>NC_142585.1:39639919-39947392 GCF_965207765.1 Zootoca vivipara | reverse complement strand
GACATCACAAAAAATGCATATAGAACAAGCTAACTTGGGTTCTCTTTGACCTCATCTGCTAAGCCCATATGCAACTGGCCCCAATTCACTGTTCTATGTGAAGCACCTTGAGATGAGCATGTGTTAATTGCACAAAGGACACATGCCAAATTGCACAAGCTTGTGAATTAGAGTGCTGAATCTGGGACTGGCAGTTGTTTGAACTGTAGCCTATTAATTATTAACGTCTTTGTATAGATAGTGCACATAACTAGTTGTTTCTTTGTGTGCATTGGTTCAAGGCCATTGTCTGAACACTTGTCCTTTTTTCTTCTATTTATCTCTTTCTCTATAAAACAAGGAGTGTTCTGCAATTATACTTCGCGCAATTATACTTCAAAGTTGAGCATATATAACACAGCATACTTTAGTGAATTGCTTTGGAAAGAAAGTGGTTTTTGTATAGCAAACTGACACCTGCCATTTTTACAAGGTAAGTTTATCTGTTAATGGTGTAACAGAGGGTGAGCTGTTATGACTTGCCAGTCTGGAGCCTTTGCTGCAAATTAACAAAGAGTCTTGTAAACTGATTATGGCAGAAACTCTTATGGGCCAGAGCCTACTTCATAAGATGTTTGGAGTATAATTCTGTGTGTCAAGAGACAGAAACGCCACACTTTTATGTGTAAATCAGCATACCTGCAATATCTCTTAGAAATCTATCTTACTATAGATATTCAGTGAGTATCATAGCAAATGCCAGGGTGTATACAAATAAGATTTTTTGTATATATTTGTCAGAAAGTTACAAATATATAATGAAATAAAAGCAGACAAAATAAGGATTGAAATGGAAAATGCTTGAGAGAGATTATTTAGAAGGCTTGCATATCTGCTCACATCACCTTTGCTAGATTTCCCCCCAAAGGCTGTACCAGAAAGCAAGCCTAGCGGAAAAAACCAGTAATTATGAAGAGGAATAGAAGAAGCTATAAGGAAGAATAGAAGAAGCCATGAGAAGATGCACTATAAAAAAACTAATATTTTCTTCTGGGTAATGTTAAACAAACCTGTTAGAATGACTGCAAGATAATTTGCGTCAGTCTACTATTTCTTTCCAAGTCACATTTCTTTGCTTCCCACAGATATTGGTTTGATTTGAGGAGTTCTACAGGTGGAACTACAGGTATCAAGTTGTTTAATTTCTCTAAAAGAGTTAAGTTGTTCTGCTTTTCTTTTGTGTAAGAGGGTACTGAGGCGCTTGGATTTTAGACCTCCTCTGTTTATTGAAGGAAATGCATTTTTTTTAGGAAGTCATCAGAACAGCAAACTGAGGTGTGTTGAGACTGAAAAAGGAAGCATCAGCTTGAAACCCAGTCTAATTCATTACATAATAAGATAACTAAAGTTAAACACAAGGAAATAGTTTCACCACTTGTATGTGTATTATTTAAACCAGAAACTGCTTTTAAAAATGAGAACCTCTCTTTAAATTATGGTATGGTCCTATGAAAGCTAAGTTCTGTTCATTTCAATGGGACATATAAAGTGCAGGCTTTAATATACATATATTCACACACACTCTTAGGTGGGGCTCTCCGTGAGTTCCCAACCAACGATCTTAGCAATTTATTATGGCTTTGCTTCAGCTGTTCTGCAGCATCAAAATGCTCCTGGAATATTCACTGGGCCCCAAGTTAAACATATCCTTAATATACTTCAATTGAAATTAATAAGGCTTTAAAAGTGTTTAACTTTGTGGTGGTGTCATTAATTACCCTGCATTTCTCAGTATGATAAGGAAGAGGAACAGTCAGCACTTATATGAAGTATATCTATATGCAGTGTGGTATATAAACATGGTGAAGCTTATGAAGGTGAAAGCATATGAATGAACACTCTTCTTCCTCCTGGCAACTCTTATGAGAATGGAAGGAAAGTCTTTGCACAGATGGAATGAAACAATGAAAAAGCTGTTGAAAATAACTTCTCCCAATTAGCAAGAGGAAAACAGACTGAAAATAGAATTAACACCACAGTCTAGGGAGAGACACACCAACCAACCACCTAATTGTACCTGTAGACACAGCTCCGACTTCTGGGAGAATTCCGAATTGGTACCCGCCAGTTGGGCCCCAGCGTGGCGTACAACCGACCCCTGTTTATAAATTTACATGTAAGTTCTTTTCTTATAGTGCAGGTACTGTGGTAACATCCAACAAAACAAAGCATACAAGGAAACATGGGACACACATTTATTTGATGCTCTCAATAACTGGAGAGGTGTATTTAGTGAAGGGCTGAATGCCCATTAAATAATGCTCATTTTAACACATAGGAACAAAGCAAGTAATGGTGAGCAAAAGAATATGGGGGCAAGAATAAAGTGTCTAAAAAGGAATTCAGAACTGATCTTTGTGATGCTGCTTCCATCTCACTGACTTTTGTAATGTTTATTGATATTCTGAATGGGAATAAGAGAAGTTTTAGGAAAGTAGCATTTGTCCAATCATATCACAATGCAAAGCAGAAGAATCTTTAGAAATAAAAACATTAAGGCACTATCGTAAGAACAGTTCTAGATGATCAGAACCAGCCAGGAACTGATTGCAAAGCATATGAAGTACCGGTAATAATGAAGAGTATACTTCTAACCACATGAAGGATACATTTTCAGCATTACTGAATAACATTAGCTAGCTCCAAAATAATAATAATCAAGGTTTCAGGGATCAGGTGTAGTTGCTCACAAGGAGGCTGAAGCCCTGACATCTCTTTTTGAAAACATTATTACTGGGGTCATGAATAAAAGTGTTATTTAATGCAATGCTTTGGCCCAGCGGGGGGGGGGGGGAAGGTGTTTGAAGAAAAGATGAAGCAATTTATTTGGGAAGACTGACTTAGTCTAAGGGCCCTGAAGGTTAGCTCCAAGCCTTCCCATCCAGTCATTCCTCCAACTCAGTTGTTGTGGCAAAAATTTTGGCTGCTTAGCTGAACCCTACTTAATGAAATTGTGCATGTTTGATTAGGTGAATGGGGCATGTGACTTTTCAGGAACTAAACAAGATCCTTTAATGTTTGAATGTGAAAAGTATGCTATCATGAGCAACTAAATAGTTTCCATAGTGTTCAAACAGTTGTACACCTAAATTAGTGTGGCAGAACAAGCTCCAATGGTATCATTGCACAAGGCATTCCAGTTATTCTGCCAATATGCATACACACGATGCCAAAAATGTGAATCCTTGATTTCTCTGGTAGAGTCAGGGGGCATTATTCACCCTTTAAGCATGTAACATCACTATCCCTTAGGGTGGGACTCTAATAAAAGAAAATACTTTAAAGACCTCAGGACCCTCTGAAGAATTATCAGTCCAGTTCAGACAGGAAGGAAGAATATGGAACAGTAAGTTGACTTTGGGCAGAAAGGATGGGCTTTTCTCAACACAGCTTGTCAAGATGAAATAAACCCAAATGTGGGATTTTTTTTTAAAAAAATAGCACCCTTAGTTCTAAAAGCAATCTGGTGAGGTATTGGCTAAAAATAAAGTTCTGAGGGAACCATGTTCATAATTTCTGACAGGTGGCTTCAGCAGAGCTGACAGAACCCAGCTGAGGTCCTAGTTCAAGAACAGGTTGTCTGCAGACAGATTTATCAGCACTACCCCTTTAAGAATGTGTTTTATGTGTGGATGACTGCAAAGGTTATCCTTTATACCAGAGATACTGTTGAGAAATGCTACCTGTCTTTTCAAAGTGCTGGTGCTGAGATATTTCTAGTCTATTCTGCAAAAATTACAGAATGGACTGGATATCTAGTGATACTCTAGCATTCCGTTTGATTACAGCAGGCTATAAAATATCTTCAGGAAGACTTGTAACTTTGAACAAATGCTTAGAAGCCAAAAGAGTTATCAGAGTAGCAAAAACAATTTAGCCACTTTTGCTTAACATCTATGCTGCCAGCTAGAATATATGCAGTTGTTGTTGAAAAATTGGTCTCTGGGACACGATGTTCCAATGTTGTTTCATGGACATTATGACTAGCTTTGAGAACCAAGGTCTTTTGGACCAGTGAAGTTTAATTGGTATAAATACCACTTTTCTTCCTGAAGAGAAATCAGGGTAAGAGAAGGAAAAAGGCACACAGCTGGCCAGTCTATGTATTCTGATTCCACATACTGGCATTGTGATACATTGTGACCTGTCTGTTTGTGGGTCTCCCAAAGGGCTGTGCCATCAGGTTGAATATTTGAGTGTTTGGACTTCTGGATAATGGTCCTGCTCAGTCACTCCATACCAGGTTATATATGGCCCAAACAATTGCAGCGAAGGTCTCCTTATGAAGAGTGTGTGGCTGAGTAACACCCCCCCCCCTTGCATCCCACTGTTATATGTGTTTGCTGAACTAACTGGATAAACACATGGTGACCCATAAGTTTTTCTAGAAGGCCAAAAGAGACAGTATGAAGCTCCAGGAAGTTGATGCTTTCAGACTACTCCAATTGCCCTGAGCCCCATGTGTGCTCCCCAATCTGACAGAACTGTCTGTGTAGTGATCTTCAGCCAGGTTATGTGGCCAAGCTCACCCCTATTCTCTAACAGCTTATTCCCTAACAACCACCTGTCCAGTGACTTCCTCACCCTGCCTAGAATGGGAAACAATCCAATCTGGCAGGTGCTTTCTTCTTGAAAGGAAGGGAGGATGGAATGTAGACAAGACCACTCCACAACATTCTGAAATTTGTGAAAATTTCCATAGTGGTAGCCTTCTTTGTCTCTTTCAGCAAAGACAATTAAAAGCTTATAGTAAACTCAGTTCTACTTAGAGTAGACTCACTGGAAGTAATGAACCTAAGTTAGTCATGCACGTTAATTTCAATGGGTCTACTCTGAGTATGAAGAACAGGGGCTATGCTAATCTTCTCTGCATTGCTCCAATGTTAGTTTATGTGCTGCTCAAGCAAGCACAAAAAATATGGAATGGTTCATGAATTTGCATGTTGCTGACATGTGCCCTGCAGCCCATCTGTGTCAGGAATCCAATACCTTCAGGTTGTTGTTGTTTTTTTGTCATCTCCCTACCTTAAGAATTCGACTATATCTAACTATCGCCATCTGTTTTCCAAAGCCAAATTAAATGCTTTCTGTTCTGAAGTGCTGAGGGGAAGATTGGCTGGTGTCCCACACTAAGATAGGCTGTGCCCACGTTCCCAGGGCGTTGAATGTACGGAACACATTTTATTGCATTGTAGGTTAGAAAACATCTAATCAATCTAATACTAACAGAACAACTGGGAATTGCTGACTCGTTTCATGTCAAGGTTCTCCTTGAGGATAAGTTTGATACTATTACACTGGCTGAAGCAAAATTCCTCTCGGAGGCAGTAAAGATAAGAAATCATTGCTGTCGTTTAGTCGTTTAGTCGTGTCCGACTCTTCGTGACACCATGGACCATAGCACGCCAGGCACTCCTGTCTTCCACTGCCTCCCGCAGTTTGGTCAAACTCATGTTTGTAGCTTCAAGAACACTGTCCAGCCATCTCGTCCTCTGTCGTCCCCTTCTCCTTGTGCCCTCCAACTTTCCCAACATCAGGGTCTTTTCCAGGGAGTCTTCTCTTCTCATGAGGTGGCCAAAGTATTGGAGCCTCAGCTTCACGATCTGTCCTTCCAGTGAGCACTCGGGGCTGATTTCCTTCAGAATGGATAGGTTTGATCTTCTTGCAATCCATGGGACTCTCAAGAGACTCCTCCAGCACCAAAATTCAAAAGCATCAATTCTTCGGCGATCAGCCTTCTTGATGGTCCAGCTCTCACTTCCATACATCACTACTGGGAAAACCATAGCTTGAACTATATGGACCTTTGTAGGCAAGGTGATGTCTCTGCTTTTAAAGATGTTGTCTAGGTTTGTCATTGTTTTTCTGGCGAAGGGGCTTAACTTAGAGAAGTTATGTTTTGACCAAATGTGATCCACCTGGGGAAGGAACCAGCAAGCCACTCCAGTATCCCTGCCAATAAAACTCCATGGACAAAGAAATCATTATGTATAGGCTAAAACTCCTCTGTTGGCTAGCAAGGCCTTTACACCTTAATAACTGTTGATATTTACTATTGTACTGTGTATTTTGGGTGTATGGACAGCAATAAAGCAGGATATGGGAGGATACAATGCAATCCAATTAGTTCTTAAAGCATTAACTTTTGTCTACTACCCTTGCTCATTGTCTGAGGACTCCTAGGATTTGTGGTCTGGGCAAGATTGGATAGCATCTTTGTAACAGAAATTGGGTGTGTGCCTGATCCTCTCTTAAATCAGAGAAAGGCAGGACAGAGCCTGAAGAAACAATTCTGATTTCTCCATTCTGAAGAATCTACCCTCTGGGCATCTAAAATAACTCCCATCTTCACCTTGACTGCATGTTACCTGATGCTGGCTGGGGGGGGGCAGCTGCATCTCCCACCATTTCACTGCAAGGCAGCTAGGCTAAAGGAAAAGGAACCAGGCAAGGAGCTCTAGTTGCTCTGCTCAAAACCCACACACCTGCCTAGACCTGAGGCTGGAGGCTGGAACGTGCTCTGCTCCCTGGTTTTGATACCAAAACATATGCCTCCAGCTCCAAGCACCAATTTGAAGCAATCTATGAGCTCCTTTCCTGCCCTGGTCATGAGAAAAAGGCAGTGGAGGGGAGGGAGAAGCCCCAAGGCACACCACAAAAAACTTCCCTGTGTTACCTGTGATAGTCTAACTAGGATTTATTAGTTGGGGAGATATTTTTTTGTGGGGGAGGAGGTAGCATGCTTAAATGTTCATCAGACTGTCGAGTTCAAACAAAATCTAGCTTCTGTGTTGCTAAGCAGGACTGCTTTGGATTGTTGGGAGCCCTTCAGCAGAAGGAGTCAATCAGCAAGTTGGGCCCGACTCCTTACAGTGTGGGAGATTCTCTTTGAGGGGAGAATATCCCTAGCACAAGCGATGTATTTTAGCTACAATGAAGGCTTTTCTCCGAGGTAAACATTCCAGTTCTCCTGCCCGTTTTTGCTAAATTTCGGAATAATGGCATGGCCAAAATTTGAGATTTACTAAAAAAATAAAAATAAAAAACATATTTTTTTAGTTCATCAGTTGGAATAATGAATCTGGCTGTGTTGAAGCAGCATAACTTAATTTTGTAATGTGTTCTTGGACACTGTGTCCCTTGTATCAATTTCTACTATTCCTAGTTTACAACTTATCAATACACAGGCAAACAGCTTCAATGGAAGACCAACCCTCTTAAGATTATAAATGACATTTTCTATCCTGACTTTGTTACTTACACAAAAGGCTCTAAACTCAAAAATATAAGATTTGCTTTATCTAAGTGCAACTCCCCCTACCTTTGCCAATACAGTGGTCTTCAACATCTACTTCACTTTAAATAAGGACACATTCAGCAAGGAAAAGAAAACCTGAATTTTATTTCTTCAAATAGGCTGTGATATCATGTACAGTATAGTAAACAGAAGTACTGTGCACTCAGTAAATATGAAACAAGATGGTGGCCATACCCTCCTTGCACTATTCTGAGAGTCAGAAACTATGACCATTGTGCTCCGTGAAATATTTCTTGCATCCTCTTTTAATATAGTGCTTGTAGGCATAGGAAATAAGTATCACCCCAGAAAACACATAAAAACATATTTCCCCCTAGCAGGTGTCAGTGAAAGTATTGATGGAGGTGTGCTCCTGCCACTGTCTGCAGGCGGGAGGGAGGCCCATTCCTAAGGGTGACTGGCAAGATGAGATACCAGAATCTGAACATTGTACACTTTACTAGTGACATTCCAAATTTTATTTGGCAGGATCAAATCAGCAAAAGAAGGATCATTATAAGAGAGACATTTTCCTGAATAATTTCTAACACATCATTTTACTACACTGTTCCCCAGTGTTGAGTTCCTAGGACTCAACAATTTTGCTTATTTATCTCGAAGCTCTGTTGTTGGAAAATTTCGTAGCTCAGTAAATAAAATTGTGGGACTTCTCAAGGCCACTAAGTCTGTTTGAACTAAGGCCTATCAAGTCTGAACTGGACCAGATTTAACCTGTGATATTATGTGCTAGACAAAGGCAGGTGTATTTGGCTTAATTTCTTATGAGGAATTAACTATTCAACATAGTTGAACAGGATTTTCTTAATGAAAATGTGGCTGTATTTGTGGCTTGAAGGTGTGTGGGACCCAGGTGGTGCTGTGGTTAAACCACTGAGCCTAGGGCTTGCTGATCAGATGGTCGGCGGTTCGAATCCCTGTGACGGGGTGAGCTCCTGTTGCTCCCGCAGCTCCTGCCAACCTAGCAGTTCGAAAGCACGTCAAAATGCAAGTAGATAAATAGGAACCGCTACAGCGGGAAGGTAAACGGCGTTTCCATGTGCTGCTCTGGTTTGCCAGAAGCGGATTTGTCATGCTGGCCACATGACCTGGAAGCTATACGCTGGCTCCCTCGGCCAATAATGCGAGATGAGCGCCCCACCCCAGAGTCGGTCACGACTGGACCTAATGGTCAGGGGTCCCTTTACCTTTACCTTTAAGAAGGTGTTGTAAGCAGATATGGTATGTGGACTCTGGTTTATGACAAAAGCCCAATATTGACAAGTTAGATATGTCATGTTTTCTTATTAAGGTAGGTTTGAAAATGTTTATTTTATAGCTAGATGGGATAATAAGAGATAAATGTAGTGTAGGGAGCACAAAATATAGGGCATACACACAGTGAATATTTGGAGTGACAGAGCTTCCACCCAACCTCAGAATGGCTGCATTTATGGCAATATTTCCCCCCACAATTACCCTGCAGGACCTGATTAATTCCTTGAAGTAAACTGAAACATGGTTTCAATACATATAAATTGCAGTGCAACTAACATCTTATACCATTAATTGAAGGTTATTTGTTGGCAAAGAGGACACTCACCTTTCAAGGCCTGAAGAAGGCTCCTCACTAAATTCTGAGCTTTCACTGCTTCCTACAAAACAAAAGGACATAGGGATCTGTTAACAAGAAAAAGTAAATGCAGAACAAGTCCATGTGCCTTAGGAAACTTCCAGAATACACCACAGAAGCCAGACTTAAGAGGCCAGAGTGAAAGTGATGTAAGAAATTGCTCCTGGGGGAGATGTTACCCTGATCAATGTAGCATTGCAGTTTTCTAGGTATAAAATATTTTTAAATTGCCCTTCAGTTTTTATTATCTTCACACAGCTGCATGCTGTATAGTACCTTCTGAGTAACACTGCTACATCAGTGATTAAACATAATCATACCAGCCAAAGAGAAAGCACAGACACCAAATATATGACTGATTTCTCTTTAATCAAGACACAGGACAGGTAACATGAAGCAGGTGACGGTGCCATGACAAATCAGCCTGATGCCTTACTTCTCCTCATCCTCTTATTTTTCAATCAGAGCTTTTTAAACCATTACTTTCCCATTTCATTTACTCAAAGGCAACTTAAAGTTACTAGTGTAACAAATTCATTTGCTTTTCCAAACTTGGATTGTTTGGATTTTCTTTTGTTCAGGTGGTCAGTAAAGCAGCAGCCACCACAGCAACAGAAGATCCCCAAATCGCAGATTGGTTTCCACTGCAAAGGAACTGCACAACATGACAATGAACTGTGATGGCTGATCAGGCAATATATGACAATGGCACTTTTTCACACTCAGGTTATTAAGTGATAAGCACAGTGCATCATGCATTCAACAAAGTAGGTTCTTGCAAACGGAAACTCATGCCCTGGGAACCAGCCTCTAAATCAGACGAATTTCCCCCAGTCTCTAAATCAGAGGAGTTTGTACTCCACTAAAATCCACACTGCAAGGTGCTGGCCATTAAACACCCCTCAAAATAGCTGTTTCTTTCCTAACAGCTGATAATGCCTTTTATCTGCAGCCAAAGTTAAGCTTTATGCTAAGCTTTGTGAAACGCCTTTCCACTTCCTACCGAGACCATTCCTACAAGTAGCTTGTGCTCTCCTGGCTTCAGTAGCATTTCTCCATTTTACAAAAGTGCTGCCACAACTCACAGAAAAAGAACAATACTGAAAAAGAACTGAGTACTCCCTATGACACAGCTGCCACAATCTAGCAAGTTATTTCTTGGTAGGAGGACAGAGACAAACGAGAGAGAGGTGAGTCATGTGAGGTTTCTAAGCAAGCAAAAATCAGATCTTCACTACTTTTAAAATGTTTCTCTCTATCCAAATGACCAATTATTGTTAGTCCTGAAATTAATTTTCTCCTGATTCTGCATTTCTAGGGGCCTCTCTGAGCTTCAAAGCAGGCAGAGAATCAGTGAGACTTTTGTATCCAAACCATTGAATACTTACCTATGGAAATACCATTGGTGAAAACAGAGTTTAATGTGATGTTTCTGACAGGACTGTGGGACTCTAGCACACTGTCATCCAGCAGGTGGCGTGGTTTCTCTGTTGGGAACGTTGCGCTTTTACTTTCAACTACACTGAACTGACACATCATACTGGAAAATTGGAAAAGGGGAGGGAAAAAGCAAAATGTTCTTATGTAATCTGATAACATCCATTTATTCTCTGTTTTTTCCCCACATGGACATCATCTCACTGTATGATCATAAATGTCTGCAAGTCCTTAAGTGGAAGGTAGCTAATGGGAGCTTTAATATGCTCCTCATTGGCTGCCTGATAATCTATTTAAGAAGTGAGGTCAAGCAGCCTGTATAATTAAGTGGTTATTGTCTTAATATAGGATGGGGATCTGGGAGTTTTCAAGTTCTTCCTCTGATGTTTCTACAAATGTTGCTTGGTTACAGTGTTGGAGGCCATGAAATTCAATAGTCCTGAATTCCTATCCAAGCAAACTCAATGAGATGATGCTAGGCAAGTAATAAGTATTAATCCAAAGATTCCTAACAGTGGTGGAATAAGTAGAATGCTGGAAATCTTATTTGAAAAGCTGATGCTTCCCACTGTGTTGAAACTTCCCAAATCTTTCAGAAAGCCTAGGTTAGGCAGAGGCACAATTTATTTGGCCTGTAAATTGGGAACTAAACAAAAAATGATATACCAACTCCCACAGAGGTTGGGGGTAAGAATGGCACTAGAATTTGTCTAAAAAGGCAGAAAGTCCAGCACTTGCAAGATAAGACAAGGAGGTTCTGAGGTAGATGTTTTACTAGTGATGAGTGTCACTCCTGTGAGATTAGAAAAGGGGAGTGGGACCACTGGGGAGAATATTTCTGCTTTCAGTGAGTTTTCAATTGCTGAATTAAACCTTAATGATGTCTGAATAAACTGTAAGAGCTGAGAAAGATGATGCAGATTGGAACACCCACTTGTTTCCCAGGCTGTGACTCTTCCTGTGTCGTGGTACAGGAGGAGTTGGCAGGCTGGCTGCCACCGAGGCATCAGGACAAGTTGGTCTCCTGCTGAACCTCATAGCTGCTGACACCTCTGACGGACCTACAAAATAGACACCAATTAATGCTAAACTGTTGCTGAGGAAAGACATTGCTAGGTGTCATGTTATTTGCTTTTGGAAGAGCTGAATGACCCTGTAGAGACAGATGGAAATTATGTGGGGCAGAAAGGAAGGAAAGTGGCATCTGCTTAAAGACAATTGTC
Organism: Zootoca vivipara; assembly: GCF_965207765.1. Taxonomy (NCBI): domain Eukaryota; kingdom Metazoa; phylum Chordata; class Lepidosauria; order Squamata; family Lacertidae; genus Zootoca; species Zootoca vivipara. The sequence goes on along the minus strand of NC_142585.1, from coordinate 39,935,766 downwards.
ATTGACCTCAAATGGCAGGTGCTTCTCCAAACACTGCTTCTGGCCTGCTGGAATTACACCATCAATTCCTATTAAGAATCTACCCAATTAAACAAAAATAGCATTTTGTCATCAAAATTATGTGCAAGAATAGTTTTGGGACCAAGTCCCACACAAAAAATATTGGCTTTTCTATTACTTTAATGAGACTTGTCAAAAGCATAACATGCAGAGCCAGAACAATACGTCGGGCGTAATCTTCAATTTCTAACAAAAACATATGCTTTGAGTTTGGTTTGTAACCCTACCCGTCTGTAAACAGTTTGTTAGTATTGACTTGTAGCATGAGTATCTATGGGAAACGCAAGGATGTTCCATGTAAATCACAGCCAGACAGATGTCAGCTCTGGAACTTTTAGAAGGTATTTGTGCCAACAAGCTACACATTTTTAGCTAGCACACACGCAAAGCAACAGAGATTGAACAGTTATCAAGTTTTTAAGTGGTTTCCTCAAGTTGGCTACGGAATTCTCTCTCTCTCTCTCTCTCTCTCTCTCTCTCTCTCTCTCTCTCTCTCTGTGTGTGTGTGTGTGTATGTATGAATGAGAGAATATGAGAGAGAGAGAGAGAGAGAGAGAGAGAGAGAGAGAGAGAGAGAGAGAGAGAGAAGAAACAGAATTAGCTATAGGTGGCTGACGAATTGTTACCAGATGGAAACAAGATTGTCTCAGCTGAGACAACAGGTCCTAAAGCAATAATGTCCAAGGAATGGAAAGAGAGTTCAGCTCCTACATATTATTGACATATTATTGACATTTCAGACTCTGCTAAAAAGCTCCATGAAAGGACTGGTTGCTATAGGGGCTTTAGGATTTAGGCAGCTGAGAGAAGGATAAGGACTGCTTCAAGTCTTCTGTATATCCTACAGTGAAAACAGTCCATATATGAAAAAGGGTGAAACCTGGACATAGTGCAACGATCACTTGCATCTATACAACTAGGTTTATATACACTGAGAAGATGGGGGATTCACTCTGGCTGACTAAAGCCTGTACATGTGGAACAGGCATGCAAGGAATCAACATGTGACAAATATAAATATGGGTTTGATGCTCTTGCTATATGAAAGTGCTTTCTGAGTAGGAATTTTTGAATGCTTTAAGTGGCCCAAAATCACATTGGTGGGTTTCAACTTCGGCAATGAGGAGCTGCATCAGAGTAAATATATGTGAACCTTAATCTAAAACTAACATTGCATCTGGTGAAAACTTGGTTCAGATAAGCTAATGGCAGGTAAGCCATGCATGAAGCAGGGAAGTTGGGCAAGCATGTTTCCTTAAAAAATATGTTTGAACTCTGGGATTCATGGCATTGATTACAATGAACAAAAGAGCAGCAACTCTTTCCCACAAAATAAAGAATGTACTAACACATGCTGGATGCCACCTGGTGAAAATATGGTACTATACCATACTTATATTCTATGCCCAGTCTCCAGCCTGGAGTTACAGAAATATAGAAGGCATAGATTTCTAGTGGAAACATACTCCTCTTCTTCTTCTTCTTCTTCTTCTTCTTCTTCTTCTTCTTCTTCTTCTTCTTCTTCTTCTTCTTCTTCTTCAAGTCCTAGATTTTAGCTGTGCCATTGGTGAAAGCAGACTAAGCAAACCTTCACATCTCTAGGCCTTATATTTGACACAAAATATAAGCAGAAGAATGAAAGGCCTGTTTTGGAAAGATACAAAAGGATACAAAACTAGTTTAAGGATCTAAAGTGGAGATGGAATAAAACCTCTTGGACATTTCTCATGCTACAGTCACTGCAGAAAAAGAGTGTGTATTTTATGTGCTCTTGTTCTCTGTCTTTCACTCACACACACATGCACGTGACTGAAGCAGCTTCTTGCATGTCTGCCCTGGTGGATCAATAAGGGTTTGAAGCACTCAGCACTCTAGAAGGGTGAGTCACTTTGGCATTATGCAGTTTCTGAGAAGGCCTTATATTAAAAGGTCAAGAACATTTTCCAAAAATGCAGCTCTGCTCATTTCTTGTCCAGGGGTGTAACCAGAACCACACACTAGAAGTTGTTGCATGAGAAACACTGTCGTGTGTGTAGAATTTTGTGTACTAACTGCTTCTTCTCAAAGTTCCATTGGTTCAGTCCTGCAATATACTGTAAACCCTAAGACATTCTACTCCAGTCTTGTTGATATCATTGTAGCAGATTGTCAATTAAGAGATTATGAATCCATTCTGAAGCCTGTCATGGTGGGAGATATGGGGCTAGTGAGTAGAATGAGGAGAATTTATCAAAAGATGAGTTCTGGGACAAAGTTGAGTGGTACATTTTCTAAATGTAGGATATGGTTTCTAGTAACTTCCACCAGGATTTTACTAGTCATTCTTTAATAAAGGAGAGCATTTCCTCAACCAAAATCTGAGAACAGACTTCAACATGATCCCTATCTCTTACACAAGATTGATGACCAGATGTCTGAAGGTATTGTTTACATCCCATGTGCATAAACAAAAGTGAAAGATTGAAGGAGACCTTCAGGTGCTATTGTGATCTGAATCTATGTTACCAGTGAGTCCAAGCATGCAATGCATACCCTGAGTTATGTTGCTACTTTTCTACAAATGAAGGCAGTGATCAGGTCCATTTTCTTTGGTATTTTTATTCCACTGCCACAGAGGAAAGTATAAAATATGTTAAACATTTGAGTGGTATTGATGCTATACAATTCAGAATACACAGAATAAAAGCAAAACAAAACAAACAAATATTCACAGAAAGCCAAGCCCCAAAGGCAACAGAGTGCCACTGCTCTCCCTTATTGACAATAATACATCACTGAAAGCAATATCAGTTCCACTACAGTATCCTGAGGCCAATAACTGGTTAACTAACACCTGCTCATTACCTCTGCATGCAAAGCCAGTGCAGCATCCTGTTTTTGTGCAGAAATCAATGGAAGTCAACCCTATGACTTGATTTGATGGCAGTAGGCGAAGAGATGGAGGAGGCAGCTGAACACAGACAAGCTCAGCCTACAACTGCATTATTCAAAACAATGCAGTTAAAACAATGAGCTTCCTGTGGCATCTGAATCAAGGCCCTGAGGTTTTCAACATAGATCAGCTGGTGACTAAACCAGTGGAAACTCAGTGCTGACCCAAAGTAAACAACTAGTTGCACAGTCAAACCCTTTCTATTGTATAAGAGATTAGGTGGTATGATTTGTTGCTTTCCTCATAATCCAATTGAAACAGTTTGGTTGTTCTTTTTCTTCTAAATCAAAATGCTGCTCTTTTCTTCTTCTTTTTTGAAGTTCTTTTCATAAATTAACCCTGTTCTGGTTTTTACCGAAATCTGTTGCTCAACCACCGCAGCAGACCACTCAGTTGAGAAATAAAACTTATTTGCTACATTGTGCAATCTCTGTATTCACACTAATCTCTTGTAGCTCCTTTTCAGAGTTACTGGTCTTATTGACAAAAGTTCCAGCTTTAAATACACATGAGAGCAAGTATTTTTGGCTGCTTGTTCCCACTAAATGATGTCAACTGCTACCAAATACCCCTCCTGTTTATTAGTTCCCCACCCTATCCACTTCTTGTGCATACTATTAATGTTCATATACCTCCCAATGAAACAAATGATGTCTAGCATGATTTTCCAATTACTTGGCACAGGAACACACATGCTTGGTTTTCATTATTTCTTTACGTTATTGTCAAGATGACATTGACATATACACTGAAATAACATACAGAAGGTATTAAAACATTATTACAAACTGTTTGGGGAACTTGAGAAAAGCCCAGCAGAAGCTGACGAGTGCTGTTTAGAAAGCTGTGGCAGGAACATTCGGAAAAGTTGACCACGTAGCTTTAATATCCCCAAGGATCTCACTGTTTTTTCCTTTGCATAATTTTTCCATGAATAATCATTCAAGTGCTATAAACAAATGGTAACTTATGCAATCCTTTATTAGCGCATTAAGCCTCCAGAGTGTAAACTTTTAGTTCACTAATTTTGCCCTAATAAAACGAAACAGGAGCTGATAGATCTCAAGCTGATGAAATGACTGAATGGGGAGCCACAAATCTCATAGTTTGAACTGAGTAACAAGCAGAAGACATTTTAAGTTTTTTAAGAAACTTTTTTGGGTTTGGCGCATAAAAGTGTTATTGATGCTAAGTTGGGTAAAGGTCTACATAGCCTATGTGAAATTTGGCCAGATACTTACCTACTTAATTGCTAATGTAACCATAACTCTGGGCCTGGTTAAGAACCAGGCACAAAACAGATGCTTAAGAAAATCAGAGAAGAAATCTGTCAAACAGAAGAAAAATATAAACATGTTGTAAAAAGGGTTAAGCCTTTAGCTCTGGCTATTGCAAAATCATAGTTTTCCTCGTTTCAGTGCTTTTTAAATGCCCACTAAAGTCTATTAAAATGTACAATATGTGGAAAGCCTGCAAGTTACATCTGCTATGTTGCAGACACCAGAGAGAGACAAATAAAAGGAACATGTTTGGTGTTTTAAAAAAAATAAAATTAAATCCTTGTTTTGACTCTAACTAGGCAGTTCTGTGAAAGAAGATGCAAAGAGATGACCAATGAAAACAACGGAGCCAGGAAGATACATTTTAGACTGTCACAGACAGTCATCTCTGCTTAAGGTACAAATTACATTAAATGCATTTTTAATTAGGAAGCTTAGAAATGGGTCATATTTCTTTATTTATAAAAAGCAGGCACAGGGCTTGTAATCTGGATCAGGACTATGGTGCTTCTCTCAGCCCAATTTTCCTTTTGGAAATTGTCCCCTAGGGCTACTATTTCATTCTAAAAGTCCCAGTGTGTGCGCTGAAGGCACAGGAAGCTACCACCTTTGCTGATGCTAAGCCAGTCTGGGTTTAGTCAGTGCCTGAATGGAGAGCTCCTGGGGGCCATAGGTATGTTACCTTGGATTCCATGATTGCAGAAATGTAAGAAATAAACGTTTGAGTTCCATTCTGCCCTCATTAAAGAATCTTATGGTACAGCATATGAAAGAAGGCACACTGGGTAATAAATCAGTTACAAATGATAGCAAACACCAAACTAGGCTCAGTAACTTAGAAACATTTCTCCCCTCCATATCTCTACTTTCTTAATATATACCCTGTAATACCATTAAGTTGGCCACCTATCCACTCTGGTTTCTGAGGGCTGCTACTTCTGTTACATTTTTTCAACACGTATCTCTATTGTATATAATGTTATATGTTTTATAGAGATATGTATTGCAGGTAATTCCTGGAGAACGGAGACACCCTGTACCTGTACAGAAGAAGTCCCTTTGTGATATGGTAAGTGCTCCTATACATCTATACATGCTGAAATCCGAAGTGTGATTCTTCTCAAATCTTTAATTTCAAATAAATACAAAGACCTAAGGCTTTAAAAAGTGGATGACATCATTAAATAAAGATCAAGCTATTTCATTATGAATTCCCCAAAGAGATAAATCATTGTTAGTTTACAGAAAGCATTTCCTTCCTAATGTCAATGCCCTTCATGGTTTTGCTCCCATAGGAAAATTTACTTTGTCCAGGGAAAAAATGACAAAATGAAACAGCCTGTTAATTGTGCCTCAGTTTAGCCTTGAACAACTTTAAATATATCCTCTTAAATATGTTGCCCAAACTTCATCCGTTATGTTCTTCTACCAAACACTGGAAAGTGCCTTACTGCTCAAACAAGTGGACATTTATTTGGCAAACAACTAGACAAATATCACAATAGCATCCCACATATATGTCACATACATTTAAAAGAAAAATGGCACCTTCATTTATCTTTAAAAACAGCTTCATTTTGGCTACAATTGAGCTCCAGCTCAAAATGTAACAAGAGGTGTAATAGCTTAGAAGTTCTATCAGTGTGGTTTCAATCTCCAATTAATAGACAACATTCACATTAATTTTCATTAATTGCATGTACGAATGCAATTTTAAAGAATTTTTGACCATCAAGCAGGACTCAAACACAACAGCATTCTCCCACATGAGATTCCCTGTAACTGGTATTCAAAGGCAGATTGCCTTCAACAATGGAGGCAGAAAATAGTAATTGTAGCTAGTAGCCCTTGATAGCTTTATCTTCCATGGATATGTCTAATTGGCTTTCAACACGATCCAAGTTGGTAGCCATCATTACCTCTCAAAGTGAATCCCATGGTTTTACTACACACTATTTGGCAGCGACTGGCAGGGCTCTGAAGAGTGTGTGGTGGAGGCAGGGGCCATGGGAGTTTATTGGGTTTGGCACCAGGAGAGGGATCCAGTGATTTATGGGGTTTGGCACCGCCCATAAGATAGAAGCCAGGCCGAGGGAAAGAAGAAGGGTCAAAGTGATCTGAGACGGAGGCACACAGGATGTGTCGGGAGAGGAGGAAGAGATTGTTCAGGCAAGGGATGGGCCAGCAGACTCCTCACCATCCCCCACCCCACTGTTTCCTAGTACCAGGAGGGATTTGAAGAGGGAACAGCAGTGATACCTTTTATGTAGGAGCCGCCTCAGGTTGCACACACCTCATCAGATGAGGGTAACATAAGCGGAGGTGGGGGGACATGGTCTCACTGTTGCTGCAATTACTCCACAGGCACAGACTTTGGGAAAGCACCTATATCCACCACTGCCATACTTGCTCACAAAGAAAAGCAATTTCTACCTCTCCTCTATTCAGAACAGAAGGGAGGGAGGGTTCCAGTCCACTGAAATCTGGGCATATTCAAGGGGTCATGTTCAAATTAGGAATGGCTGGACCAGTACAAACAGAATTTGAGCAAGAAAATGAAACGGACTCTCTTGCTTCATGGTTTTTTGAAGGGATATTTACTGAGACCTTTGTGGGCAGGCAAACTGGTGCCTGTCATTGCCATGTTGACAACCCTTGGCTTAGAGAAGATATGGGTTCAGTCACCAAGGGGAGGGTAGTTAGAATACCAGGAGGAACTAAGTTTGCCACCAAGGGTGGGGGGCAAAGGTATGTGGGGTACAAAAGAGGGATCTGAGTTTTTATGTCTGGTGAAGGATTTTATGTCTTCAGTAATGCTAATAAGTGACTACCGCTGGTGGTGGCACTGCCTCCAGTTGCAGCATGAAGCTTTCTTCACCAGGGCTTAAAGCAGACAAATGAAATTTGTCAATAAATTTGTGAGCAGATAAAAGCAATATTCCAAACCCCCAAACACAGAGAAATAAATCAAACGGGCATCTGCTAAGATTAGGAAACTACTGAAGCTGTACCTTTGTCAGCTCCTGAGATGGGAAGAAGGGTTCTGATGGAAGTTTCATTCCGGTCCCTTTAATGACTACCAGAAAATAAGCTATCAAAGCCATAAGACCAAAATTAAGAACATGCCTGACAATTAGGCACTTCTGGCTTGCAGTAAATGACTTGCTACTAAAACATCCACAACAAAGCTATTTACTAGTATCCAAGGTTACATCTAACCCAAACTGCATAACTAAATGTCAGACTAATTGTTTACGTGGAAAACGATGTTTTCCTTTGAATCCAAAATGAAGGAAGTTCCATCCAGATTACATCACCAGTGTAGTAGCCTGACTGGTCAAAGGAATATAAATGTACAAACATCTTTGCTTATTCTCTCTTTTCATTTTTCTTCTTTTTAACTCTTATTTTGCATGTACTCCAAATCTAACAAAGTGCGTTCATTGCAAGCTCGTTCCAGGGTCAGACATATTGAGCATGACTGGGCCAATTTCCACCTCATTACGGTAATGTAATTCCTCTGACTTAGGGGAGTTGCTCTTCTGCATTCACAGTGGGGTAATGGAAATGAGAATGCTCTTGTCAGGAAGTATTATGGGGCCCCAACAGTGATGTGGTTTCACGGAGTTTAGCCTGAAGAAATTGAAGAAACAAAAGGATCTATTTATGGCTGGAGCACTGCCTACTGCGTTGAAAAGAACATGTCCTGCTTGACCTAGTCCTTCACCTCTCAAATAAACACCACAGTGTATGTAATGATTGGCCATTTTCTTCTATCCTCCATGATTCTTCCCAGAGACTGTATTGGACGTTCAAGGGTCAAACAGTGCAAAGACCTAACACACAACAGTCCAGACTATGGAATTCTTCACAGATAATGCTTTACCTATGGTGAGATAATCTCTACAAAGGGAGGGGTGTGTGGAGAGTGTACACTGTCTTTTGTTTAGTGTGGGTTGGATTTTTATTTTAATCACAAGGACATGGATTGTGATGCTGATGCAGATCCTGGCTTCCTGAGTCATGTTTTTGCACCTAAATAAATACGTCTTTAAAAAAATATACAGTAGCTAGTAAATCAATTTTAATTTCATCACTGACATTATTTCTGTGTAAGAAAATAACTTGTGTGAAGTAAGTCTTATATGTACTGTATCCACTAATATGTCTGGTTTCTTAAAATGACACTGATCGTCTTGAAATGCATACAGCAAAAATGCAAAGCAGGTTTGCATCAGACCAAAATGCATTACAGAGGAACACGGAAAGCTGCTAGAAACTTAATGGTGAGGTTTTAGGAATGAGGACAATTCTTTAACACTTTTCTACATTTAAGAGCTTTCAGATGCTGGGAACATACACAATTTCTGCTCTGTATTACGTTAAAACATTCTCTGGGAAAAATTATTGAAGCACATGTTCCAAAATAATCCGTCTGCTGGCTGTGGTGCTCATGTTGGACATCTTTTAGTCTACGTTACAGGAACACAGATGGCTTTTTTCATCATAGACACTTGATTGGAAAATGTGAACAGTTGAAATATTTTAAATGGTGTCCAAATAGATATTGTCTCCCAATCCTTATGATTCTGTGGCACCACTAAAGAACTTAAAATGTCCCTAGTAGAATTCTACAACTTCTAGAAACATAGGTACTTTGTACAACCCTGAATTTGAAAGCTTTTTACTACATATAAATGGTAGTAATGGGCTAGTTTTACTCTATGGGTAGCATTCCTATGTTAGCATGAATGGTGGCAGCTGAAACAGAAAACCAGCCATCAATATAAAACTACTCTGTTGTGAAAAGTACTTTTGTCTCTTGTCCATCACTTGGTCTGATTTCTGGAAAGTTGGTTGGCAAACAAGCAGACAGCTGGTTTGCTCTGACATGTCAAAGCCAAAATTGCTGGAGAATAAAGCTGTATTGACTGAGTTTCATGTTGTCACAGGACACTTTGCAAGAAAACCACATTTCAATGAAATGATCTTCAGCGGAATGGGAGAAGGCATTTGCTAAAGATGGTTATCAGGGTAGGAACGAACCCTTAATTCTGCAGTCATCAGATGGCTAACATACAAACTTCACTATAGAAAAGGAATAAATGAAGCTGCTGCTCACCTGAATGGATTACGATAACTCAGTTAATTAAACTACACCCCATGTGTGACCTCAACACAGACATTTTATTAATAACTAGCTGGCCCGGCCACACGTTGCTGTGGCTCATCCCTGTGATTTTCCCCACCCTGTCCTGACCCATGACCTATCCCGCCCCCTCCCCCCGGTTCATCCCTGTGATTCCCCCCACCCTGTCCCTACCCATGACCTATTCCGTCCCCTCCTCTCCCCAACACCCACCCAGGCTAGTCCCCACTTCCATTCGGCCTAGTCTGTAAAGGCGAGCCGAGGTGCTGTGGAGAGGGAAGGATTTATAACTGCAGTACCAGTGTAGCCGCCGATAGAGGGTGCTGTTTTGCAACCTCTTCTGGCTTCTTTTCCCCAGCATACACTTTTGGGTGAGTTGTGTGTTCTGAAACACGGGGTTTATGGGGTTTTACTTTGCATAGGTGTGACATCTGTCTACACAAACGGTATATGCTTCCTCTCACAGTAACATGGGATGTGTGCAAAATTGAATGCTACGGTATTGGTCAAGTGGTTTCGGTGAAAAGTGGAAACATACCCACATGCCCTTTTTACACACACACACACACACACACACAAACTAACGTTGTTACTGTATTTTTGTGTGTATAAGATGCTCCTAGTATTTTAAACATCAAACAAAAGAATTCTGGTGGGAGGTCGCCCAAAGTTAGGATTGCCATATTTCAAGAGGCTGAGCCTGGGCCACCTAGGTCACCTGCATCAGAGTCAGAGTCTGAACCCAAGCTCAGGCCACCTGCACCAGAGCTCAAGCCCCTGTGCATTCAACATTCTTGTATAAGACAACCCCCGATTTTTTTTACTACAGTATTTTTTTTTAAAGGAAAAAACATCGTTATTTATACCCTGCCCATCTGGCTGGGTTGGTCAAACCACTCTGAGCACCTTCCAACACACATAAAAACAAAATATTAGACATTAAAAACTTCCCTATACAGGGTTGCCTTCAGATGTCTTCTGAAGGTTGTAGTTATTTATCTCCTTGACATCTGATGGGAATAAATGATAATGATAGTAATCTTCCTTTTCAGCCTTCAGCATTTCCATGTCTCTCTCCTTTGGTAGCTTCCTTTTTTCCAGGCTAATGAATCTATATGCCCCAATGCAGTCCTTACTGGCACACACTGCTTTTTATTTAGAACCAGAAATCCAGTCTTTTTATTATTTCTGTGAAAGCTCTTTGTCTTCTGCAGTATGAGTAAGATTACAGAAAACAGTTTTCATAATCAGGTAGCCCTTGGTGGACTGAAGGAACCACTGCCAGGGTTGGGGGCAGGGGGAAAGAATAATTGTGTCTCCTCTAAGCTGAAAACAATCAGTCTTAGTGGAATGGAACTTTACTGAATAACCCTCTCTGCTGAACACGTACTACCCCCTGTCTTTCAGAGGACTGTAACTTGGCTGACCCTGGGCAAAATTTCACACATGCTGCAAAAGCCAGTACGCCTGATGCAAAAGGGACACACTGACCCTACCACGTTGCAAATCTAGAAACCAAAGAATGGAGACAATAAAGAAACCCCCCTCTCTTCATTTTTAGTAGTGATTGAGATAAGCTCCATGGTCCAAGGTATTCCAGCATGAACTAAGGGAAAGTTATGAGCCACTAAAAATAGGGATTTCTTGGAACACCTTAACAAAAAATGTCTGCTCCAGTTCCAACTATACAATGTATTGACCACAATGAAAGTTTTTGTTGCTGGGGCAACAGCTGATTTTTTTTGTGTTTAATTAGTTGTTCTCAGTATCACATCACACAAGCAACTCTGCTTAAACAACTTGGTTCAGGAATGCATTTAAGCTTCAGAAATGTTCATTCCTTGATCTGTTTAACAACACTTTTATAGTCCTATAAGTGCTGCTTGTTTAGTGGGCACTAACACACATACGTATGAAAAACCGATGGCATTTATTGTATTATTGGCAGCAGATTAGAGCTTTCCAGCTGGGCAAGGACCAAAAGGCAGTGGTGAGCCTGTCAAAACTGCATGCTAGAGCCAGCCTCAGATGGAAAACCTAATGGAAGAATGGAACTACAGGAGTATTTTCAAAGGCTACTGTGGGCAGCCTTCAACTAAACAAACCTATCCCCCTCCCCCCTGCCCCTGCCGCCACAAAAAGCTTATATGGGAGAGAAGTGGGCCTGATCAAGCCCAACTACAACAGATGCTACTGAAAGCTTATGGCGACAAAATGATAAATCTCAGTTTGCAAAGAATCTGTTCCTTGCGAACTATTCAGTTTCGTTCACTTATGTGACAAAATAAACACTCAATTGTTCCAAAGGTTTTTGATCTCAAAGAGATTGATGATAATCTTTCCTGGATACAACAATGCCAAAGGATCCTGTTTCACATCCATCTCAACATTTCTTTCTAAAACTTTTCTTTTTTAATATGAACTTTCTTTCATCATTCCTATAATGCACTTGAGGACTATTTAAAAAATAAATAAACAGGGCCAATGTGGGCCAAACTACATGTGATACTGGAGCTATAATTTTGGTGCTTCTGACATTAATTTTCTTTTTGTAAAAACAATTGCAGAACCCTTAGTCTGTGGTGTGAGGGGTGAGAGATAAATGCTGCTGCAGCCTGGTTCAGATCACCCCCCTGGAGCTGCTATTAGCTATAGAGAGGAAAACCTTCAAGCTTAAATGAAGAATGGTAAAGTGGCTTCCACCTTGGAATATATATGTGGGCAGAAGCTTTCTTGGCAAACTACTATAATATTAACACTTATGGTCCTCCAGATGTTATTGGTCTATAACTCCCATCATTCCTAGCCATTGGCTATGCACTGACATATTAACTGAGTGTCATAACTTACAGAACATCCACAAATTCCAGAGAACCAGCAGCAAGAGGGCCAAACTACAAGGAGGTGCGTGTATCTTTATTCTGGCACTTTCTTTGCACCAAAAGAAGTCTCTGCAGGCTGTAAGATTCAGCAAGGAAGAACAGTCTAATCTAAAATTGCTAGATGATTAACCTTGCAGATAGTTAATCCTGCGCTATAGACTCTGCAACAAGCAATTGCCAACTATGCCCACATATTTACTCAGCTACAGAACTCAAAACCAGCAACCACAGCATCAGTGGCTCACTCATCTGCACATCCTCCAACTTGATATAAACCATCCCTTGACAACACTGCCCTTCTGCTGTCTACATGGGACAAACAGGCCATGCAAGAGGAAAAATGTAAAGGTTGGCATAAGAAGTGGCAATATTCTGACACCAGTGGGGAAACTTTTCTGTCTTCCATAACACTCTACTGCTAATCTAGAAGCCACCACTTTTCAACAGCAAAAGTTCAAAGAAGGTTCCAGCATGAAATAGCTGAACTATTCAATCAGTTTGGGACTTAATTGGCACTATGTGTTTCTTTTACAAGTGTTGAATCAACATAGCTAGTAAGTTTTGATAATCAGTGACAATAATTGTGAATGGACCACTTTTTTGCTCTCTTGAATTCATTGGGGCCATGCATTTCCATGATGCAGACCTACTGCCACTCCATGTATTTCAGGTCTTTGGCTCCACTGAACTTTTCTTATTTGTCTCAATATATTTATCTCTATCAGGGGTGAGGAACTTTCTTCAACCCAAGGGCCATATCCCCTTCTAGGCAAATTTCCATGGGCTGCATGCCAGTGATGGGTGGGGCCAGAGGCAAAAGTGAATGTGACACAGATCTGATCAGATCCCAGCCTCACAAAGCAGCTCAGGGAGGGTGGCCATGCGCCATGAAGGATGTCATGTGCCCTTCAATCCCAACTTCACCCTTGAGGAGCTGGGATTGAAGGGTGCATGATGTCCTTCTCACACCACCCTGCCCAAGCTGGGTGGGTGGGGGGATCTGATCAGAGCCCTGTGCCACTTTGCGAGGCTGGGATCATTTTAATATTGAAAAAGAGGATGTGTCCAGGAAAGAGAGGACATATGGCAACTCTACAAATTGTTCTGATGAGTAATGATGATAGCAATAAAGAAGGGCCTTTGGGTAAGACAACTGGCACTGAAGCTGGCATCCTGGCTTAAATATATCGGGGAACTCCATCATCTTCGCTACCAAGTGTGGACGATTGGGTAAGCTGCCTTGGGATGCGGAACAGTGTCCAGAGTGTACCCCAAGAGGAAAGAGAAAGCCTGGAGGATTCCAGGGAAGCTGGAGATTCCTCAAAGAGGAGCTGTTATTGTGCTTTTAAATGTGTCATGTTTCTATGATCTACCTTGATGTTGCGTTCTGAATGCTGTTAGTAACTTTTCTTTTATTTCTTGCATAGCTGTGGAAAGCAGTCCCTTTTGCTGAAGGGATGAAGGTGTTTTAGATTTCGGAGGGACCCTCCTGAACCACAGAAATTAATAAATGGTAGGATTTTTATTATTTGGGATGTGAAGGGAGAGATACAACCTGCAGAGGAATTCCTGAGCTAGCCTATGCAAAATGACCTGGCCAAGCTTGGGCCATTAAGAGACAATACAGGGTCATTCAGATCCATTGGCAATGCAAGAAAACTATCCTCCCTCATTGTCCTGAGTTGTGAACGGAGACTGGGGGTTTAGAAGGCTGCCAGGGTAACTGGGTGTGAGGTTAGAGGAAAAGAGAGTTTTTAGTAGGGTGTTCTGAGAAGAAGGAGGAAGAATCCATCTTTGGCAGGCTGGCTGAAGGTTACAGAATGACCATGCTGTAAGTCAGATCTGGACTCTCTCAATGCAGTAAATAAGTGAATGTACTATATTTCTTAAAGCTACGACAGTGTCTCAGTTCTCCAAAGGAACACAGACCCTGGGGGAGTGCCTTGAACCCCATGGACTCTTGCTACTGCTCAGCAGAAATAGGGGGAGGCACCCAACTTTTGTAACATTATGATGATCTAAAAGCAGCACTGGATTGTACAAAAAAGGCAAAGGAAATTGTGTCAATCAGAAGCAGACACATTTTGTAAATTAAATTATTTCTTCTTACAAAGGAATATGTTCAAATAGTTCCCACTGAGATACAAGACAAACTCATACAAAACCCCTCTAAACATCAGTGAAATCCTTCTCCATATCTTACACGGATACTTCCAAAGCAGTTATACTTATTTCTGTCAATATGGCAAAACACAAAGCTGGCACATCAGTGACAGTTTAGAACAGAAACTGCCTTCAGGATAATAGCTGGTATATCAGTTTGCATGTCTTGATTTGTTTAGTCTGGTTTGAAGACATATTTATACTTCCTCTCGTGTTCCAAAATGAACTTCTGAATTAGGGAATTAGGAACGTTGTGCATACCACATTCCTCTTTTCCATGCATATCACAGAAACAGGATACAGCACAGTTAATTTGGACACTTCAGTCAACTGGCAATTACAGGGAGCTGGGTATCACACATACTTAAGAATGCAACTGGAAGCTCATGAGCAAACACTGAAAATGAAGTCAGCAACAATTCAGAAATCTATTATTTCAACCCTCTGATCATTATGAATTCTAGTTTCTAGAATTCTAAATGTCAGGGAAATCTCACAGAAACCTGTTTCAGAGGGGGGGGGAGTCAATACATATATATTGTGAACTTTGTCATGAATAGAATTAAGCAATTTCAGTAAAATTAGTCATGATATTTTTAGAGAGCAAACAATGAATAACAGGCAATTGTATCTATAGAATTATCTTTGCAATGTTTCACATCCACAGGATGGGCAATCTTCAAAGGTGTATCTTAGGAAGAGGACTTTGTACAAACCAAGACCCTGAAGCTAGCGGTGAAGTTGCAGAATAACTAGTCGGTATTTGATTTTTAAATTGATAGGACCTGTGTCACTGCCTAGAAATCACACTATTTAATCTAGATGTCAGCAGTGGGAGATAACTGTTGGTGCCACATATTAAGGTAGTTAGGTAACTTTCTTTGATAGCATCACTGTCTACCCCCAAAACTGCAAGATTTTGGCCTCTAGTCATAATGTTGATTTTTGACGAATTTTTGACGGTGCCTAGCACTTCACATATGTTGCTAGTAATCCTTACAGCAATCTTATAAGGTAGATCAGCATTTCCCAAAGCTGCAGACAAGAGGGGATGGGAATGAGGCTGAGAGGCTGTACTTTGCCTATCAGATGAGTTTGTGGCTAAGGCTCAATGACTCATAGCCACTATATAACACTCACACACATAAAAATGGTTCTTGAAAATGCAGAATTTACTGTCATTTGCAACAGGGAAGATTTTGGTGAAAAGTGACCAGTCATTCTGAACTAGATTACAGCTCTCTGGTTTGCACAAAGATGTAATCTGTGGAGCCTTACTCATAAGATGTTTTTCCTGTATCTTTCTTTGACGTACTATGGTGGAAATATTGCAGAATTATCCTCAGGAATGTATTGTAATAATCTAATGCTATCTTCCATAGCATTTTCTATGCCATGTACGAAGTAATTTTGCTTCAAGTCTGCCAGTTGCATTTATCTATTGCATACCCCATGGAAGTGCACGTTTGTTCAGCTGCATAGACCCAGAAGACGGATATTGTATAATTCAAACAAACTATGGAAATATTGATAGGATGGGATACTATCAGCTTAACTGCAGGAGCAAAATACTTTAGAAGAGCATGCCCTAACATATCAGGCGTAAGAGGTGTGTTTTATAACACAATGCCTCAGCGCAAGTGAAAGTTAGCTAAACTCCTTGCCAGTATTAAGTCTACTGAGAAAGATACAACAGTATGAACACATCAGCATGGCAACATTTATACTGCACACTAAACCAATTTATTGTAACAACTATTTTTCATGCAATAACCACTTAGACAGCTCTCAAAGAAAGAAGAATTTAAACCCTGAAGGAGGCATGTCATGGGAGATTGCCTTGCTTTCTGATTTGTTGGTAGGGGGCTGATAAAAAGGTAAATGTATATAATCAACCTCAAGCACATCAAACTATGCTGGTTACAGAGTATTCACTTCTATCCCATGGCTATGTTCCTTTATACAACAGCAGTTTGGGTTTTTAAAAATCATCTCCTATCCAAACTAGTGGGCTGCACAGTGGAAATAAACCTGACAACGAGGCTCTGAATCAATGCCACCCAGGAGAACTGGTCTCTGGCAGTCTCTATGTGGAGATGGGGGCTGGTGAGGTGGGCTTGGCTAGCTAATCTTGCCCCTGTGCCAAACTGTTCTGGCCAAGCCCACAGATTTAGAAACAGTTTCATTTTATCGTGCATGTTTGTGTGCTTGTGAGAAAGAGATAGGAGAGAGGGAGAAGGAGAGAGAGAAAGAGAGAAAGAGAGAAAGAGAGAAAGAGAGAAAGAGAGAAAGAGAGAAAGAGAGAAAGAGAGAAAGAGAGAAAGAGAGAGAGAGAGAGAGAGAGAGAGAGACTGGATTAAAACTCTTACCAATTTACCAAACTTTTTTTTTTTTAAAAGAGTATTAGAAAAACTTTTACATGCTGTTCTGACAAGACCTCTCCTCTTTCCAGATGGGAGGAGTTGTGAATGGGAGCTGGCTCCAGCTGCCACGCCAAGTCCTTCAGTCAGCCAATAGGGCTGGCTCGAGGGTGGGATTTAGGTGGCCACAGCAGTGCTGGGTCTCCATTTGGCTTCCTGTTTTCATTGGATCACCCGCCCACCCTCCCTTTAGGCCATTTCTATGCTTTTGACCTTGCTATGGACTTTGGTCGGTTGCCTTGGTTGCCCAGGGGGCCTGGTAGGAATTTTATCCATTTGGCATATTGGCACCAGCCTCTTGGTTTTTGCCTACCTCATAGCAAATCGTCACAACTTTTGGGTATTGGCAGTTAGGCATTGGAATATGTGTGGTGTGTTGGAGGGCAGGTTGTGGCCATCACCTACCCCTCCCCTTGTTTGGGTATTCTGTTAAAGGAATCCGCAGTCGTGGATCCTGTCTGATGCCCTGCTGGCGGCTAGGGCCATGGCACAACCCTGGTGACGTCTGAGGAAGCTTCCAATTGTATTTGCATCAACAAACTCCTCCCACTGGCTGTTAACCCTCGAATGACCTCCAGCTGAGCGGGGTGGGGTCATGTATATATTGTTTGATCCAATGCCTAAGCCAATACCATTCACATGCTGAAACTAAAAAAGTTGTGGCCTTATTTAGCCCATTAACCTAAAATACATGTGTCCTTGTGTCATATTTATCTCTACGCGGGTGGCGGGTCCTCGACTCACAACCTAGGCTTCTCTGTGTGGTTCAGAAGTTGGTTCTACTTCTTCAAAACTACTGAAGCTGAACTACCATATTTTCCCGTGTATAAGACTAGGTTTTTCCCCTAAAAGATAATGTCAAAAATTAGGGGGTGTCTTATACTCTGGGCCATCTCCCCCCATTTTCTCAAATCTGAGTCCCCCAAAATAGGGGGTGTCTTATAGGTGAAAAAATATGGTATATGTATTCTATGACACAGGGGTGTAGTGTGGATAGGGTGAGGGGGGCCATCGCCACAGGCACAGGTTTTTTGAGGGTGCATTTTACTCCTCACACTGCCCTTGCCAGTCCTGCACCTCTTTGCAAGTCTGACCCTCATCTCAGCCTCACAAAGCAGTGTGGGGCTGGCAGGGCATCAGGAGGACACAACAGAATTGTGCCCTTCCAATCAGCCCAATCTGTTTTTAAAGGTGTATGCCTGCCTTGCTGCATCCTCCTCACATCGCCCTCCATACCCTCCTGATGTGCCCGCCTGCCCCTGGCCCCTTGCTGCTACTGCTGCTATCACAATAAGTGCTACACACACTGCTGCTGCTGCTATGACAATAAGCCGAAAGATGAATCTATTACTAAAAACCCATTGCAGAAGGCAAGCGTAAAAACCTATGTATCAGTGGGTGTTTTTTTTAAAAGCCACCTTAATATAAAAATGCAAAGTTTATATTATAGAGATTCCAACACGTCTGCCTTTTATTTCACATTTGCCATATATTTTGGTGGCGGCTTCTGTTCTGTTCTTCCCTCTATTGGAAATATTCTATATACATACATTTAGCTGCGTTGTGTATCTGCTACACAATGATGTTTAGCGGCATAGAGTTGGCTTGGTCTCAGTTCACTTTTATGTGTTCTCTCGAGCTATTCTGCTCAAGGCTTATTGCATGTAACTCCACTGATGACATTGCTATAGCCATTATTATGGTTTCTGAACTGGTGGCAACAGTATGGTAGAATGCTCTCCTTACAGAAATATGAGAGACCAATCATTATTGTCATTCTGCCAGCTCTTGAAGACATACCTGTTTAGGAAAGTGTTCCATGAACTCAACTTCTGATCTTACTGTCATAACTGTTCAACTGTTTTAATTATCATGCTTTTTAAATGGTTGTTTTAGGGTACATTTTAATTATGAATGTTTCAATGTCCTAATGGAATTGTTATTGTATATTTTAATTATGTATGGATTTTCTAATTGGTTTTATAGTTGTAAACCGTCTAGAAGCCATTTTGGCATATAAGTGGTGTATAAATGAATAAATAATAATAATGCTAAGTCTCTTCCAACACAACACACAAAATGACCTATCTAGTTCCCCAATCATTTTCCAACCTACTTTCCTATTCACAAATGGAGTTTTGTTTTGTTTTTTGCATGCAAGTCTATTCTTAATGACAGCTGAATTGCTAAGATACGTGTTTAAGCTTCAGGTATATTATAATCCTAATTATTATTTGTAAAATGAATGAAGACAGCTTTGTCAATTTTGTATACATTCTGCAGTGAGCATTCAAAATGCAAAAACTACCACAACTACCCAAGATTGTTGGCTGGTAAATATTCAAAATTATGGAATTACAATTGTGAATACAAACAATCACTGTATGTTGACAATCCCTGATAAATGTTGTCAATGTTCTGAAAGCTCAAATCTATGTGGGTAAACCATCCATCCACGGCCCCAACCATTACCAGGTGAGAACCATTGGTCAGGTGAGAAGGATGACTCCTCCTCCTCCTAGAGAGGAGAAGAAAGCTTTCAGTAGACCCTGCTTGTTCCTTCCAATAGGAAGCATCATTACTATAAGGAATTCATAAGTAATTTTCAGGTAAATATCACTTTCAGCATTTACTTGTTAATATCCAAGAACTGAAGAAACAAAAATCTATTTTCAGGATCAGGCATTCACAAAAATCATCAGGCATTGTCAAGTATTCACATGTGAATGACACTGATCACTAAATTATGAATATTGATTGTGACAGAGAAAGCACACTATTGATTGATGGATTTTACATCTTATGCAATAACCAGTCTTCTCAACCATTATTGATCTAAGATAAAACTTTTGCAGTAAAGCTTTCTGAAAACCATAGTCCCGGTACAGTAGCTCTGAATGCTATGAAACACTCGTCATTTCACCTTATCTCCATAAACACTGTGGAATCTGACCCTTCACTATACATTAGAAATAGTTTCTCAACATCTGAGGACATCTGTCATAGGAAAACAAACAGGCCCAAGTGTGTGTCACAACCACATAAACATCAGGGTGCCTATGCAAAAAGGAATCACCAGGGTGGTCCTTGGATAGAAAATGGTGTGCAGCCCTGACCAATAGCAAAAAAGACTGTGAAATTGAAAAGTTAAGTAATGCTAAGTTGTAGGGTTCTTAACATTCCCAATAAATTTAATCATACCTGCAAGATCTTCCTTTGAAGATACCAGTCGCGGAGAGCTGTTTCCTGGCTCAATTCTTAAGGATAATCTGGAAAAGAGAAATGGTGACATGTCAGGAATTAAATAGCTTAACAAAAGCAAAGGGATAAACTTTTTTTATGTTATTGGTTGAAAGCAGGAAATCTAGCTTAGCCTGGACATCTCTTACATTCTTTGGATATGACTGGTGCATACTAAGGTATTAAATCCTTCCAATGTGAAGCCCAACAGAATTTTTTACACTTGGTAAACACAGATATTTACTGAGAAGATGTTTAAGCAGCCATTAACACTAGGTAAGACATGAATGGAAAACAGTCCTTTTTGTTTGCTTATACTGGTAACTAGTGAGCCCTGAACCAGTCTGCCTCCACTCCCTGTCCACTGATCCACTGCTGTTTAGTGGCTTGTTGGGCAGGAGTAGATTGGGGTTTTCCCCCCCAGATGCCCTTCTTCCTTCCTACCATTCCTCCTTCCAGAACAGGACCTTGTCTTCTATATTTATTTGCCATTGCTCTTGGGAAAGTGTGGGCTACTACCTGAAGTAAACATTAAAAAGAAAAAAGCATCACTGTGCATCAAGGAAAACTGCATATGTATACATGAAAATACCATATTTTTTGCTCCATAGGGCACACTTTTACCCTCCTAAAAATGAAGTGAAAATGTCTGTGCGTCTTATGGAGCAAGGGCACTGGACAGCAGCGGGATCCCTTGGCTGCTACTGCAGTCGGGAGCGGAGGGATGCTTCTGCCTCCAGAGCCAGGGCTCCCACCCGTCCCTTCTCCCCAGCTCACTGCAAAGCCAGCAGAGGGAAAGCCGCCCGAACGCTGCGCGCGGCTCTGCAGCTTTCCCTCTGCCCATCCCACAGGGAGAAAGGGAGACGGCTTTCCCTCCACCCACCCCACAGAGAGCCGGGGAGAAGGGAGATGGCGTGGGTGGAGGGAAAGCCGTGGAGCCGCGTGCAGCGTTCGGGGGCCTTTCCCTCCGCCCACCCCTCAGCGAGCCGGGGAGAAGGGAGGTCTCCCTTCTCCCTGGCTCGCTGTGGGGCGGGCGGAGGGAAAGCCGCAGAGCAGCCTCCCAACAATTCCCTTTAGGAGGAGGACTTCCGCTTGAGGCACAACGGAAGATGGCTGAACATTCCATCACTCCGACTGTTGTTTGTTGTTGTTTAGTCGTTTAGTCGTGTCCGACTCTTCGTGACCCCATGGACCATAGCACACCAGGCACTCCTGTCTTCCACTGCCTCCCGCAGTTTGATCAAACTCACGTTGGTAGCCTCGAGAACACTGTCCAACCATCTCGTACTCTGTCGTCCCCTTCTCCTAGTGCCCTCAATCTTTCCCAGCATCAGGGTCTTTTCCAAGGAGTCTTCTCTTCTCATGATGTGGCCAAAGTATTGGAGCCTCAGCTTCAGGATCTGTCCTTCCAGTGAGCACTCAGGGCTGATTTCCTTCAGAATGGATAGGTTTGATCTTCTTGTAGTCCATGGGACTCTCAAGAGTCTCCTCCAGCACCATAATTCAAAAGCATCAATTCTTCGGCGATCAGCCTTCTTTATGGTCCAGCTCTCACTTCCATACATCACTACTGGGAAAACCATAGCTTTAACTATACGGACCTTTGTCGGCAAGGAGATGTCTCTGCTTTTTAAGATGCTGTCTAGGTTTGTCATTGCTTTTCTCCCAAGAAGCAGGCGTCTTTTAATTTTGTGACTGCTGTCACCATCTGCAGTGATCAAGGAGCCCAATAAAGTAAAATCTCTCACTGCCTCCATTTCTTCCCCTTCTATTTGCCAGGAGGTGATGGGACCAGTGGCCATGATCTTGTTTTTTTTATGTTGAGCTTCAGACCATATTTTGCGCTCTCCTCTTTCACCCTCATTAAAAGGTTCTTTAATTCCTCCTCACTTTCTGCCATCAAGGTTGTGTCACCTGCATATCTGAGGTTGTTGATATTTCTTCTGGCAATTTTAATTCCGGCTTGGGATTCATCTAGTCCGGCCTTTCGCATGATGAATTCTGCATATAAGTTAAATAAGCAGGGGGACAATATACAACCTTGTCGTACTCCTTTCCCAATTTTGAACCAATCAGTTGTTCCATATCCAGTTCTAACTGTAGCTTTTTGTCCCACATAGAGATTTCTCAGGAGGCAGATGAGGTGATCAGGCACTCCCATTTCTTTAAGAACTTTCTTTAAGTGTCTGCTTGTTATGAAAAGACATTTGGAATAATTTGGCAGAATACCAGCGTGTGATGAGATACTGCAAACTAATTGAAGGGAACAAAGGACATAAAATCCACACAGAAACATATTGTTTGTTGTAACTCGCTTGTGGGAATAACTTAGAGGCTGTGAATGAAGGAAGGATGACAACAGAAAGAGAAATAAGAATTACCAGAAGATTTGAAATGCAATAGGATTATGGTGTTGATTAGAGCCCTCCAAAGTTTTGAAGCATGGGGAGTCCACCCAAAATTATAATTTGGCAGAATATTTGGATT
The DNA here is from genome assembly GCF_965207765.1 of Zootoca vivipara. NCBI lineage: Eukaryota > Metazoa > Chordata > Lepidosauria > Squamata > Lacertidae > Zootoca > Zootoca vivipara. The sequence goes on along the minus strand of NC_142585.1, from coordinate 39,913,153 downwards.
ATTTCATATGTATATGTATAATGTGGAACATTTGATGTGATTTGATTGGATTGTTAAAATGGAAAATTTAATTAAAATGATTATTAAAAACAAAACAAAACACACCATTCACAACAGTTAAAATTCCCTAGTGTGGCCTTGGTACTAGAAGTGTCTCATTTGCTTCCTATCTCCAAGAAAGAACTCTTTTTTTAATTGGCTGCAAGCAGGAAAGATGAAACATCATGGGCCACCCCACTGACCCAGCTGCAACTCAACTGCCATCCGGCTCCTTCTGTCCCCTAACTTTCAATGGCTGTTCCACGTAGGTCACTGCAATAACAGTAAATGCCTTAAATGTATTCCATGTATTAGACTGCAAGCATATAGGAAGGGCTGTGCTGCTTTTAAATGTTTGTGCAGCAACAAGAAAACTTCAGGAGCTTTACAAACAAACCATTTCATGTACAATTCCATTTCAGGCCAGCCGTGTCTACAATTCATGGACATCAGGGGTCGGCAAATTTTTTAGCCACGAACCGGTCCACTGTCCTTCAGACCTTGTGGTGAGCCAGAGAAGCGGCACCAGGCGGGGAGCTGGAAGAAGAGGCAAGGGGGGGCCAGTCGCTGTGCTTACCTTCCCAGGGGCACGATCCATAGCACATTTAATTCTCAACACTTCTACAGGCGCTGAACAAGCAGCCTTGAAACGATCGCTGCTTACTTGTAAGTAAGTGCGTCTTTAGGGCTCTTAGTGTCCGTGCATCCAACGGCAGGGCAGGGTGCAGCTATGCGCCGAGACGTGGCATCTTCTGGCGGTCTCCTGGTGGCGCAGGTAGAAGCTGGTGGGGAAGGGAAAGCGGACTTCCGGTGGTGGGGAGGAGCTGGAGCCCGCAATGGGCGCTGCCTTGCCTCCTTGCAACAGGAGGAAGAGGCCGAGTGGCAGCAGCTCTGCCAATCAGACGCCACGCCTGGTTTACCTCAGTGTGGCGCGAGGACGTCTCTGCCAATCAAACGCTGCTGAGGTAAACCAGGCGCGGTGTTTGACTGGCAGAGACGTCCCTGTGCCGCACTGAGGTAAACCAGGTGCAGCGATTGAGTGGCAGAGTCACTGTCGCTTGGCTTCTTTCTTCCGTCGCCAACGCTAGGAGTCTTGGCTTCACAGCGCAGGCCGGATTAACGTTTGCCGACCCCCTGATGAACATTCTCAGTGAGTGGGAAGGATGCATCTAGCATCAATAAAAACAGGGTGTTTGGGAAATTAGGGCCACCAAAATCTGCCACTGGGAAAAAATTCAATGCAAAAAATATATGACACAATCTTAAGTGGTTTTCCTGCTCAAGTCCCATTAAAATGAAAGATGTAAAAGAGAGTTCTTTTGTGGCTCTCATTCAAACCAATGGTTTATGCATGAGAAGTATGTGGAGGACTGGTCCCACAATAACTACTTGAGCACAGAGCAAACCTAAGTTTCAACTTTATAAAAAGCTAAGACATTCAGATTAAATACACAAATGCAGTGGATAGTCTTGCACTGACTCTTATCTTAGGCTTTAAAAAATGTATAGATTTTTTATTTATAAAGTTATTATTGTAAATGAATCCCTCATTTTAATGGAACGAAAAGCTCAAAAGACATATTTTAAAATTCCCATTTGTTGCATTTCAGCATCTGAAAAATGACGACATGCTTCTTGTAAAAAGCAAGCAATGCTGAGGAAGTTACAATAAATACAGCCCACAACACACTGCCTCTGATGTGGTTAAAGGAATTTTTAGAGGGGAGGTTTCCTCCCCCAATGTTAAGTTTTTAAACTTGATGTAATTAAATGCTCATCTTTGGGGAATTAGCCAAAACGTGCATAAATAATCCAACAGCTTTCATAGCATCCTGTCCCTGAAATGGACCTTCATCCACTATGGTGGCTATACAAGTGTTCTAGTGATTGTCAATTCATTATTGTGCAGATCCTCTTTTAACCTCATATAGCTTTGGAGGCTGGCGTTTTCCATACTATTCCAGATGTTTATTTATCCAGTCTGGATGACTGTTTTCTTTATGAAAAGGTTTTATGAGTTTATTTCAGGCCTTCTGTTGGAACAGATTCTTGGCTGATCTTGAACAATTGTGCAGTTTCAGGGTGTAATCTAAGATTTAAAAAACTTACACAAGAGGCATTTTTTCCTTCACCTTGGATTCACTTCACACAATCCTTTGCATATTAGCCAAAGTGAAAGTCATGGCAACAGTGTAGTATAAGGCTGCCCTGCATTTATGCTCATTTCAGTTTTTGTGTCAAAAATAGTTTGGAGTGCAGAGCTGGAGAAGCATTTCCTGGGGAAAAACTTTAATTCATTAATTCATTAATTAATTAATGTTGTTGTTGTTTCTGAAGTTACTTTTCCTTGCACGGCTTGGGAGTGATAGAAGGAAGGGATAGAAGCTTCAGAAATGTCTGAGCTTTTTTACTCAAGGGCGTGTCAAGCAGAGGTGGAGAGTACCAGCGTTTTCCATCCTGTTTTTGCAGTTAGCCAGCATTAAGAGAACTGGTGGCATTGTAACACCTTGCCAGTCCTCCAACAATGCAAAAGGATTCATGGTGGGTGTTGGGATAGTCACAGAGGAGGTGGTGAGACAGCAAACCAGAACTTGGTGAGACAAACTGCAGTTTGAATGAATGTCTGTCAGCTGAATCTTGGCTTGTTCAACACCAGTTCAAACTATGGTTTAGCACTGCATCCAAAGTGACATTAATGTAAGACCTCTGCTCACTCATGCTTACTAGAGAAAGCCTATCCCACAGATAGTTGAAGCCCTAGTGATGAATTTAATTATTCAGTTATTTGACAGTATTCTCACTCATTTTTTTTCTAGTTACAGGTAGGTAGCCGTGTTTGTCTGACGTAGTCAAAAAAAAATAAAAAGAAATCCTTCCAGTAGCACCTTAGAGACCAACTAAGTTTGTCATAGGTATGCATGCACTTGAAAGCTCACACCTATGACAAACTTAGTTGGTCTCTAAGGTGCTACTGGAAGGATCTTTTTTTTTTTTCTTACATGAGACTGATATAAGCATGTGACACTCTACAGATTTTGTTGGAGTGGCTCAATGCTATATTACTATGAAATCAATCAATTATTCTAAAGAGAGAGAAAGGAGGAGACAGTGAAAGAAACTCCAGATCGTTTGAATGTATGTTAGCTGGATCTTGGCATGAGTTCAAAGTATGGTTTAGCAATGTATCCAAAGTTAGTTCAGAATTACTGTGGCCCACCCACCAGTCATAAAATGATGGTGTAGCCAGTCACAAAGTGGTGGAGGTGGAGTTTGGACTCATCAGTTGTGGTTGTTTTCTATTTCCCTTCTCTGGAAATTGCTTCTTTTTCTCTCAGTCCATTCATTTTGCCTTCTTCCTTCCCATTTTCTCATTTTCTTCCCTCACACTCCACCAGTCATTTTGTCCAGCCAGTCTCTCCTCTTTATTTCCATTACTTAACATAGTATCCTACAGCCCTGCTCTCTGACATCTGCTACACATGCCTTTTGGTTGAATCAAAAGACTGTAGCAGGGATAAGGAACCCAAGGCCCAGGGGATAAATGCAGTCCTCCAAACCTCTCTACCAGTCCCCTGGGACTCTTCCTAAACCACAACCCATGTCACCCTCTTCACTGATTCTTCTCTACACCCATTGAGTGCTTTTGACAAGTTGGATAGTGTTCTTAAACTGTGATGATGCTTCTTGCTTCCTTTTTTAAAATGTCAACAATGAGTTTGTAACCTACTGTAATCACACCCTTGTCCAAATCCTGAAAATTTATTCCATCAGTATTTCATTCTGGTTTCAAGCCTACAAAATTATTCTCAGAGTCTTGGTCAATGACCTGATTATTCAAGAGGTTTTATGGGCCAATAAATTATTATTATCCCAAACATGTAAAGCTTGTTTCCTAGGGGCGGCAGTGGGTTTTGCCACTCATTACTAGCCTGGATATCTGCCTGGTGTCCCTAAATATTGGCAACTCCACCACCTTATGGAACTTAAATGTAGAACACAGTTCAGTTAGTACCTCTGCAGGTGGTTTTGTTAAAAGGAAAAATGAAAAAAAAGCAAGAAAAACCTTTGGAGAAACCATTTGATGTTTGATTTGGCATTACTCTTACTTGAACTTTCAGATCTGAGGAAGCAGAATTCAGTTCCCAGACGGGTGCCCTGGTGAGGAAGCATGGCACGCTACCCTCTGGCACAGAATTAGTCTATCAATTGTGCTTAAAGTTCAACACTTACAATTTGTTAAGCATTTGGCTGAGATGTATCTCTAATCATTCCAGGCAAGCAAAGAGTAATGGGGAGTTTTATAAAAATCTGTGTGTTCACTGATTTATCTCCCCTTAACACTCTTTATTTTTATTCACAGTTTATGAATTTAGAAAGGCAAAGAAAATACACTGAGCATCTCATTAAATTACTACTGACAATTCAAAACAAATAAGGCACCATATTTATTGCATAGCTCTATCCACCTAGAATGCAAGCACCTGTTTAAACCAAAATTGATAATATGAAACTGTATCACAAAATAGGGGAAAACTCTATCTTTAGCAAAACATGTTAATTTTGGCAAGCTGCAAAGGCTTTTCTCAGAAGCCTAATGGAAATAATGCAAACCTTACAGGAAATTATTTTGACAATTTCACCAGATGGAAATTCATACCAAAATTTCTGACCTTCCTCAGTAGCTCTAATTACAGGCTTCCTCAACTTCAGCCCTCCAGATGTTTTTGGCCTACAACTCCCATGATCTCTAGTTAGCAGGACCAGTAGTCAGGGATGATGGGAATTGTAGTCTCAAAACATCTGGAGGGCCGAGGTTGAGGAAGCTTGCTCTAATATCAATTACACTGATTCAAAGGGCACCCAAAGACACTTTGAAAAGCATCTGGGACCACAGCACACCGTGCAACATCTTGATGAAATTTTGAAGGAAATTACTCATTTCTCAGGTGAATCTCAACTTAAAAGAAGGTAGAAAAGGAAGTGGTAAACATGAAGCCTATTTGATTAAGAAAAGAAATGAATCAGTTGCAAGCAGTATGTCAGGTAATATTTATAATAACAACTTTCTTTTCAGGTTGCTCTTTCCCCCTTGATATTTATTTATTTTAAATACTTTCATATCACCTTCCATAAAAAATAAATCAACCTGGTTCATAATAAAACATTAAAAATAGAACAAAAACAATGAACACAATAGCAACCAAGTCAGGATGAACTAAATATGTTGGTACAAATGGTCAGCAAAGCCCTAACTAACTTCTTAGCAGGCACCAAAAACAAAAAAGCAGTAGGTACTTGACTTATATTTGAGGAGCAATCAATCCACAGGCTGCATGCCACAATAGAAACGGCATTCCTCCTGGTTGTCACAAGACAGATCTCTGCAGGTTATGGAACAACCAAGAAGGCCATGTTTCAAGAGCTTTATGATATAAAATATAATGTAAAGAAATAGTTTGAACTTCCCTTCCCTTCTTTGTGTCTTGATGTAGAGTGTTTATTGGCAGGAAATTAACCTCAGAATTTTTTAACAGGCTAATGCATGCAGAGCAGAAGTACCTTCTAACCAACAGTCTCTCTAGTCTTTATGGTAAGGGTAGTTCATTATCCTATTCTACTCTGCCTTCTCCCCTGCTCTGTATGAAACCGTTCAGAAGATTTTAGTTCTCTACTTCCTGCAATGAAGTAGAGAAGAGAAGAAAAAAGAGAAAGGGCTGGATCCAAGGCTAGTCCTATTCAGAGTAGACTCATCTAAAGTAATGTATTCATGTTAGTCATGCCTTTTAATTTCAATGGATCTACTCTGAGAAGAACAACCCATAGCCATTAACTACGGTAAACAATCAAGTCCTTTGCTGCCATGACTATTCTGAAAAACAATACAACCTCAGAGAGCAAGCAAAGTAAGAAGTAAATTGATGAGAAGGTGGAAGAGTGAAAGGTTCTAATTACTCTTCTTGTCTTATGCAGCACAGTGGTACCTCGGGTTAAGAACTTAATTCGTTCTGGAGGTCTGTTCTTAACCTGCAAATGTTCTTAACCTGAAGTACCACTTTAGCTATTGGGGCCTCCCGCTGCTGCTGCGCCGCCACAACACGATTTCTGTTCTCAACCTGAAGCAAAGTTCTTAACCTGAAGTACTATTTCTGGGTTAGCGGAGTTTGTAACCTGAAGCGTCTGTAACCTGAAACATCTGTAACCCGAGGTACCACTGTAGCTAATTCTTAGCCATCCTGTATCTGTGACAAATTAAACAAACCAAAGGGTAATAGCTTCACATGTCTTTTGAGTGTAAGTGCTAAAAGTGGTTCCCTAGACTGCTGTGACTAATGAAACTCTAAATATAGCTAAGTGTAAATTTGCTATTTGAAGGGGAACAGTTCAGTTGTTTACAAAGCTTGCTCTTTATACAACAATAATGGCTGGAAATAGAGGCTGGCAGGTGCTTCCCAGGCACAATTAGTTAGTTAGTTTGTAAACTGCCACTATTCAACACCACTATCATGGTGGTATGCAATTAATTAACTCATAGCTGCTTCATTGATTATTTACTTCACAAATATGTTGTAGTTATGTACTACAGAGCTTCTACTCTGCCCAGATTCCATGTTTTCTCATCTCAAATGCTTTGAGACAGATACACTTGCACCCCTCTTTACCCAAGGTTATGCCCCTGTAATAATCAGGAAGTAGAATCTTTAGAGCAAATCATTTTGTTTTTAAATCCTTTGCTCACCAAATTACCAGGAAGATCAGCTCAACTTTATTTTAAATATCTGATAGAAGATAAAATCCCAAGGATATCAGTGATAGTGGCTAAAGTTCTTGTCAGTAGCTGTGAAAACATACGAACAACACAACACCTGAATCTGGAAGGACTAACTTCAAAGACTAAGCAGAGATTATTATAGTTCTATATAATTGTTATTATGTCACAGTTCTGAATCTGTTTTGCTCTTAGATTCTGGTATGCTATATGTTTTTATCTTATTTCCAGCCTATTGACTGTAATAAATTGAATGAATGTGAGATGGTGCATGCTGAATCACCTGAGGAATTCTGTTAGTGAAAAGCATTCCTTTGCCACATAATTTTGACTTCTCCCAGGCCCCTGGATTTGAAGTCTGTGCAAGAGAGCCCTCTGGACAGATGAACCATAGGAGCACTATTCCCCAAGAGAGGAGGTACTTGCTGCCTCCCACAACTACACAGTAAACCTAGGCTAGGAGACTGACTATGGTCTAGGCCAGGGATCCCCAAACTTGGCCCTCCAGCTGTTTTGGGACTAGAGTTCCCACCATCCCTGACCACTGGTCCTGTTGGCTAGGGATGATGGGACTTGTAGTCCCAAAACAGCTGGAGGGCCGAGTTTGGGGATGACTGGTCTAGGCTCCCCAAGAAATAGGAGTGTTGCCTTTGCTGTCCCATTTTCAGTGTCTATAGCAGGGGTAGGCAACCTCAGGCCCGTGGGCTGGATGCGGCACAATCGCCTTTTCAATCCGGCCCGCAGACAGTCTGGGGATCAGCGTGTTTTTACATGAGTAGACTGTGTGCTTTTATTTAAAATGCATCTCTGGTCATTTGTGGGGCATAGGAATTCGTTCATTCCCCCCCCCCAAAAAAATATATAGTCCGGCCCACTACATGGTCTGAGGGATGGTAGACCAGCCCATGGCTGAAAAAGGTTGCTGACCCCTGGTCTACAGGACCAAAAGCAAAAAAAGTACAGAGGAAACTGCATTATGTGGAGTCAGACCATTGGCCCATCTAGCTCAACATTGCCTACACCAGGGGTTGTCCACCTCCCTACTGCCCACTAGTGGGCGTTTCAGGATTCTAGGTGAGTGGTAGAGGGTTCTACGGCACAAGCTGAATCCTCCTATTGAGCACTGGTGGGCGGTAAGGGAATTTTTACCATCAAGAAAGTGCATTAGTGGGCAGTAGGTATAAAAAGGTTGACTACCCCTGGTCTACACTAATAGACAGTGGCTTCCCAGAGCTTCAAACAGGGAGTCTCTCCCAGTCACAGCTGGAGATGTTGGAAATTGAACCTGGTACCTTCTGCATCCAGTAGTGATGTATGGAAGTGAGAGCTGGACCATAAAGAAGGCTGATCGCCGAAGAATTGATGCTTTTGAATTATGGTGCTGGAGGAGACTCTTGAGAGTCCCATGGACTGCTAGAAGATCAAACCTATCCATTCTTAAGGAAATCAGCCCTGAGTGCTCCCTGGAAGGACAGATCGTGAAGCTGAGGCTCCAATACTTTGGCCACCTCATGAGAAGAGAAGAATCCTTGGAAAAGACCCTGATGTTGGGAAAGATTGAGGGCACTAGGAGAAGGGGACGACAGAGGACGAGATGGTTGGACAGTGTTCTCGAAGCTATGAACATGAGTTTGACCAAACTGCGGGAGGCAGTGCAAGACAGGAGTGCCTGGCGTGCTATGGTCCATGGGGTCACGAAGAGTCGGACACGACTAAACGACTAAACAACAACAACAACCTTCTGCATCCAAAGCAGATGCTTTACCTTCTCAAAAGCTATTTTTTCCACATAGGACAAAAACTATTGATGGCAAAGAGCACAGATGCTGTTTGCTACAGCTCCTACAAGATGCTAGGATCTGTCGCTTGAATAAGCTCAAAGGTGCTCTGTGGGAAGCGGAAATAAATTCACATTGCTGGGAAACCAGTCATGAAGATGGTTCCCTGGGCCTTGCCAACTTGAAGTTGTCAATTAGAGGCAGAGAGGCTTGGTTGCATCTGAAACCCAAAGAAAAGAGGAATCCAATTGGGAGGCTGAGGACTGAAGAAATGGAAAGAAATGAATGTTCCAAGGTCAACACAATTTCAAGAGCTGTATTGCTTACACAGGCACTAGCTGGTAATTTGTTCTGCAGCTGTTCAGTGGATAGTCAAGGTGGAAATAGAGAAACTGAAGCTTTCCGGGCAGGGTGTTTGAGCTACATTTAGCATCTGAGTGGGGTGCTTGGTATAACAGGGGAGACTAGACAGAGAACAGACCCTAAAAATAATGATAAACCACAGACCTTTCCTTTAAAATCATCTCAGAAATATGCCTAAAATAGGCCTGTGCAATGTATAACGCAAGGGGAACCCAAAGCTCCATTTGCACAAATGTTCAGCCCCGCAAAGGGTTGCCCTCATCCCACATTATATACCGGTAACTACAAAGTAGCTGTGGAAATAGACCCCCCAGGCAGTTGGAAGAAAGGAGCCCATGAGCACCTTGGCTTTGTCTATGTTCCAGAACCTTTCACATCTAGGTGGAAATGCTAGATTGCAGGTTTTTTTAAAAAAAGTATTACTATATCTCTATATCTATGCAACTTGGCTGGTCAATACAATTTTCTTCTACAAAAGAGATGTGTGGAATAGAAAGGCCCAATAATGGAACAAAAAAAGCAATACTTTGTTTTTCTCTGCAGAGATTTCAGCCAGAAGAGACAGGCTTGGAGGACGTTTCCAGTATATTTCCTGTAATGGAGTAATATTATACAAGGATGAATCTTACATTCTGCCAAGGATAAGAAGTAGCCCCTCCTGAGTCTAATGAATGCTCCTGTTTCAATAAAAAAGGCATGAAAAGACAGAATGTTGAGAGGCCTTTTTCCCCTTATAAGGCCTGAGCGTGCTTGCTATCTCTACAGGGCTTATGCATCTTTTTGGCACAGCACCAGAAATGAGGAGAAATTCAAATATAGTAGTATGTGGATTGAGTTATCCAAGTAGAAGAGATTGTGATGAATATTTAAAGAAATTCATACCTTCAGAATCAGTACAGAGACAGAAAAGAAACCCAGCACAGGACACAGTCTGGATGCCATTCCAAAACCACCTGCAGAGAAAAACCTGCATTGCTGAGCCAAAAAACATGGTCATATAGGGTCTGTATTCTTCCAAAGAAATGTCTAGATTGTTCAGCCTCATTCTGAGAACTTTGTCAAACTCTGATCCCCTCCACTCTTTCCTCTTTATTTTGATTCCTGCTACTCAGTCTTCCTAAGGTGTAATGCATTTGTAGCTAAAAACAGTACAACTACGGTACTTAGAAAATGGACATTCAGATCAAATGGAAGAGCAAAGGTTGGCCTGTATTAAAAATGTATGTAAATACTGCTTACTGTTGCTAGAAATGCCTCTGTGGAGATTAAAAGCTGTTTTAAGAAAAAATATTTTTAAATTACTCATGTTTTGTCCCACTTCCAAGTATTATGTCATGCCCCTAAATATTTAGAGGAACCCTTTGTTTTGTTCTGTTACACACATAATATTCAAGCTAATGGAAACCTACTGTATATATAATCTTAACATCATCGCATGAATGTGAATCGCTATCCAAGAACTAAATTAGGCAATGTGGTTAAATTTCTGGCATCCCATCTATGAACCACAACACAGGCACGCGCACACGCACACACGCACACACACACACACACCGATTGCAATTACTCACTTTTCACTAGTGTTACAGGGAATGCTCCCTATGCCTTCAAACAAACACCACAGGAAAACAGAAAGTTAACAAAAAATCTCTCTCATGTAGATCCCATTAATATGTCTGAGAGCTGGAAAGAGCACATATTCATGCAAACAGAACTCCCATTTATTTGAATGGAGATTGAATGGAAGGTATTACCAGAATTGTGTGTTCAAGTACTCATACTTTAGGAGGTTTTTTTTTTAAAGCTTGTTTTATTTTTAATGTTAAGATATAAACCTTTTGTTTATCATTTATGCATTTAAAGTACTTATAAAACCAAGAAATGCAAACAAAACAAATCTTTGGGAAACTGCACCTAGGTACACATTAGCGGCTTAAAATGTAGTGAGGCTGTTTCCCCCCACTGCATTTTAAGTTGCATTGGCACACTATTGTACAAACCAGAGATGGAGCAGGAATATCTCTATCTCTTGTGTATTACTTGCTTTGTTTCCCCATTCCTGCAACCTTCCCAACTCCTATTCATGAAGCCATCATCTGTCCATGCACTATCATCTAAACATGTGTAATGGCTTTCTCATATGTACACAACTCAGCTTAATTGTGAAGTAAGTGTGGCTTCTGTTAACAAATCAGATGGAAACTGGTTTGAGGGAAAACACATCAAACAGCTGTATTTCTCAAGAAATGACAAGCTAGATATAGATTCTGGTTAATGTCATGTTTACACAGATTCAAATACCAGCAGAGGGGGTGCATTAAAGCCAGAGTAAATGGTAATGCAGCCTACAGCCTACGTGTTGGACACAATGCATAAGACAGAGTAGTTAAACTAAGAAAATATTAAAGAGGAGGTAAGGAGTAGAACAAAATGTATCTCTTTAATACAATGATAGTAAATACGTAAGAGAGTGTTTGTGTCTGTGTGTGTGTACAATTTCCAGTGTTGTAGCACATTATTCTTGCTTGCAGATTAATTCTATATTTGCTAATGGCTGTTATTAATGTATTGTAGGGAGTTTATTGGCCCCCTGGGGATTCCAGAATCTTCTCATTATTAACACTGTGTGCCATTTAGTCATGAATACCTGTCAAACTCAAACTGATTTCAACATGTAAATGTTTGCAGACTATATTTTTAGAGTGGAAAACCACAAACTCCTTTCCCTAGGAACCTAGAGGCAAGAAAAGCTTATACACACATTCATACACGTACATCCTGCCACATGAAAGCTGTACAAAATTTCACCCCATCTTTTTTTTAAAAAATAGAAGTGATAGGCTGTATTGAAAACATTTTGCATACAAAGCTTTTTTCATCTGGAAGACAGCATGATACATTAAACAGAATTCTGATACAAAATCATCATTATTCCTATGCCTGTGTTCAATCTGATCCAAAAAATAAACCTGTTAATAAGATAAACAAGGTTTTCAGCAGCAAAAAGGCCGTTACTGATTTGATTTTTCTAGCTACTGTCCAACATGATGAAATGGGGAGAGATTCTGCAGCATGTTTTCCCCAGCATACTACTCCATAGTATTTTACGCAGTCCTGGTGTGAATTCCAGAAGAAGGGAGGTGGAAGACACAGGAGTGGCAAATGCATTTTTATCTCTAAGACTGAGCTCTGGAAACACCAGTTCTACAAGTTTTCAGAGTGGCTCATGATTGAATGGGTAAATGCTGGCTTTAGAATGTACATATTGGTTAGTTACCTGTGATGTCACTGACATACCACTCTCCTGTGATCCATAGATAATTTTTCAGTTTTAAAAATTAAATGTGCACTGCTTTTAAAACAAGTTTGTGTACTGCTTAAAAACAAACAAACAGACTGCCTGATGCATATGGTAGGAGGTGAGATTGTGGGGTGAAATGGGAGCTCATCTGGCTGATCGGTATGAATGTCAGAATAGTTTATGAGTCACATCAGAAAGAAAAAACCTACTAAGCAGCAGCAGCACTTGTGATAAGGAGGATTTACGGAGCCACCCTCCCAACACCAACACTGAAAAATTACAATAACAAAATTTAGGAGAGGTGTCAACCAAGAGATTTGTCCGCTGTGTCACCTTAACTGTGGTATATTGCTCTTTCTTGATTGAATCCATTAATTTTTCCATTCACACAATATCATGGGATCTGAATATGTTTCCAGTGTTCACCCCAAACATTTTTAGTAGAAATTAATAAATTAATTTTCAGACTTTGGGGCTATTGGTGATGTTATCCTGAACTACATGAAAATGCACTCATAAAGGATGAAACCCTAAGGTCTGCCCTACAATTTGTGAGATTATGTCTAATATTTGCCGGGGCACATGGCCTAATCACTTCCACAAACAAGGAAACTGCAATTAAGCTTGGCTTCCTGTGATACCTGACTCTGGGATCCTGGTTTGTTGCTTCCTAACAAGTCAGGTTCATAAACTAACAGTAAGCCATAGTTTAGGCTGGCTAGTAATCCTGGGATCCCGTATTCAGACATCATAGGGAAGTTAGATTTATTTGTTGTTTCCTGATTTGTTTCTCTTATTTTCTCTAGGAGAGGAGCAAAGCACACCTGATCAGGCAGCATAGCATAACCTACTATGCTACTTGTTCAACATAAACCATGATATGTCAGAAAACTTGGCTTATCCCAACATGTGACTGGAGACAGTGTCATGCCTTGCTTCTGGATTATGGAGGTACTGCTACCTTTGTAAACTTTGTTGTCACATACCTCCAACTATCAGGCAACAGTCACAAAGCAATTCTTATATTTTTTCAGGTTTGCACTATGAATATTAGAAGATTATGATTACAATTTTATCCTGACTTCTCCCAAAGGAGCACATCCACCATATGATGAACCATCTACTCTACTTAAATTTCTAATAAGATATAATTGCAAGGAAGTCAAAAGTGGTCTTCTGAATTTAGTCTGTGGGCCTCATTCACAAATTCTTCAATTTAAGAGCATGGGGCTGTAATGCAATAAAACAACAAGTAGGCCTATCTGGTTTTTATTTTAAGTTTTCACGAAATGGTCTCATTTTGGAAATGAGGTTAGATCTTATAGACAAGTTCCATCTGGGGTTTCACTCAACCCCCTGACAATATCATTACTGTTTAAATATCATTTTTTTAAAAACAACAACAAAAATCTAAGTATATCCCTGCCAGGAGCACCTTTTTAAAAAACCCTTTATTCAAGTCTGAGGCTAGGCCATCTTTTCCATGAACTCAACTGGGCCAAAGGAAAGGATGCTACGTACTTGTAGTTGTCGTCTTCCACAAACTTTTGAAGCTCTTCAATGTACCGGACAGACTTTAAGTATTTTTGCACATGGGGTAACGTTATAAGGTGATCTGCATTTTTTAAAGAAAGCACATATAAATCCCATAACTGTCAAGAACAAAAGCAGTTTCAACCACATGCTTCAAACTTTTATTTCCTTGCACTGTCTATGCTGAAATATAACACCAAGCTTTCCAACCAAGGACAGATAGATAGGCTAGTGAAACGGAAATTTTATTACCATGAATTTCTCATTTACAAAATTGCCAGAGAGCATTAGACATCTTTAGAATGAAAGATGAGTGCAAGGTGGCACAAAACTTAACCCTCTCCTGACTAGAGATATACTCTATACTTGGTGCCAAACCCTTCCCTGCCAAGTCCACTGCAGTCTGATTCTCCACACTGGACTCCTTATGTTCCCTGCCTGTCTTATGGAGAGGGAAGCCCGTCAGAATCAAAAAGTAGCATGACAACTTCCTCCGTCTCCATCACAAAAGGTATGAAACTTCCTCCGTCTCTGTCACAAAAGGTATGGATCAAGAGTTCGAGAACAGCATCATGGACCCAAAACTTGATGAAAGCTGTTAAGATATCGTGACAAACTGTCATATCCCTTCTGCCAGCTTTTAAGGGCGAGATATGGCATGCTTGCTTATGAGACTCTTTCTCCCTATGAGAATGGTGTTCTTGGAGGCGCACATTCCTCCAAGGGGCATGGGTCTGTTGCCAATCGCAGAGGTGGCACCAAGTTCTTGGCAACAGGACAGAGGTCAGCCCCTCTATTATTATTTATTGAATTTATATACCGCTCTATGCCCAAAGGTCTCAGGGCAGTTCGTCTAGTTCAGGGATGGCCAACAGGTAGATCGTGATCTACTGGTAGATCGTGGGGTGCCTGTGGTAGATCATGGTAGATCATGTGGCCCCTCCCACCCCCTAAAAAAAACCCTGAACAACTTTGGTCAATCCAGTGGGTAGATCACTGCCAGTTGTTTTTTTAGTGGGAATAGATCACAGTCTCTTGGAAGTTGGACAAGCCTGTAGTTGTTCAGTCTCCCCTCCTGGCAGGTTGACCCATTGTTGGGAACTGCCTTCCATTTCCTGGCTTTTAAACACAAAGGGGAAGAGACTCCACCCTCCCTCTTGGCTATTTCCTGCTGATGCATCCTTCATACTCTCCTCTTCTTCTTCCTCATCTGACAGCAACTGCTACTACTGCCCTGAGTCAGTCAGGATCAAGTGGATCATGACAAAGCCTAAACTATCTATGGCTGGGCTCCTACCAGTAGTTGCTATAACCAGATTCAACAGTTCAGCTCCTTACATTGGGAGATCTGAGTGGCTCCTCCCACTGGAGATGCATTCAAGATTGGCCCTACCTACAAGTTCCATTAGAGGTGCCACCTCAAAGAAGTCTAATGCCCTCTGGAGCCTCAGAAAAATCTTATTTCATTGGGCAGAGAATGTAAGTACTGTATTGAGATCAAATCTTCTCTCATTAGGTATGAACACAATAGCTTTTATGGAAATATGTGGTAGAATATGACAATTGGTAGAAAATCACATTTTTTTGCGATCCAGATCTCTCCTGAATGGATGAAATAAATGGTATATAAATACTGTAAATAATAGAATAAAAATAATATTCCTAAGGGAAATGGAGGGAGATTATAACACAAAGAGGCACAGCCAGAAAACACTGAGAACAGGTTGCAAGGGAAACTGCAGCTATAGAACAAGTCTACATTACTACTATTATATTATTTATTATGAGAATTCCACTAATTCAGGCAGAAAAAGGCACAGATTTTCTAGAAATCAGAGTAGACCACAAGCTCATAGGAAGCACTGAACATCTCAAGTGGAATTTGGCCATAACGAAAATGTAATGCAGTTTATGTAAAGTTTGACTGTAATAAAAAGGTAAAGATGGGATATATATATTTATGTCTGCAGACTTAAGCTGGGCCAGAACAACAAGCACTTTATCTAATTCACTAATTTGGCAGAAACTAAATGGTTCAGTAGCACAAAGCTTCCTGATCTACATTATCCCTTAAAGCACCTCTTTGTATGAGGCAGACATCTGGTGCTAATTTACTATATTAAAGAAATATTGGTGAAGAGGAAAATTACCAACCATAGCTACAGGAGACTTGCAAATCAGCAATTATTCGGAGGATATTGTTCATTTGATTGGATCTTTGTTCGTTCTCCATGATGCTGCCTGAAGCAGGATATGCTGAATCAATGTAGATTAAATCCAACAAATAAATCCCTGAAATTAAAGAAGGGAGGTTAAAGCAGGTGCTTTATAAAGATACAGGGAAACTTGGTTGCAATAAACAAAAAAAATCAAGGAACCTCTGGCTATCCACTTGAATAATCTTACTAAAAAACAAATGAGAGCTGAATAATTATAAAGAAAAGGCCCACAGAGTTTTCATCCTACTTGGCAGAGAACTCTCTTCCCTTATTCAGTCATTGAAATCTCAGCATGTTCAGGATTGCACACTGCTATCAGCCAAATTTTCTACCACACTGCACCAGTATATTTTCTTGAGTGTTATTTGATCCAAGGACTGGTATTTAACAATAAAAGAGAAATATCATGGATGCTAAGTTTGTAGTACAAAGTGCATACAAAATGCAGGGAATTTAACCATGGAATTAGGACTGGCATCAAGCTTGCACATCTGTACCAAGACTAATGTTGATGAATGCTAACCAGGCTAAGCTTTTCAGTAGTTTGGAGCTGTGCATTGCTAATATTAACCATGCTCACAACAAACCCTGCTAACATAAACTATGGCCTATGCCAGTATATATGTTACAACGCATTTTGGCTAATGTTGACAAAGAAAGGTGAGGGGAATTGATAGAGGGGAAGGAAGAGGGATGGAACAGCTCACAGCCAGGTGCCAATAACTTCACTGTGGTCAAGAGATGGTCTGAATTATGTCTGGACTGGCCCAGAGGGAACTGAGAGAAAAAAGCCCTGTAAGGGAAAACAAGCTTATCTCGCATTCCTCTTGTAATATCATTTCTCAACTTAATTCAATTTCAAACCTTCATTTTAAAAGTGAATTAATAGTGATGATGGGAATTGCATACTTCCCCTAAACAATGTCCTATCACCACCGCCCAAAAGCAAATCCACATTGAATTCTGCTTCCCTTTTCACAACCAAAATGTTTTCCAGTCCTGTCATCACAATTTGATTCTTGGCATCATTTCAGAGCAATCTTATTGTTTGCAGATCTTGCATGGTGTAAAATACAGCAGTTAGTGATCATGCTGAGGTTGCATGTTTTCTGTTCTGGGCTAGAAGAGACATTTATTAAATTTGTGACTCAACAGGAGAAGCCACAATTTAATGGGGAAAGTGTTAGTCATTTGTGGGTTCTTGCTCAAAAATGAACGACAAGCATGTTATTATTATTTTTGCAAGATATATCCAAGAGTCACCATCACTATAAACAGATGACAGAGAATTATGCCTACCTGTGAGAGCTTGCAAAGGATAAATGAAACATAAGGACCGGCAGAAAGAAAGCATGGTTGACTTGTACTTAGGGAGTCTTCCAGGAAGCCGAATATAGGAATACAATTTAGGATTGCATCTCGTTTGGGTAATTCGGGTCAAAATAGTCATTAAGTTAGATCCAACTAAGTCCTACTCTGAGTAGACCCACTGAGTTTAAAGGGTCTAAGGTTAACCATGCCCATTAATTTCAATGGGTCTACTCTGACCAGGGCTAGCATTAGATACAACTTATTGGGTGGTCTTCAACTTTTGTGAACTTCTGAACGTTCCATCTGTGCATGCATTGCAGCTCCCCCACCCACAAAGTTTGTGATGCATACAATATCTAAGAAGTTCTGTTAGAAGAGGAATAAAACCTTGATTTGTGAGTTTCTGGTGAAACTGTACTAGTGTTCACTGGTTCTTGGTGATACAAAATAGAATTCAAAAGCCATGCCACTAATTTTGCTTGTTCAGGGAGACTCTGAACTTGGCAGGCTCCTCTGCCAAATCACCTTCAATCTAAAAGATATTTCAAAATTAGTTCCTGATATTATGGTGTGTGTGTGTGTGTGTGTGTGTGTGTGTGCAATTCAAAGAAAAGAGAAAAGAATCCCACTTCTATCTGTGCAAATCCCTGGCTATGCCTACCTTTCTGAATGTCAACCATACTGCTTTGGTACCTAAGGGTACCTTATGCTGGTGTTTTGGACTACAGCCCCTGTCATCCATGACCATTGGCTGCAGTGGCTGAGACTGATGTGTGCATAGTTCAAGATGTCTGGAGGGGTCACAGCTGGGGGAGGATGCTAGAGGACTGTGAAGATGGGGGAGTTGCATTCATGGTTTGGAGTGGGAACCCAATGAAATTTGATTTGTTTCTTTTGCTGTCACATGGACTTGCTACATTTACAATGCTTCACAGGCATAGCAGTACGGGAAAATCTGTTTCAACATAATAGGGTATCTTCAAAAATAAATTAAGAGATTAATTATAATAAAATCTTAATGAGCGAAAGTATTAGAAAGAAAGGATGCTCAAGTTACCTACTAGATGCCCTAGCCCAGCCTGACTCATTTATTGGTTTTCCATTACCATAGGCAGCTAATATTATTGTGAAAAGTGCCTTTGCAGAAATACAGGAAACTAGTGGGGTAAGGACTCTTGGTGGCTTATAAAAGCACCACCAAGCCCAATCCTTCCCAAATTGTCCAGGGAAATGTTCCATGTAGTTTTTCTCTTTTCCCCAAAGAATAACCTCTACTAGTGGAAAGTGGCCTGCAGGAAACCATGTAATATAATCTAAAACTGAAGCTTGTTATTTCCACATTTCAAGCTTTGCCGCAAAATTCTAACAATTCCATTACATCAGGGGTGGGAAACCTCAAGTCCAGAGCTGAATGTGCCCCCCCCCCCAAGCCTCTCTATCTGGTCCCCAGGACTCCCCTCAGGTCACTTACTGTCCCTGTTTCGTATCTTCTATGCATGTTTTTGCCTGCCTGGAATGTATCTTTGAATACTGACAATGCCTCTTCCTTCCCTGGCTGAGGGATAAAGAGAGATCTGTGATGGTATGTAGACACTGGACTACTGTACAAAGGTAAAATGTACACTAGTTGCTCCTACAACATTTACTTCTGAACCACTTGTGACTGGCATGTGGCCCCTGGAAGGTTGCCCAGAGTGAAATGCAGCCCATATGCTTGAAAAGTTTCCTCATCTCTGCCCTGCAATATGTTATTTTGTCTATTTTATTGAGATCCTCACAGCTTAAAACACTACTTTTAATTTGGGTTTGTGGTATTATTTATTAAATAGTAACAGACTTTGACATTTGTCCTGAAAAACCATGTTGTAAAACATTGTTAAGTTCTTGGGTAATATAACATCTTCATGTTGCCCTTTCCATGCATTCTGCTGAGATTGTGCCACACTCTGAAATGGAACTTATTTTTTTTACTACATAGCTTCATAATTATTATAGTTTCCTGCTAGCTCAAGTTAAAACATTTCTATCTAACCTCCCTGCGCTTTCAAGCTTAATTGCTCCTTATGGAATATAATACACTGACAACTGTATATGTGAATGAGCAGCATTTGCAAGTGGACAGTATGCACACAGAGGCAGCTGTTGTCAAGTGAAACATTTAGAAAACCTAAACTCTCAATGGATGAAATGACACTACAGCTGCTGAGAAGTCCAACCCCATGGTATTCATACTAGGAAACCTTAGGCAGCTTCACAAAACCCTGTTTTGTGGATGGTAATCACTGCTTGTTTTGAGATGTTAACACTCTTGAGCTTTCTCAGCTATGGCACCTGGTCTTCAGAATTCCATCTCCTGGCTGCTTTTTAAAAGTTTGTAACAACATTCCTTTTTCTTAAGCTTTTAATCTGCACTTACCCATATTATTATGTCTGTTCCTGAATAGTAGGGAACCCTACTGAAAGGGGTTGGTTCATGGGCGTAGCCAGGATTTTTTTGGGGGGGGTACACACAAAAAGTTGTTGAGCTTTTTGTGGGGAATCACAGGCAAAATTCCCCCCCAATCCCATTGTGGGGGGGGGGGGGTCAGGCTTCTGTTGGGGGGGGCAACTGCCCCCCGCCTATGCCCATGTGGTACTGATAGGAAATGAGAAAATATCAGAAAATTGGTAGATCCACTCACAGAAGGTGGCTTCATCTTTTTGTTTTTTTGAGAGAAAATGCAGTTACTGTATTATTAAAGCCTTTTTTGTGTTTTCTTGCCCTGCCTTGGAAAAGAACACTCTATGATTTCAGAAACGAAGTGTGCTTGCTCCTAAAGCTACACTTGTGGGGTTTTAAAACATCAAACTATCATGATAAATTCCAAAGACTAAAATAACAGGAAGAGCAGCTGTGAGAGAGTCAAATGTAAATTCCTTCCCCCTCAGAGTAGAGGCAAGCCATCACAAAATACTGAATAGTATCTCAAGCAAAAAAACCTCCAGGCCTGGACAATATACAGGTGAAACTCAGAAAATTAGAATATCATCAAAAAGTGCATTTATTTCAGTAATGCAACTTTAAAGGTGAAACCAATATATGAGATAGATGCATGACATGCAAAGCAAGATATGTCAAGCCTTGATTTGTTGTAAGTGTAATTATTTGTCATTAGGCGGGTCAATTATAAATGGAATGTAATTAATGAAATGTAATAGCGATGATTATTTTTTGTTTACTTTTGTATTATTGTAACTATTTGTTTTATTACTGTGGAATTTCCAAAAGAAAGCATTTGTAAAAATTAAAAGAAAATTAAAAAATAATAAGTTGCATTACTGAAATGCACTTTTTGACGATATTCTAATTTTCCGAGTTTCACCTGTAGGGAAGGTTTGCAAGGATCACTGATAATAATTAACATGCTATTGTAACTTAATGCAATAACACATGTAGAAAATAAAAGCACAGAACAATCTTGGGGCGAACAGTTTATGTCAATGTAATCTGCTTATAATCGAACCAAATATAACCCAATATTTTGAATTTCCAAATATTTTTTAAAAATCATTTTCCCATCTGGGAAACTGAAATTCATTCCTCCAGATGAATTATTCTCATGTTTCAATTAACAACCAGCAAAGTTTTGGGATTGCGATCTACAGTCCTAAATGACTTGATTTCACAAGAAGTAATGGGAACTGAAGGAAAGATAGCTCAGCAGAGTTGCTAACTATTTGAAAAATACATAACACACCATATACTCAAAATTATTCTTGGAAATATATTCCCTTCTTTCATGTGAGTCACATTCAACATTTTCCCCACAAGCATGCTTAGAATTGCAACTTTAGGATAACAAAATAAAAAAAATTCCTTCCAGTAGCACCTTAGAGACCAACTAAGTTTGTCATTGGTATGAGCTTTCATGTGCATGCACACTTCTTCAGTTAAGTTAGGGTAAGTTAACACAACCAAATAATTCAGATGGGTTTGTTTTTCTGTGTTCAACATGTCTATTTGATCATTTTAAAAATCCAATGTGAGTAAGAACTTTTCCTATCAGTCTGGATTCTGGAGCACTTCTTTTTTCCCCTGGGAAGGTTCTCCTGCATAATTGAGTTTTTCCTGGCTCTTTTCTCTTTTCCTCCAACAAACCAGAATTATCTGTCCTCTTCAACCATATAAAACAGGGATCAGCAAACTTTTTCAGCAGGGGGCCAGTCCACTGTCTCTCAGACCTTGTGGGGAGGTTGGACTATATTTTGAAAAAAAGAAAGAAAGAAAGAACGAATTCCTATGCCCCCCACAAATAACCAAGAAATGCATCTATCTATATCTATCTATCTATCTATCTATCTATCTATCTATCTATCTATCTATCTATCTATAAATGTAAACCGACCATGTTTGTTTGTCTCCACTTTTCACCAAAACCGCATGACCGATTGCGTTCAAATTTGGACACAACGTCACATGCGAATAAGCGAGTGACCACATACTGTTTGCATAGACAGACATCACAACAGCACCAGGCTAAACCCCCCAAACCCTGTGTTCCATAACACACCACTCAGACAAAACTGCATGCTGGGAAATAGAAGCCAGAAGCTGCGTCTCACAGGGTAGGGCAGATCATAAAGTCAGGAACCAATATGCTATAACCGCTACAACAGCCATTCCTCCACAAAGGGCCATGCGGGGATCCTGCCCCTAGCCACCCACATCCTACCATCAGAGACAGGCCGTGCCGAAACTGCACTGAAAACCAAGCCCTGCCCCGCCGTTGCCGTCCCCTTCCCTCTCCAAAACACCTCAGCTCAGGTTTGCAGGGAGCGGAGGTGGGGACTCACCTGCATTGGGGGGTGGGGGCAGGACGGGGTCGGGATGGGTCATAGGTCGGGACGGGTTGGGGGGAGTCACAGGGATGAGCCACAGCAACGCGTGGCAGGGCCAGCTAGTTTTAAATAAAAGGACACATTCTACTCATGTAAAAACATGCTGATTCCTGGACCATCTGCGGGAGGGATTTAGAAGGTGATTGGGCTGGATCCATAACAGCTAAGCTACATATTACTGTACAATAAATTTATGAGTTCTACACCATTCTTGGTTCCTTTTGGGGCAGGGGGGGGAAGTATTTGGGGACACTGAAACTTGACAAAATGATATGGAAATGAGGAAAAAGAGAACAGAATGATGGTGGTGGAATAGGATATGGTGGAAGTTTTTGAACATTCACTACAATTAAGTGTGACTAGTACAGGCAGGCTAAAATTGGTAACTTTGGAACACTGGGTAGAAAAAGAATGTATTAAGGATTTCAGAGCACCTTAAATACTCCAATGAGGGTGAGACTGCAGCTGAATGAAGCAGGCAGATGCTTTATATGGTTTCTGGAGCTGCACTAAAGCTGTCATGGAAGTATAAACATCCACCTCCCACACCTGTATAACTCTGGTGTGAAAGGAAATATAGTCAGCAGGAAATGTTGCAGTGGCAACATCTTGTGTCAGTAGTCTTTCACGTTGGCATTCAGACCTAGAAACACCTACCTAAAGAAGTCTGAGATGGTAAGCTCAATTTCTAAAAGCTTTAAATTATGTGTGGTTGAAAAAAAACCAAAGACCTGTGAAACCATGCAATAACAGGTCATACTTTTTGTAATTGTTGCCTTGCTGACCCAGAGCAAAACGTGGCTGAATTCCTAGCTGGGACAACCATTTCTTTACAAACAAAAGTCAGTAATGAACCAAGGGGACACAACAGCAAGTGACTGTGGATAGAGAAAAAAAATATTATTCCCAAACTGTTGCCCAAAAGTATGGAAATAGTTTGTACTTTCCAAAAAAATTAGCAAATGTTTTCTCTAGTGTTTCTTTTCATTTCTGATATTCTGTTTCTGCTTTTTCTTCTGGCTAGATAAAAGTGTATGTAGTGGTATAGCAGCAAAATCCAGAAGTGTTATACTGTAGGTTAAATGATGGGGGAAGTATCAAACTTTACAGAATGAAAATACATCAATATAAAAACTCAGCTAGACACACAACAAGTGAAGTAACTGTAAAATTAACATGTCTGTCCCAAGAAAAAAATTAACAAAGAGGTACATATTATCTGTCAAAATAAAGTCAAAGATAATAAATAAGCAGCTGAAGCTACATTGGAATGAGAAGATGGAAAATATAGAACACTAATCTAAATCAAACCGCCCCCCGTTCATATGTAAAAAGAATAGTGTGATTCTATAGTTATCCAATTAATGATGATAGTAATAATAATAATTACCCACCCTTTAGCCTAGGGCCCCAGGGCAGGTTACAACATTAAAACACAATGTTAAAAACTGCTTTAAAAACTTGCAATAATAAAAATATCTATCTCATGCATAACTTTCTTGTTTCCTTCCCCTGCTTGAGACTGTAGAAGCAGATGTGTTTGTGAAACACCTTTAAGACCACAACACACAGGTGGTAGTCTGCATTCAACAAGTTACAAGCGGTGCAGGCCCCGTTTCTTCCCATCAGATAGCTAGTGCAATGATGAACAACTAATGATCAAAGGAACCACTGCCCCATTCTAGATTCAAAGTATGCCATGCAACATCTCCTGATAAGGATATTACAAATAATATATTTACTACTACCAAGAAGTTTAAAAGCTGGAGTGCCTTTACTGTGTGCTAGCTCTGATGTATAGGGTTGCCAGACTCAACAGAGGACAGGACTTCTGTGCCTTTAATTGCCCTGCTCTCTTTTGAGTCTGGAAACCTTAAAGAGAAACCTTTATTAGAAATTAAACAAAGGGTCTGCTGGTTTCTCTTTAAGGTTTCCAGACTCAAAAGAGAGCAGAGCAATTAAAGGCACAGAAGTCCTGTCCTCTATTGAGTCTGACAACCCTACTGATGTAGGAAACCGAGGCTCAAATCCCTGCCTGGTCATGAGGTTTACTGGGTGTTCAAGTTGTGTTTGCAGCACAACTTCTATCACATGACTGTTATGGGGTTGATATGGCTGTTCTTGCATTTGTACTCTTGACAACCAACTTTTTATTATGAACCCCATATTGTCTTACTTGTAGCCTCTGGTGCCAACTTGAATAAAATACTGGGGAGGCCCAGGAAAGTCTTGTCCTGCAGCGCTTGCACATCATTTGAATGGCAATGCTCATCAACTTGGGGAGGGGCAGACCCCTCAAATATTTTAGGGGGGAGCAAAGGGACCTCAGCCCCTAGGAGTTGGCTCCTATGCTTGGAGCATCTTTCTCTGCCTTCCACAGCAGTGGAGGACTCATTTAAATCAGGTTTCTACCCCATAATCTTTAAAATGTATTAAAGCCACTTAAATGAAGAAATACATTTTATTTACAGACTTAGGCTGAGTCCACTGTTAGTCTTATTCAGAGTAGACATGACTAATTTAGGTCCATTACTTTCAGTGAGTCTACTCTGATTAACATACTTTATGGAGTACATAAAGTGCTTTATGGAGAACTGATGGTCTTTGTACAAGAAGGCTATCTTTCTTCCAATTCTTCCAGCTAGAATTCCCATTCCAAGGGGATTTATGGAGCTAAGGATACTTTTTTTGCGGAAAGAGAATGTCCTGAAATAAAGTACATTTCCTAACAGTCGTGCATTCCCTAGAAAGGACAGGATTGCCTGAAATGTCTCTTTTGCAACAGGCAGATCCAAGGATGCCAAAGAAAGCACTACAAGGGTTAGTTTTCTAAACTCCTGGCTCCTAAACGTGCTACTGTGTGGAGAAGAGGACAGGGGTGGGGGGAGGCTCCATAAGATGAGAAGCTATCAGGATGCTTTCCAGAGAGTGAGCTCATGGGCAGCTGCTTCCATAGGCAAAAAATATTTTCCATCTACAAGAAACACTTTTCCATTGTTATTTAAGCCAGACTCTTAGGATATGTGGGCAGTACAGCAGCATTCATTAGTTTATCATGAACTCAGACAAATAATCACCTGGGGGAAGGAAGCACCATGTTCTGACACCCCGCAATTCAATTAGCAGATAGGTATAGCACACATGAGGA
Organism: Zootoca vivipara; assembly: GCF_965207765.1. Lineage (NCBI taxonomy): Eukaryota > Metazoa > Chordata > Lepidosauria > Squamata > Lacertidae > Zootoca > Zootoca vivipara. The sequence continues at coordinate 39,887,817 of NC_142585.1, read as the reverse complement.
GGAGGAAACTTGGCAGAAGGGAGTCTGTGGCTGCTAAATTGAATAACAAGGGAATTTGTGAGAAATGCAACTCTCAGCAGGAAGGGTACATCAGGACACTTACTTGCTGTTCTTCCTCCTCATACTTAAATAAGTTTGAGATGCCTGAGAAAGAAAAGAAATCCACTGACTCTGGCGATGCCCTACATCCCTCATCACAGAACAGTCAATGATCTGTAGGCAGTAGGGATCAGGAAAAGTATCCTGCTGAGGATCCAGATCGCATCACTCCATGTCACTGGAAACATGCCCACTGATTAATAGAGTTGAGAAGCAGACCAGCTGGCTTGAAAATGCTCAAATAGCAGCTGCAGAAATGTGAGCTTCTTTTTTGAAGGAAAGGAGGGAAGCAGCACAGTCCTGTTTCCACAAGATTCACCCCATTGCCTAAAAGGTGTCACCCTTCAATACCTTTATTACAGGAGAACAGTGTTCAAGAAAATTAGCTTCAACTTAATGGCACAATGTGATGCCACCCCCCCCCCCAATTTTGTGCTTATCATCATGAGCACAGAGTAAACATCAGGAGGGTCTTATGCTGCACAGAACTGCCCCTTTGCTTTAAGACCTGAATTTAGAACAAAAGTACTGTACTCCTGTTAACCTGAAAGTGGTGATACAGAGCTGAAACATAGTGAAAATAGAGTATTTTTTCAAGCATCACAATACCGACATGTGGAATTCACCATTCCTTTTACATAATCTTATATGCACTTGCCTAGAGTAAGGCCCACTGGACACAATGGGACTGCTGAGTAAACATGATAGTGCAGCACAGTAAAAACAGGTTAGACAAATTAATGGGGAATAAGTCTCTCAATTGCTGTTAGACATGACACCGAAACAAAGTACCTCCATGTTCACAAGTGGAGGCAAAGTACGTAATCAGGGGATAAGTGCTTCTATTACATCCTGTTTGTGATCTTCCTGCAGGCATCTGATTGGCCTCTGTTGAACACGGGGGCCTTGACTTGATGGACTGACATACTCAGAAGGTAATGGACCAATCATAACAACAGTGCCTTCTCAGTATCTCCCTATTGTTCTGCACCTACAGACGGTGGCAATAGGCAGAATCTAATATGACTCCCACATATGCTGGATCAGTTATTATTCGGGACAGATTATAGCTACCAAGGAAACTACAAATTTATAAAACTGTCAAAAAACTTGACTCCACATATAATTTTTAAGCCTGCTTCAATACATTTTCAGGAATTTCCCTCAATAGGTCTGTCTCCCATTTTGGGGAGTTTTGGCTTTTTTACTATTTCCAGATTAGAGATAATGTTACATATCATACATAATACTCCTCATGTTTGGTCACCAGACAATAACTTTTCAAACATAGTACACTCTGTTAGGGATATGTGTTGTGCCAGTGAATGGTTTAACAAGTGCTTTATCTGAAGATACTAAAGAAATGACATGTGGCTTCACTCATATCACTTTTGATTTACTAACTTTAAATATATTTTTGATTTCAATAACCAAAATTGCACATTGTCCAGTAGTTCTTTCTTTTCAAATTCTGTATTATGATAAATTGCTGTCCATGGTGACATTATCTGTTGCCAGCTACAGTCACTTTTGGACAGAGATGACTTGGCCACTCTACTGGTAACTTCCAGGCTGGATTATTGCAATATGCTTTACATGGGGCTGCCCCTGAGGATGACTCAGAAACTTCAACTGGTCCAAAATACAGAGGCCAGTACTGGCCAGGATTCCATTTGGAATTCATATAATCCCTGTTTTAAAACAGCTGCACAGGTTGCCGGTTCACTTCCAGGCAAATTCAAGATGCTCACATTAATATTAGCATTTAAAGCCCCAAGCAACTAAGGCTGCAGATATCTGAAAGACTGCCTCCTCCCCTACAAACCCTCTTGGGTTGAGGTCGGGAGGGGGGGGGATCTCTTGCTAGTTCCACCATCCTTGGAAATTGGGGTGGGTAGTGACATGAGAGAGGGCATTCTCTGTGGAAGCCCCTAAATTTAATATGCACTTTTTAATTCTGCGCTTTAACTTGTGATATCTATATTGGGGGGGGCATTCTTCTGATTTTAGCTGTTTTTAGTGTTGTTTTATTTTTATTGTAATCCACCCTGGGGCTTTTATGATGAAGGATGAGTAAGAACACTTAAAAACATGATAGTATATTTTCCACCACCATTGCATTATGCAGCAGCAATTACTCGAGGTGTAACTGATACAAACTCCTGAACATCATCAGGGTGTGGTGCTTCATTTATTTGCCTGCCACCAAGCTCCAGTAATGCCCCCCATAGCGTCCTCTGCCAATGACTGCCTCATTCAGCCATCTCCCATAGAAACTATTTGTCCCCTAGGTCATGAAACCAAGTCCCAGGGATATCAATTAAAAAAGAATTCATAATATTACCATAACAACCATCAACAAAAAACAAACATCAGAAAAAGGACAGCAGAAGTAGTAGTTTTAAACAAGTACATACATGACTCAAATCACCATTTCTGTGTAATGTAATTTATGTAACTAAACAGTCCCTTTATAAATGTTCCCTGTACTTTCAGGTCTTATTTTGTAAAATGAAAGAAGCCAGAGTCACATGCCATTCTCTTAATCACATGTGTGTAAAGGTGGCTATATGATGACACAATGCCCTGTAACATCCTCAGAGGTAAACCACTCTCCGGTTAGCTAATAGAAGCAACTATAGAAATATGGGAGATTCAGATTCAATGGCACAACATTGTCTTCTGAAACAGATGACCCACATATTCTAATGTTCTTATTCACATATAGCTAAATATCCTAATATTATTATTTCTGTAGTGGCATCAATGTACATGATACTTTGCAGAGTATTAAAAGCAACTTACAATCTTACGTTTAACGGGAAAGAACACTTTAGAGTTGATTTCAGGATAGGGACTAAGAGCTTGCGGCTTCAGGGAGAAGTTGGAATTTGAAGAAGCATTTGAAGAGGAAGGAAGAAGTGGCATGACAAAGGCTTTACGGGAGGCATCTCCAGGCATAAGGAGCAACATAGAACCAAAGGTGGAGTTTTTCCTCCAGTGATTTGAATGCAAATAGAAATAAAAGAAGAAATGAAAACTGCTTTCTGTTGAAAGGAAAAAATTATTCCAATTTAAATATTATGCATTTTCTTTCAAGAGGAAGTTGTTTTATTTAAAGCACTGGAGGACAGGGCCGTCTTAAGCGCCCCTGGCGCTGTGGTGCGCTGGATCCCTCCGGCGCCCTCCCACCCCGTTTTCCTGCGCCACCCAGCCTGGCCGTAGGGCCGGCCCTGCTGGAGGAAACACTTTGAAGAGAAGCTGCTTTTCCTGCAGTTTAGGAAAGGGTCTCATTGTAACCAATGATCATATGATCAGTGGTTATAGGGAGTCTCCTCAAAGGTGTGGTCTGTGTGGCTCTTCAGCCCTTTGCAAGATCTCGTGAGGCCTTCTCAGAGTCCAGTAGGCAAGTATGAGAGTTACAGGTAGGTTGCTGTGTTGGTCTGATGCAGGGGTTCCCAACAAAATTTTCTCGAGGACCCCTCATCGAGCCGCTATTGTGACAAGGACCCCCATTAATTCCTAATCCTAAATCTAATTCCTAATCTATTTTTTCCAGTAAGTTTAACACTGACAAGATCGGTTCGAGAGTCACTGACTTACTTGCTTGAACATCAAATGCATTATCTTCCTCTTCATCTGTAGGCCTTTGTCGTTTTAACGAACCACTTTTTAACCAACGGTCCATTTTTAACTACGCAAACTGTAGCTTCCACGAAAAACAACGCTTTGTTTACAAACACTACTGTTTTGCAAAGAGGCAGCGCGCGCCAGGGAGGAGGGAGGGGAATGGAGAAGACAGGGTACCTGCGCAGTAGCGCACAAATGAAGCCGGCGCGCGCAAAGCATCTTAGGGAGGTGAGCGTTAGTAGAATGCGTGCACTGCCTCTTTGCAAAACAGTAGTGTTTGTAAAGCGCCACCTAACAGCATACAGCAGAACTACTGCCTCTATCTAATTCTAGTTTTGCGCTAGACTCTGCTCATGCAGGAAGCAGCCAAAACAAAAAATCTGTTATCATACGAAATATATTTAATATATTTTTTATTCTAATAGCATCTTGCGGACCCCTCTGGCATAGCTCGCGGACCCCTGGGGGTCCGCGGACCACCTGTTGGGAACCACTGATGTAGATACCTGAAGAAGTGTGCATGCACATGAAAGCTCATACCTATGACAAACTTAGTTGGTCTCTAAGGGGCTACTGGAAGGATTTTTATTTTATTTTTTGTTTCAAGTATGAGAGGTTTGTCATTTAATTTGTGCAATATAAGCTGGATGGCCTCCAAACATATAAAGGTGTGATAGTGCCAATCCAACTTTATGTGCCTGAATCCCTCCTGCAAAATACTGACAGTCTGGAGGTACTCTTTATAACACAAAACTGCCAGGATGGCTCCAGCATAGTGGTAACAGAACTATACAAAACCACCTTTTGTTACTATCTGAAAACAGCACTGCTACTAGCAATTCGCTTCTTTGACTCTTGTAACAGGCACACTATAATTGGCACACTTAAGCACTAGGGCACAGCGTGATAATACCCGCCCCCCTTTTCCAAGAGAGAAGTAATTACAGTGCGTTAATATAAAAAACAGAAAGGACAAAAATGCTTTGGCTCTAATAGACTTTATTCATTACAACCTTTTCCACATCAGTTTGCAATGTTGCAGTGTACTAAATCAAACACAGAACACCAAGAAAGAGCAACTTATCAATTTACCATTGACTGGTAAAACCCCCAAAGCACTGTGTCAGCAGACTGCAAAACCAGAGGCACCATTTTCAAAAGGTTAGCTCAGAGTCAGAAGGGGAAGCCAAAAAGTCTGTGGGTTTTTTGGTTTGCAGAAATTTGGATGAAGCTTTCCGTGAATGAAGGGGCAGGAAAACTTTTCTGCTGAGATGAATCAACAGACTGGTTAGTCTTGGTAGGGCTTGTGGTATATTAATGGTAAACTGAGGGTGGATTTTTGCCAAGCCAATAAAATTGTTACATCTAATACAAAATGCCACCCCAGTGGCCAAATGAATGGGATCAGTCAGAGGAAAGTGCAAAGAAGAAATTATGACCAGATTCCTTGCTTTAATCTAGGGCCATCTGGCTAGAAGACAGCACTGGTCAAGAGAAGCACTACACATGTGAATATGTAATAAGATGACCAATTCCAAAAACCTACAGGAATTTTTTTAAAGGATAATATTTAAAATAATTTTAAATGCTTATAAGAATCCAGAGCATATTGTTCAGCATAAAATTATATCTCCTGTTCATTAAGTATTTTAATTAAAGCTTTTGCTGCAAGTTATTGTCTCCATTGCAACTAAGAATTGTTGATCACTGGGCAATCTGTTGACTTCCAGGGGATTTGCTGAACACTTGTCTGGGACAACCAACAAAGATGCACATATCAGCAAGCCCTAGGCTCAGATGCACCACTGAGCCTAGGGCTTGCTGATCAGAAGGTCGGCGGTTCGAATCCCTGTGACGGGGTGAGCTCCCGTTGCTTGGTCCCAGCTCCTGCCAACCTAGCAGTTCGAAAGCACGTCAAAATGCAAGTAGATAAATAGGAACCGCTACAGCGGGAAGGTAAACGGCGTTTTCATGTGCTGCTCTGGTTTGCCAGAAGCGGCTTTGTCATGCTGGCCACATCACCTGGAAGCTGTACGCCGGCTCCCTCGGCCAATAATGCGAGATGAGCGTGCAACCCCAGAGTCGGTCACGACTGGACCTAATGGTCAGGGGTCCCTTTACCTTTATTGTCTCCATTGCAACTAAGAATTGTTGATCACTGGGCAATCTGTTGACTTCCAGGGGATTTGCTGAACACTTGTCTGGGACAACCAACAAAGATGCACATATTTCAACTGCTCTCTGATATATTGGTTGCAAGACACAAGGTCAGGTTCTAGCATGGCATAAATATACTAGATATACTAAATATGCTTTATGAGGAAGCTACATTGCAGCAATACTTTAACTTGTCCCAAGTTTAAAGGCTTATGAAGGAACCTTACACATGGATATCTTCTACAAAGGAGTTTCATTTAATCTTTTTGAAAATCAAAAAATCCATCACTTCTTGGAGCAAATTCAGAGAATTTGTTTCATCTACCTTATGAATTTAAGATTGGCTCACCTGACACAGCATCCCTATAGAAAGCCATAGTTCTAAGGGAGCTACAGTTAGAATAAAGTTAGAGTTAAACAGTTAAAGGGTTCTGTGGAGGTGCCACGACAATTAAAGCAATATCAAGTCAGCTTTTAAAAAGGCATATCTGCGGCCCTGACTCTTCATTCAGCTCTTTCCCAGTGAGGTTTACTTTTTGGAGCCTCGGGCCACTACTGAATTAGAAATCCAACGCAAGGATGGAAAATTACAGGGCTAAAAGTAAATGTTTTATGAGATGAGGTCTTTACATTTAAGCTCATGATTTTAAATAAATACATAGAATTACTTCAGCTGTTGAGATCTTTTGGATATGAGATCAGAAGATGCTTTTGGAAGGTCAGACAAGTAGTCATTAGAGAAACCATATAAGGGAGAGATAAGAGAATTATCTATTTTTAGAAAGCTAACTTTGCAGCTTCCATTGGAGTTCCTTTCGTTAACTTCAAAATAAATAATAATTCCTTTACGGTTTTCCCTCCCAACCACTTACAGTCAGTGAATGTGGAGTGAAATTAATCTATAGGAATAATTTAAAACTTGACAACTTTTCATTCACTTCAATCCTTCTGGCCAACACATGTCTTTCAAGGAAAGAAGGCAATCAGTTAGACCAGAGCTTTCCAAACTGTGTGTCGTGACACTTTAGCGCGGTGGCCACAGTGTGTAGGTGTGCCACCAAACACTCCCTGCATTCATCACAAGGCTGGAAAGGGGTTAGTTTTACCTCCAGTTTGTTAGTAAAACTGTATTACCATGTCACAAAATGATGCATGTCTAGAAAGTGTGTCACCAATGTGAAAAGTTTGGAAAGCTCTGAGTTAGGCAGACATTTTGTACATGGGGGAAACTACACCAATCAATGGAAATTTCCAAAATGAAATTACAAATTGTATTGCTTTAAAAATAAACAAAACTATTAAGATACCAGAAGTTCTTTCTTTAGGGAAGCTTTTAATGTTTAATAGATTATTGTATTTTAATGTTCTGTTGGAAGCCGCCCAGAGTGGCTGGGGAAACCCAGCCGGCTGGGTGGGGTATTATTATTATTATTATTAATAATAATAAATTATTATTATTATTATTATTATTATTATTATTATTATTATTATTATTAAGTCTGTGAAGCAGAATTTAGAACTACCTATAACAAAGTGTAACACACACCTCAAAGGGTGCCCACTCCCATATCTGCATGTGAGATTAGGCAGGTGTCAAATTTCTCCCCACTTTTACGTAGCTTTAGCTCAATCAAATTTATTCTGTTTTACACACACACACACACACACACACACACACACACACACACACACACATCACGCATTGCTATATTTTCACCCCACCTGTCACTTTTTTCCAGGATGATGAGGAACCATTAGTGAACACTCTTTGAGTTTGGTCAGTCAACCAGTTACAAATTCACCTAACAGTTACCTCATCCAGCCCACATTTTACCAGCTTCTCTGCAAGAATATCATAGGGGACTTCTGTCAAAACCCTTACTGAAATCAAGATACACTATGTCCACAGCATTCTCCTGATCCACCATGCTTATAACTCAAAAAAGAAAAGAAATGATATTTGTTTGCATGACTTGTTTTTGAGAAATAGGATTCAGATGATTCTTTTGCAAGTTATAACTGCTCCAAGAAGTCTATTCACATGTTAAGATAGCAATCAGAAAAAAGTTTACAATATCTCTTTTAAGTGCTATTTCCAAATTGTCCAACATTTAACATTCCATTTGAAAATATACAGCATAAAGTAGACTTGAAGCAGACAAGAGGAACAGGCATATATTATGGTTTAAAATTCAATTCCCTGAAGCAAGTGTTTTGCTTCAAAATAATGACTAATGTTTGACATGTTAAAACACACAGATTTTACCAAGAAAATGTCATGGAAATCAACTGGGTTATAGAAAAGCCTTTTAACACAGCAATATCAAAATAATACAGAATGCAGATTTCACAGCAGCTGTGTTGCTGTGAAAAATCAAAAGCTTTTGAAGGTATGACTAGTAACATTCTTAACCAGAAAGATTCATTCATATGTGTATGCAAGGATTTTGCAAATATTTATACAGTTTGGGATAATGTATATTTCAATTGATGATTTAGTAATGTACTTCCACAAACATTTGGGCCCAGCTACACTTTCCCATAAGTCCATACCTCTTTGCCCTGTTTTCAATTTGGTCTGGGGCTGGGTATTCCCCCTGGTGTCAGGGACTGGATGGATGAAGAGGAGTGGTGAGAGGCACCAGCCGGGGAAACCCCTAGGGAAACCTCAGAGGAGGAAGACTCAGAGCCCTGGGACTGGTGGCAGGACACTGAAGACCGGTCAGAGGGCAAAGGGGCAGGGAGGAATGTTTGGAGGCTGAAGAGACAACAGGCTTTTGTGAGCAAGAAGAGCCAGATGCAGAAAGCAGTTCAGACTCAGCAGATGAAGCAGAAAAGGAGGGGATAGAAGCTGCAGAAGCATCAAAGGAGCTTCAAGTTCCTACTGTACAAAGTTGCCCTCCCCACTTGTCTCCAAGGACATGGAGGGCTATGCTTGTAGCAGAAGAAAGAACACAGTCTAGTTCAGTTTACGAACAATAGTTTGACTTTCAAATAGTTCACAGAGGAAAGGAGCGTCCCCTGAAAGAGCTGTTTTGTGGTTTCCCTCTAAATAGTTCATGAAGCAGCTCATCAGCAGAACATGCTTCAGTCAACACTGTCATCTGCATGCAATACTTTTTTCCTGTTAAAACTTCACTGCTTCACTTTTTCAGGCAAATTTGCATTAGAAACAAAACCACTGACATAAATGATTAGGCTATGGGCTGTTCTCATTATACGATTTTAGTTAATAGTGTACCAGGAGATATCCAGTCTTTCCCAATAAGGCACACTTTCCCGCTAAATACATAATGTAATGAATTCATGGGAATGTGAAAACATATTTCTGCTATATAAGTATGGGAATATAGGCCATTCTAGGTTTCAAGTGCTAGTGGTAAATTCTCACCAAGGCTAATCTTCAAAGAACTGTGGGAGAAACTCTCAAATGCTAATATAGACCTTAGACTATTATTATTAATCCATGAACTATATCACGGCACTGAAACCGGAGTTAGAGTGGGTGTAACGGGATGCCTGTTAGAGGCATTCAAGACATCAAAAGGTGTGAAACAAGGCTGCATATTGCTCCCCCCTCCCCACTTTTTAACTTTTATATAAATGACATGATGCCATACTTAACACAGGTACAATCTCCCGCCCCAACAATTAAGAATAAAAACATATATTGTCTGCTGTCTGCTGATGATGTGGTGCTCCTGTCACTCTTCCGTTTGGGCCTTAACAACTTGCTAACAGCTTTCAGTATATAGAGGGATATGAAGTTAAATCCAAAAGGCAAAGGCCAGGAAGAATAGGTGCATCCTCAGTGACCGCCTAAGGTTATAAAAAGTTGGCCCCTGACACAGGTGAATGGGAGTGAATTCTAGGTTTGGGGTCATTATGGAGAAGGCTCTCTTGCAAGCCATCACCTCTCAGTTGCAAAGGAGATGGCACTATAAGAAGAGTCTTTTCTGCTGACTGTAAAAGGAGAGAATGCACTCTTGCAGATATTTGAGGTCCAAGTTGTTGTAATTAAACATTGGCTTCTTTTGGTCTCATTTGTTTGGGTGAACTATATCATAGTGTAATCTGCATATTTCATATAAACAGGAAAATGCAAAGTCACATTTGTCAGCTGCTAATTTGTCAGCTGCTATAAAAATGAAAACCCAATTCCTCTTGGTTTTGTCTCCATGAGAAGCATCTAGTTTGTTCTACTAGCCAACTATCATTATTAAAGGAGACATAAAACCTTAACTTCATCTAGTAATAACTGCAGATTCATTACTTTTGAAGTGCAGTAAATAGAACAGTATTGCAAAATTTCTTTTGTGCTTAGAATTCTCCCTTGAAGCAGCAACTTGAACAATAAGGAAATTGAAAGAAACAGACCAAGCAAAATACTGTAACATAGATTCATGTGATTCATGTGATACTGTTATGCATATAGCACAGCATCTTCTTACAAATGGTTTACAAATTTGTGTTCCTTTTCTGAATGGAAATTTGTATCAGGATGCTGTGAAGAGAACACAATCTCAGCCATGCTTATCCACTTGAGAAATTCTACCCTACAGAAAATCCAGTCTCAGATAAATCACGTTTGATGAATCACTTGTTCCCTGAGCCCAGAGGCAAGTAAATTAAGCTTTGAACCTTTTGGAGTCTAAGCAATAATGGTTCTTGTTCATCAACAGGAAGTGCTGAAAACAATGGTTTGAGAAAGGGAATTAAAGGCTGCATGAAAGCATAGTTGTTATTTTTATTGGCGTTTAGTTTTCCATTTATGAGATATGCTACATCTATTATATAGCTGTCCCAAGAATTTGGTCCTGCTAGTAAAAGCCAGCTGGAACCTTCCAGGCTGCTCTTATATTAATGAAGTTTGCCCTGAACACTGAAACTCTAGGGTCAACTATTTGTTAATATTGATTTTGTCAGACTTTAACAATGACATATTTTCCCTTGTGGTTGTTGGGGCCAATCTAAAGGAGCAGTCTGGGTTGTTGTTTTGTCTTTAACCAATACTGGATTAATCTTGGATAGATGCTTAATTCAACAAAACCATCACCAAACAGCTTCAATTAACAAGGGGTCACAGCATGGTTAGGTAAGGTTAACTTGGCATTTCAATGGTCTGACTGGCATCCAAACAGTTGGCATTCAAGGTCCTGCACAAATAAGGCAAGGCTTTCACACAAAGATTCAGTTTGTAGTTATCGACACAAACTGGCCAGCCCAACAAGGTGCCTTCCAGATGTTGTGGACCCTGACTTTCATTAGCATCAGCCAGAATGGCCAGTGGGATGACAACTGTAGCACCAGGTTGGCTATTCCTGCCATACAGTAGCTAGCCATGAATTCACTGCATTAATATATTACAAACCAGTAGTTTCCTTCTAACAAATGGCTTTAATTTTTTAAAACTTCTTTACTGCACTACAAATGTAATTTGTGAACACTAAAGAAACACTGTAAGTATAGGATTCATAATGAAGTACTGTATACAGTTTCCAGGTGCTGTAAGACACTAACAGGCGATGATATGGACAACAACTGCGAACCGTGAGGTAGATGTACTCATAAAGTTTGTGTTCCGCTACTGAGGGAAATGACATAGACGATAGTGCACGTGTCATGTGACAAGTCAGGCAAAATGGCTGTGTCTGCAATGGAGAAGGCGTTTTGTGTTCTTGAATTGAGCAAAACAGAATCTGTGTTGTGCAGTTTAGATCACTATTTGGAAAAAAAAACCTCCAAGCAGAAAGTGTATCTACGATTGGCATAAAAAAATTTGAAACTATGGGCCGTTTGTTCAAACTTAGAAGTCCTGAACAACTGTATATATCGGAAGAAGTCATCGATAGTGTTTGCATCGCCATTCAACGAAGCCCGGGATAATCAACATGTAGGGTGAGTTGCATTTGGGTAGAAGTGGATTACCGGTTTGATGTGTGCCGTGTTACAAAGGGTGCACACATAGAACATATGTGACTGTTTCTAAAAAAAAAAACTTTAAACATCTGCCTGCAATTCTATTACAGGTAACATAAGATATATTACATTCTTCTTTTTTATAGTGTGTTTAAACTGTATGCTTCATTGTGAATCACCCTGTATTTTTGCAACAGGGCTGGGAAATCTTCCAGAGCTGCATGATAGTGGTGGGCATGACTCAGTGGGCAGAGTAACGGATGCAACTTTGTATAATAGGCTACATTACAGGCACAAAGAATTCAGAGCTTTCAATAAACAAGCATCTCCACATACCCAGCTCCACCCAGGCAAGCCCCATCACCACAATTCAAGGACACATTCTATCCAGGCAACAGCACCTGAGGGCTGTTGTTCTGTCAGAGCAGAACCAGTGAACAGTCTGGTCTGGGGATAGTCCTGAAGGCCAGAAAGAGAGGCCCAGAGGGCTGCATCATGCACCGTGGCCTGAGACCACCAAAAGCAACAAACAATTCATAAAATCACAGGTACTGTATAAGGAACCTATGGCCCTCCAATTGTTGCCAGTCTACATCTCCTATCACCCACTTCTTCCCTACCAGTATAAGTGACCAAGCTGGCTGGGGCTGAAGGGAACTGGAGTCCAAAAACAACTGAAAGCCACAGGTTTCTGGTTCTTCTTCTTTTTAAAAGCAGTCAATACTGGGGCTTAACCGATTTCATCTGGAAAGGCTACATATAATCTCCACAGGCCCACGTATTGGCTCCATCAGGATTATTTGTGCTTTGTAGCCTAGACTTCAGATATAAACAAAATGAACCCAAATGCATGAGATTTATGGGGTGGCAGGTTTTGCAATTTCACAAATTGTCATTGAATTGTAATTTCTCAAAGATGAATAGTGATCAATCAAATGAACCCTGCAAAATCACTTACCATCGGTAGCAAGCAATTACTGGGGTCCAGCCAAGTTCTACTAATATGAAATTTCCTCAGATAGTATCATAAACATTGGAAAGGTCACCAGTATCCTTTTCTTTTTGGAAAAATGTACAGTTCCCTTACCTTGAACTGTTTTTCCACATTGAAATGCTTGAACAGAATACAGCCAGGAGTTCTTCTTAGGTACACTTTGAGATTCTCCTTGTTCACAAGCCGAGAGGCGCTTAAGAGCTATGGAGTTTAAGAATGGGGAAATAACGCCTCTCAAGCCTTCTAGTCACCACCAGCTAGCCTGCTGCTTAATATACCTATAGTGAGAACTCATGCCAATTAAACACATGGGTCAAGGATTTTAATTACCAAATGATTAAAGATTATCATGGCATCTAAGATTCCACTTGCAATTTTTAGCAACTGGTATTCAGAGGCATACTGCCACTGACAGTGGAAGCAGAACATAGCTATTGTGATCATTAGCCATCGATAGTCTTATCCTCACTTTTATCTGTTGTTGATTTTTATTGTATAATTGTCATGTTTAGAATGTATCGTATGATGTCTACACCTTTAAAAAATAAAAATAATAAGGTGTCTAGTAAGTGTAAGTACTGTATGAAATAAATTAAAGTTGAGTTTGAAAAGAGGGCTGGGTGGGCAAAGTGACCATCATCCAGAGAGGTTCTTGCATGCGATATGCGGCAAACCAGAAGTCCTACAGCCCACAAATTTTCACTGTATTCACCGCAATACAAATCAAAGTATTGCTGCTACAGATCAACACTGATCATCCAGGAAAGTACAGTAGATATGAACTACCAAGCTATGGATTCAAAATGTTTGGTTCTTTCTTCAGTAAATCTTTCCTGGTTATTCTCAACCAAGTGCCTTTCAAAGACAGACAGATAAGGGAGACACTTTCCAGAACTGTACATTTTTTCAGTATGACAAATGTGCACTTGGAAGCATTGCTAACATAGTTCCATGCCTAAGGTTAATGTCAGTGTGCGACATGTGGAAATCAGTTAACAGTTTGAAATTGGTCCCAGAATTTGCATGACAAAGCAGGCAGCCACTAACATGTAATCTGAAGTACATTAAAAGCCAGCTGACTTCACATAGGGTCACAATGAATAGGTAAAGGACCCCTGGACAGTTCAGTCCAGCGAAAGATGACTACGGGGTGTAGCACTCATCTCACTTCAGGCAGAGGAGCCAGTGTTTGTCCACAGACAGCTATCTGGATCATGTGCAACAGTGTAGCTGGGGGTGGGCTGCCCTGGGCACCACTCACCCAGGGGGGTGCCACTTACCGTGGGGCCTGAAGCACATCTGAGCCATGCATCTCTCCTGGGTGGCTCAGGAGCCTGCAGGCACTGCACCACCCTTTCAAGCCGTGTGGGGCTCGTGTCTGCCTGCCACCTCCCCCTTAGTTGCCCTGCAGCTGAGAGGGAGGCGGAAGGCGGACCGCCAATCATGTGGACAGCATGACTAAATTGCTTCTGGCACAACAGAACAGAAGCCGTGACAGAAGCCAGAGCACACAGAAATGCCATTTACCTTCCTGCCACAGCAGTACCTATTTATCTACTTGCACTGGTGTGCTTTCAAACTGCTAGGTTGGCAGAAGCTGAGACAGAGCAACAGGAGCTCACCCCGTCGCAAGGATTTGAACTGCTGGCCTTCCAACCGGCAAACCCAAGAGCCCACAATGCTACCCACGTTCCCACAATGAATAACACACCCTTTAGTGGGTGTCCTATGGTAATAAGGATTTCCTCCCTTTATAAAATGTAGAACTCTTATCGCTCCTTGTCAATTTCTCCTAAACCCTGGAAGAAGGATGGGATTAGAACCTAAAACACATATAGTCTATCATGCAAGCAATGCAATAATTCTTTCTACAGAAATTGTGTAGCAACTTGTACATAGTTGTACAGGTAAATCTCATCCCCTGGGCCTGGACCAATAAGCAGGCTCTCTCAAGTTTTGAGACTACTGCTTCCCTTAGGGGCAGGAGTAATTAAAAGCAGCCCCTTGGGCAAAATTGAAGGATAATTTTGTTGCACTTCCAGGAAAATGAAGGGCATGGGGGTATGCAGGGAGAAACAGAGTTGAAGTGTGTGTGTGTGTGTGTGTGTGTGTGTGTGTGAGAGAGAGAGAGAGAGAGAGAGAATGCATGGGGGTGGGATGAGGGAGAAAGCACACACATCCAGCCCAATTACAATGAAAATAGTGAATGCTTAGCCATTAATCTCATTTCTAGGTATTATAATGCAAGTTCTACACTCTATTATAAAGAATGAGTCACAGTTATTCAGCTCTCTCTCCCACACACACCGCCCACTTTTATTTTTAGTTGGGGGGGGGTTAGTTAAAAATCTATTACATAATCCTAGACAGAGAACTACACCCTGCATTAAACAGCAGCGGTTAAAGCTGTATGAAGCATTCATATCTTTCATAGCTTTTCAGCATTTGCTCTCTGACAAAGTCCAGGGAGGCAGTCTCCTGCACATTTAGATTTCTCCAAGCTGTGGAGAGCTGTGACATCACCGGGTAAAAGTTTGGCTTCAGCCAGCCCTCTACTGTTTGTGGTTAAGGGGAGGCCCTGAATGTGTCTCTTGCTGGTGGATCCCTTGCCCGTGTGGGAGGGGGAAGCGGAGCTTATCCAACCAGAACTTGTCTGCTTAACGCATGCTTGATTATCTCCCCCCCCCCTCCTCCAGCATGTAAATCCACCACAAAGAAGCTGAAGTTCAAATAGGGCTGTTTTAGCTTCGCTTGAAATGATGGATTGAAAGCTTCAAAACTGAAATGCAAAGAGCCAGAGCTCCTGAAAAGCAAGTCGGTGCTGCAGCCTATTGTCCCTGAGTGTCCATAGCATGGGGACCGACGGCTTTGATTCAGCGAGCAAATTAAAGGAACAAGAATTTAAACAATAAGGAAGTAACAGGACTGCAATAGCCTTCTTATGTTATCCGTCCAAGCACAGTACCAAATGCATGAAGCTTTTCATGCAACAAAAACTAGATAACCCTCATCGCGAATGAATGCATTTATTTTGCTGCAATCAGTGATGTCACTATTTCTCTGGATGATCTAGTCAGTGAATCTTTTATTGCTATCTTTAAAGCAATTCTCAAGATTGAAGAGAGAAACCAGAAGGAAACAGGGTAAGAATTTGAGATGTGTCACTTTTAACATATATTTATATTTTCAGTGCTAGCTGCAAAGTCATTCCAAAAGTGCTCTTGATTTAGAAGAACAATGCCAGATTTTTGATAAGGCTGATAAATTTGAGTTAGAAATCTTTAAATGTGGTTTTATTACCGGTATTAAAATGAATTCATCTAAACATTGAAATGTTACTAGATCTGCATAGAATTAAAATAATAATAATCAAAATGAATGTTTGTTAATTTAGTTGATGTGCCAAAGTTCTAAGGATTTCTTAAAGTAAAATCAGCAACAACCAGGTCATCACAATATTGATTGTTTATGTGCAAAATATTTTCCCTTCCTAAATATAACAGCAAAATCCTCTACACTTTGTGTCACTTATTTGAAAGGACTATTGTATTACAACCCAGGAAGCTAGTCTTTCCTTTCCTTTCACGCACTGATCAAAGATACAGAAAGTTCCTCTAAGTAACAGCTCCTAGAATATCACAGTGTTTGTATGTTTAAGTGAAAACTCTCTTTAAAAAAAAAAAGTCCAAGCTAAGTAGAGCTGGAAATAGTTTTTGCAACAGTTTTTGCAATAGATGCCAAGTGGGAAATCTGAAGCAAGCAAGATATGATCAAACAGTGTTGGAAAGTTCTTATTTTGCAAAGTTCTTAACACATGAAACAGAAAGCAAAAAATGTTAACACATCTTTCAGCATGGGTAGGTTTAAAAGAAAATAAAGTGAGGCCACTGTTAAAGGGGAGTAAGAACAAATGTAACATTTGGGTTTAGCTTTCTAACATTTCTAACAAAATGCTGATAACTTTCTGCTTATCTCAGAAACAAAGGTTGTAGGGGCAGTTATAGGGCCTGCCATCTTTTGTCAGCAATCTTAAAGAGGAAGGCTACAAAGTTTGGGATAGGTAATCCTTTAAAGTTTCTGAAGGCATTCAGTACCATTTCAAAACAATGCTCTTGCAGAATTAATCAATAATCCCTGTCTTTGGGGGCATCTATGCCACTCCTCAGCAAGTGGGAAATGAGCTGGAGGGGCTCTCAACCAAATGAAGGGAGCTGCATTTACCTGCATAGTTTAAATTACACAGAAAAACAGGACTGCTTCTGCCACAGAGGGGTTCAAGAACAAAGTGTGTGTGTGTCTGTTTGGGGGTTAAGTATTTTGGATGGTTCTGATATTAAAAACACTTGCTGCCAGACCATGTTTCACATTTGAGGAGTACAATATGCTTGTTATGATAGTTAACATTAAAAAAAATCTATCTATCTGTTCCTTACAATATCCAACACAATAAAGTGGCCTCATATAATTTTTTTCTCTCCTGTCTTAAGAGGAGTGTTTCCACACACTCTCCACTCAGCAAGTTCCATCTAGAACTTTGTCTTGCAAAAATCTTATTTGGCTCTTGAGCCCTTCTGCTTTTATGCACACTGGATTGTGAAATGCATGGGTACCTGGGAGATTAACCCCTGTTGATTTTTTTTACAAGAACCCATGCTTCGTGGAATTAGGGTGACAACAAAGGCTGTGTCAGGATGAAAAGTACCTCACATAATTTTTCATTCCTTAAATATCTAATTTGACCTCTAGCACAACAAAACAGTACTCAGCACTTATTGACAGGGTACTTACATTCATCTGTGCTGGGAGTGTCTGCATGTAGTAGGATTCTGGGATGAGGTACTAAAGGAGGTCAACACCACAACTAGGCAAACAGTTGCTAAAAAATTTAGTCAGCTATTTTCACTGTTTGAGCCTGGGGGAGGATTGTATTTAAGAATTTTATTAGATTCATGTTACTTGCTGCCAGATTTGTGATAACAAAACTGTGGTGGAACAATACGACTCTATTCATATATCTCTGGTACAGTAAATTTTGGCAAATTGCCATTGTGGTTGGAGAAACTTACTAATGAAATCCAAGTCGCCAAGGGAGAGCAAACCAGGTGCCTTTTTTTTTTTTGCAAGAAAGCAGCAATGCTATTTTTCATACTAATAAGACTGCCAGAACAAGGAACTAGTCCAATATAGCAATGTGGAATATAATCACTCAAATGTCTAGGAAATTATAATATGTTAATACCATCTTAAGTCCCTCTCTTTGATGAATATGATATGAGTGATTATTTTCTATATTATTATTATTATTATTATTAGAAGAATTCAATTTAAACTTCAGCTATATATGAAGCAACAGTAAAGAAAAGAGCTCTTGTGATCATGTACAGAGTAACCTTTCCTCTCTACCAGCTATGTACACCTGCTAGCACATTTCTATCATTAAGAAGCAGAGCTCTGTGCCAAAGTGGATTATTTGAAGACTGGCCCCTGTAGCCCTTTGTTTAGAAGCAAAGCACTCAATAGTTTGAGTGCAAACTGCTTTGTAGATCACAGGCTCCAAATATTTTACATAAGCATCTACTACTGAGTCATTTATGGTTCCAAACTTTCACCAGGATAGTAAACATTCAGAAAGCTCCTTGAATTTGCACCATTCATATTGCTAGCTGATCAAAGACACAAACAAAATACTTCAGTGGTCTTCTGGTGGTGGCCCCTAACCCAAAGTCTAGGAACTCTCACTATAACAAAATGACAAGGCCTATGTTGTAGGAAATGGGAAAGAAGGAGAAAGTGAACTAGTCTGACAACTTACAGTATCTACTATAAACTAGTTAGAGTATCTATAATTAGAATACTTTTGTCACAATTACAAGTTCTACAACATTCAGATTATCAAACCAGTTTTTTCTACATTCTAGCTATGGCAGAATGTATTATAAAATAAGAAGCATCTTTATATAACTACAAATGTATTAGCACCTAGCAGTTGGGTGTCAGCATAATTTAACTGACCGCTGTCACTGTGTGATTTTTTTAAAGAAAATTTGCACAGAAAACACCAATTACAGCTTTGCATTCTACATTATTCCCAGAAAAAGGGAATAATACCCCAATGAAGTGCCTACTGCAATCTGGTATGTTCATAAATGGTCAGAGACTCAGGTTTATTTTTTCAGGGAAAAATACCACATGGCTAAACACTAGGTCTTTCATGAATTCTCATTCATTTGGGTATGAAGGTTTGCTGCTTATGAAAATTGGGCCAAAACATTTTGATACACTACTCAGCCTGTGAACTATTATGCAGAAAAAACCCTCCAAAAACTGGTACCCAGTTGCCCAACCAATTTATGACATACATATATTGAAAGGGGAAAGACCATGAACTTTCACATTCACTTGGGTATTAACTTAGGTTTCCATCTATCCTTAAATGTGATTGCGATCACATTCATTTAACCATGATCTGCTTTCGTTGAAGTTAGGAGTAAAGTGGGAATTGCTGGGCAGATTGATTACTAGTATCTTTGCTTTGAGCTTGTTATATCTGTGAAATATGTTTTCCTGACTTACTAAGGCTGATTCAATTTTGATAAGCTCTTTAAAACTTCATACAATTATCTTCTTACCTGAGTGTTAATTGTTCAGGCATTAAAACTATGCATTTTGAACTCTTGTTAGATATTTTCTGCATGTTTTCAACGTGCACCATGGGAAATGGAACCTCAAAGTGTCTGCATCTAAACCAGCAATTGACTCTGATTCAGTATAGCATGGGGCCTTCCAGAGACATTGCACGCCTCTCTTAGTAAAGCAATAATAGTAGCTATATGCTGAAATACCCCTCTAAGACATAAAAGCCTGCCTTGGTGCTGGGGTATAGATGAGTTGTTAGTCAAGGCAGAGTGTCAGCGAAATACAAAGTAGAGCAACAACCTCCAAAGAGCAGAAGTAAAACTGCTGAAATTTCAGTGGTATTTCAAGATAGAGTAGGTAAAGAGGAAAGATGGAGCAAGAAACTCAGCGATGATATAATCCATACATTCCAATAAGTGCCTATGACACACAAATATCTTCCACACAGAAACAAACTATGGCAGTCCTGCTTGCTAGGTCAACAATTGATGTTTCCGAAAACTAGAGTTAAATCGCAGAGAAACAGTGAGTTAAAGACAACAGATGTGCTAGCTTGGGAGACAGCAAGCAGGTAAATTAGCAGTGGCTGCCCGAGAGAAATGGTGCAGAATCAAGGCTAGCTTTGGTGGGCACCTGTGAATGCCCACACCCCAGCATAGAGCCTACTGATTAGAATCACCGGGACCTGCCCCATCTCTTTGTCACTGCAACCTGCTTCTGCACCTTCCTCTTGCTCTGGCTCAGAGCGATAATAATAATAATAATAATAATAATAATAATAATAATAATAATAATAATAATAATAATAATAATACTTCTTTATTATTTATACCCCGCCCATCTGGCTGGGTTTCCCCAGCCACTCTGGGCGGCTTCCCAAAAAATATTAAAATACAATGTTCTGTTAAACATTAAAAGGTTCCCTAAACAGGGCTGCCTTCAGATGTCTTCTAAAAGTCTGGTAGATGTTCTTTTCTTTGACATCTGGTGGGAGGGCGTTCCACAGGGCGGGTGCCACTACCGAGAAGGCCCTGTACCTGGTTCCCTGTAACTTGGTTTCTTGCAGCGTGGGACCCGCCAGAAGGCCCTCGGCGTTGGACCTAGGTGTCCAGGCTGAACGATGGGAGTGGAGATGCTCCTTCAGGTATACTGGACCGAGGCCGTATAGGGCTTTAAAGGTCAGCACCAACACTTTGAATTGTGCTCAGAAACGTACTGGGAGCCAATGTAGATCTTTCAAGACTGGTGTTATCTGGTCTCGGCGGCCACTCCCAGTCACCAGTCTAGCTGCCGCATTCTGAATTAATTGCAGTATTCCGGGTCACTTTCAAAGGTAGCCCCACATAGAGTGCATTGCAGTAATCCAAGCGAGAGATAACTAGAGCATGCACCACTCTGGCGAGACAGTCTACAGGCAGATAGGGTCTCATCCTGCGTACCAGATACAGCTGTGAGTCCAAAATGACTCCCAGGCTGCGTACCTGGTCCTTCAGGAGAACACTTACACCATTCAGGACCAGGGAGTCCTCCACACCTGCCTGCCTCCTGTCCCCAAAAACAGTACTTCTGTCTTGACAGGATTCAACCTCAATCTGTTAGCCGCCATCCATCCTCCAACTGCCTCCACACACTCACACAGGACCTTTACTGCCTTCACTGGTTCTGATTTGAAAGAGAGGTAGAGCTGGGTATCATCCACATACTGATGAACACCCAGCCCACACCCCCTGATAATCTCTACATGCGGCTGCATGTAGATGTTGAAAAGCATGGGGGAGTGGACCAGGGCTCTGAACACTCACCCCCCCCCCCACTTTCTGAACACGGCCCAGGAGGAAGGAGCGGAACAACTGTATAACAGTGCTCCCAGCTCCCAGCCCCTCTACATGGTCCAGAAGGATGTTATGGTTGATGGTGTCAAAAACTGCTGAGAGATCCAGCAGAACTAGGAAACAGCTCTCACCTTTGTCCCTAGCCTGCCGGAGATCATCGACTAGTGCAACCAAGGCAGTTTCAGTCCCATGATGAAACCTGAATCCCGACTGGAAGGGATCCAAATGGTCCGCATCCTCCAGGCATGCCTGGAGTTGTTCAGCCAATAAGAAGCAAGCAAACAGCAGTTATGAGCAGTAGCTGTCACTGCTTTCTTATTGGCTTTGTCTAGCAAGCAATCATGGGATGGCACTGATGAAGCAGATGAGAAGCACCAATGGGCAACAATAGTAGTGAGGGGGTGGACTTACTGAGAGAGGTGAACATATTGAAGGTTTCTTGCCCAATCCTCCTTTCCCTACCTACAAAACAAACGCCCCCCCCACCTCCCAAAAACCTAGCTGAGTGCACATTTAATGGACCAAAATGCTTAGTGGTTGTTGTTTTTTTAGCTTCTCTCCAAAGCGCAATGTAATTTCCCATAGAAACATTGCCTTGTGCCACCTGCATATTGTACAGCTCTTTGCCTTTCAGCATAGCAAAACAAACAAACAAACAAACAAACAAACAAACCATCTTTAAGATAAATAGATTTAATGTCTGGGCACAGAAAATACCTTTATGATACTTTATGGCTGTGGGGCTTTCCTTTTGTCCTTAGTAAGCAATTGTAATATAACAAGAAACATTGCTTCTAATCCCAATTAGCTTTGTTTGGCCTCTGAAATAGTATTGCCTAGCCAAATGTGATTGGCTATGTGACAGCATCGTTATTACAAGGATGCTGGGCAACTGAAATTAAAAAATGTGTTGAAACTGCATCTGGTCTGGTCTTCAAAAAGGTTCCCAACAGAGCTACCACCTGAAAGCCAAATACAGTGGTACCTCTACTTACGAATAACTCTACTTACAAATGTTTCTACTTATGAACGGAGCTCCGTCCGCCATCTTGGATGCGGTTTAGATAGGATTTTTTCGACTTACGAATTTCTAGATAGGGTTGCTTCGACTTACGAATTTTTTCTCCCAATGCATTCCTATGGGATTCGACTTACAAATTTTTTTGACTCATGAATGTGCGTTCGAAACGCATTAAATTCGTAAGTAGAGGTACCACTGTACAAAGGGATGGGAGTAAGTGCAGGCTGCTGTACATGTGGTGCACATTATCTATCTATAATATACATGCACACACAGATTTGTAAGCCAAGGTGGTACTTTCTCTCTGATCTCCCCATGAAAAAATATCTAAAACAAAAAGGGTATCCAAAAAATTGCTTAAAATGCAATATTATGGGTGGGGAGAGGTTCCTAGGAGGTACCTCTTGTTTCAGAAATAACATACTATTCCAACATCATATTATCTGAAGCATTTTAGTCTTAATTGTATAATCAACACATGAAATTACTGGGGATGAAGAATATTTTTGAGGGGTATGTCAGTGCAAGCTTTGTGACACTATTAAAGATTCTAGGACATTGTCCTCAAATCGTATAATACAGTGGTCCCTCGACTTACCAATTACTCAACATCTGTAGTTTTCGACTTGCTAACGGGACAAATGGCCGCACGCTTACGAAATTTTCTACATCCGAACGGAAACCATTGGCGGTTTTAAATGCGGTTTCCTCGACTTACGAATTTTAAATGTGTTTTTTTCGACTTACAAATTTTTCTGATTTTTTTTTTCCTATGGGAAACCGCTTTTTGACTTACTAACTTTTCGACCTACGAATGTGCATTCGGAATGGATTAAGTTCGTAAGTCGAGGGACCACTGTATAGCCCCTTGGGATGGCGAAATGTCTTGGGTCCAATCTATCTGAGCTCTTGCTAAATGTTATCTTATAATTCTTATCAGTGCTATTTTTTTTAGAAAAAAGTGCCAGAACTCACCATGAATGTTTCCTTCATTCTCTTATAATGGCAATGGCGCCCACCTGAGAGGTGCCGGAACTGAGGTCTGGTGAGTTCTGGCTGAAAAAAGCTCTGTTTTTTATTCTCTCTAGCATTTAGAAATAAAGTAGTCTCCTCTCCTGGTTAAGGAAATATGCTGGTGGACCCTTAACTTGCACTGAGCTACAAATATAATATAAATGAGGTCCTGGCATAGGAAGGAAAACTATCATAATGATAATTTGATAGAACTTGAAGAAATTTTATTTGCGACTTTAACAAAAGTAGCAAAACATGCTATAACTTAAAAGCTGAAAGTAAATGTAAAAAAGCCTTACAGTGCAACATGATAATTCCCACAGTGAGTCTTGATTTTCTCACTTGTAACTTGAAGTGCCAAGGAAAATATCTAGTTTTGTTTTTCCTTGTCATGAACAGGGGAGAAAAGTAATATATTTTCTTTGGAAGCTTGTTTCCCCTCTACTTATTAGATAAGAACATTTTCAGTTGTGCCCCTCGAGACACAATTAGTTGAACAAACACTTTAAGAGTAAACACAATAAGGTCCATTACTGCCTCACTCTTCTCACCCCTTTACCAGCCATTTGAATAGCCAAAACCAGATGGTTAGAAGAAATGCCAGCCCTACCTGTGTTAATGGAAGCTCAGCCACTGATTTCAGCATACTCAAAATTCCACACTAAAACACAGCAGCAAAAGAACTTCTCCAAACCAGTAAACCAAGTTCAAAGGCCTGGGTTTTTTCTTTTGGATTCAGAGCATGAAATGTGCTTTATAAAAAATGAGTGAAAGAAAGGTGAAAGGTAGAACTGTTAAAGAGAGCCAGTAGGGTTGAGTGGCTATGGAGCTGAAATCTGATCTGAGGGATGTGGCTAAAGTTCCACCCAGGGCCAGCCCTACGGCAAGTCTGGGTGGTGCCGGGCCGCCAGGGGGGCGCCGCACTGCTGCGCCCGCGGCAGCCGCGCGGTGGGCGCTGGGAAACAGGGCAGGGGGGCGCGCCGGAGGGATCTTCGCACCACAGCACCAGATATGCTTAAGATGGCCCTGGTTCCACCTCAGCTATAAACTCACTATGTGGCCTTGGACAAGTCACTTTCAGCTTCAGTTTCCCATCTTTAAATACAAATGGCAGCAACCATTCTTACTGTCAGGCTCTTGTCCCAAAGTACAGTGATAACAACTCTTACTTGTAAACAAAGAAGAAATCTTTATTCAGGCTAATAGCAGTACAGGCTCAAGGCCAGAAGTCAAGGTTCTGAAGTTCATGAGCAAGGCAAGAGGTTTACAATAGAACAAAAGCTATGAATATGTCCCAACAGTTGACATGCCCCTCCCACAAAGCTTTTAAAGATGAGGCAGGGTGAGCTTACTCAGAAGACTCGTTCGCCCTATAGTTCTACAACATGCACACAAGTGTGCTGTTTGGCTGGGTGCATCTGATCTCACGTTCAAAGGCACCACCTAGTTCTTGGCAACAAGATTGTGTCCTGCGCCTCTGTGCCTCTGCCTCTAGCTCGGCTGCTGCCTCCTTCTGTTCAGATCCTCCTTCTTGCTGGCCAAGGTCCTCCCTGATGAGAAACTCTTCAGGAGGAGCAGAGGAGAGAGCTGCCAGCTCTGCTTCTCCCTCTCTCACATCTAGAGTGGGGAGGGCATCTCTTCTTCATTCCTGGATGCCAGTCTTCCAGTCCCCCATTTGCTCCTTCTTCCTCCACCATATCATGTCAGAGCCAAGGGGCCCATGGCACTAATGTCAGCAAAGCTGGCACAGCAAAGGGACATAAACACTGCCATATAAAATGCTACATAAATTACCAGTGGTAGAAATACCAACAGCTGCTGCTATAGTGCATCTAAGTACAATCATTGCTAACATTATGAGTTATCTTCATGCAAATGATCTTTATCTGTGCACTTTTGTTGTTGGAGGAGGAGCTTTTGTGATAGCAAAACTAGAGCATTAAGGCCAAATTGCTAGCCTTCTCTTAAAATGGAGAAACACTGTAAAAATACAACATAAAGGAATTTCAACAGAAAAACTGAGATTCTGGTCATGTTGAATAAGGGTTTGCAAGGAGTAAGAGGGGAAAGAGAGAACTGAAAGCTATACATTGAAACAAGACCTCACTCCCACCTCCGAGCCTGCTTTTTAACAACTACTATGCTGAAGACATTTTCAAGAATAGTTCAACTGTGTAAAGTATGAGGTCTGGAAGCCTGCCAGGGTCACCAAGTGTGACCCACTGTGCAAATGCAAGTTAAAACTGTCTGAGGGAGTTTTAATTTATGCTTCAAATTTCTTCAAGAATTTGACTGACATTGCTTTAAAGACTACACAGAGTTTATAACAGTTCCTTCTTCCTTTCACAAAAGAATATTGCCGTACAGTACTATCATGCATTATGTTAACAGTAGAAATCCTTTCTTGATGTCGTCACAGTCTGAGCTCAAGTATTTACTAAAGTGCTGTCTCATTTGTATTGGCTTTTGATTTGGGAATTAGTTAGGCATTACAAAATCTTCACATCTATGAAGTAGATATGTTGAGTATTCTGATTTAATGTATTTCCTTTTTAAAAACTGCTGTTACTTTGCTGAAGGCTTTCCGAAAGGTCTGAATAGAAATTTAATTGTATAATCAAGTTGAGAGGTTTTCTTGGGAACCCAGAAACATTTTGGGGTGCTACTTCTAGATATTCCAGCCAAAGAACTCTGCAATACACATCAAGAGAAAATAGAACCAATGCTCACTATAATTCCCCCCAAATCATTTTTATTAAATGCTCACTATTTTAGAGACTTTCCTCAGGACTGAACTCTGCAGAACATTAGAACTGAACCTAGCTCGGGAGCTACACCATGGTTACACAGCTCATGGTTTGCTTTGAGCAAGACAAAGCATGGGGCCAGGTTTACAGGTAACATTAAACAAACTTGTGGTGTAGCTTGTTGTAGAAGGGCAGCAGGAGGTCTATGGAAGGAACAAAGCAACCACCATTTTATCTCTGGGCACCAGCATGCTTGCTCATTTGCTGTAAGCCATAGAAATGAAAATGAAGCAATGAGTAAAACTGAGCATTCAGTAACTGAAGGCACCAGGCACTACATCTGTCACAATATGTTCTGCTTCTTGAGGCAGAGCACCGGATTGTACTCCTCCACCCAACCTAATTAAGATTTATAGCAAAGAAGGCTGGTCAAGTTATTTTGGCTCTTGAGGCAGAAAAACCCCACAGATGCCTCTCCCTGGCAATAAAAACACAGCACTAAGTAATAGAATAAATATTTGTTGCCATTTAATAATGTCCAAAATCAATCATGTGAGGTGGCTGCGTCACTCAGTCTAATGACTATCTTTCCTGCAGAAGAGCAGAATATGGACACATCTTCAAAATGCCTCCTGTTATATCAAATCATTTATCAAATCAGACTGAGGGCTCTCCCTGAAGAAGCCCAAGCACTGGAGCAAAGGGTACTTCAAACTCATTCTTCCAATTTTTCCTGGCCCTCCTGGGTTTACTCAGTCTTTGATAGGACAAGAGGGCATTGTATGAAGCTAATCTATCCTAATTTATTAGTAAAAAAAAAAAAAATCAACCAGGGAGTTCTCACCCACCACTTCCTCCACTCATCTCTGCCTGCTATTCCCACCAACATTAAACAGAGTTGTGCATGGCGCTCTTTCTATCTCTGCTTCTAACTTTCGTAAACGGCCATTCACTCTGCATGGGTAGGCAAACTAAGGCCCGGGGGTCGGATCTGGCCCAACCGCCTTCTAAACCCAGCCCGCGGATGGTCCGGGAATCAGCATGTTTTTACATGAGTAAAATGCATCTCTGGCTTATTTGTGGGGCATAGGAATACATTATTATTTTTTTAAAAAAATCTGACCCCCCCACAAGGTCTGAGGGACAGTGGACCGGCCCTCTGCTGAAAAGCTTTGCTAACCCCTGCAAGCTACATATGAGAGAGAGTGAGAGAGCAAGGAAGGGAGAGATGGAGAGATGTAAGCAATCATCAGAACAAAGCCCAGGGTGTTACTATTTACTTCAAATGAATCTGCAATCTACTAACATGCTGTCTGTATATACATATTTATTTATTTTCCCCATCACAAGGGAGACACCTAGTCACTACAGACAATGAGGCTTATGACAACCTTGTCCATTCTCTTTTTAGAAGGCCAATAGAGCAACTTTTGGGGGTGGTTTTTTTCTTGCTTTTAAGATTGCCAGGACAGTAACACACGACTTGTATTACTGGCCATTGGCTATTTTCAGGCAGTTGTGATGATATGTGAAAAAGCCAAATCTCTGCTGACTTTCCAGATAGTGTCATTAGACGCAAAACATCTTCTCAAGGCAACACATCTAGAAATCAAGATTAGCAAAGGCCAACAAAAATACAGCTAGGAATGGTGAGCCATCTCAATTTTGCCTCTGTTTATCAACTTTGGGAGAATGATGAAGAGCAACTTGGAAAATTGCTTCACCCAAAGACCACCTTCTGGTTAAATTTGCCTAACTGCTAACTTGATTTTGAACAACAGTTTTATACTTTTAAATAAAGAGGTATTTCTAAGGATCAGTTACCATTTTTAAAACACATTTACTGCCTAGTAGAACAGTACTGCTTTTTTGTTTGCTGTGATTTATTATTGGGTATTTAATATTGTGTATGTACTTCATATTTAAAACAGATCACAAAGCGCTTTTCATACACGCCAATTCAAAAATAAAGGGACCATGAAGGCAGCAGTTTGCTTATTGCTAATGGCTATTGTGGGAGTGTGTGCCAGCAAGACCCAAGATTTCGAAGGCAGCGATGCGGGAGAGGAGCAAGAATTCATTTACACAAACAGGTATAAGCGCGCCAGCGACACACAAGACAAGTGCACTTATACCTTCATTGTACCTCAGCAGAAAGTGACGGGTGCCATTTGCGTTAATTCAAAGGAACCCGAAGTACTTGAAAACAGGGTAAATAAGCAAGAACTAGAGCTACTGAACAATGAGCTGTTAAAGCAAAAGAGGCAAATCGAAACCCTCCAGCAGCTGGTGGAGGTAGATGGAGGAATTGTTAATGAGGTGAAGCTTTTACGAAAAGAGAGCCGCAACATGAACTCGCGGGTCACCCAGTTGTACATGCAGCTGCTGCATGAGATCATACGGAAACGGGACAATGCTTTAGAACTTTCCCAACTGGAAAATAAGATACTGAATCAGACTGCTGACATGTTGCAGCTTGCAAATAAATACAAAGACCTGGAGCACAAGTACCAACATTTGGTATCCATTGCTAATAACCAGTCTATAATAATTGCACAGCTAGAAGAGTACTGCCAAAGAACACCCTCCATTAAACCAATCCCACAACCTCCACAGCCACCAAATCGAGTCTACCAGCCTCCCACTTACAATCGTATCATTAACCAAATCTCCACCAATGAGATCCAGAGTGACCAGAATTTAAAGATTCTACCACCGACTCTCCCAACCATGTCTTCAGTTACCAGTATCCCAACTTCCACTGACAAACCATCAGGTAAGTGGAGTACTCAATATACCTAAATATCACTAATGCCTAAACAGCTTTATAAAACAAAGTCTCATTATTGTGGATAAGTTGTAATGATGACACCTCAGAGCTTAAAAGAGTGAGATAAACACCCAGCTGCAATAACAAGATGGGGACCTATGAGAATTATCAGGCAGGGCAGGGTTGAGCTCTTTGAAAAACCCCCATAGTGCAACAGTGCAAGACAACTAAGCTCTGGAGCTAGTGTAGTTTTTTGCTCACTAACTTCAGATCAGACTGATTTCTTAAAGGCATGGAGCATTCTGGACTGCCTTTAATCCTCCCTCCAGAATACCAGAAGCTGTGAAGAGCGAGTCAGGCCAATTTCACCCAACTCCATCTTGTTCCCTGTCACATCCAACTGACATCCTCAACATTTCAGTAGCCCCATTTTGCTGCATAGGCATGGGATCACTGAGGTCAGTATCAAAGGCATGAAGTGAGAAATTGTTGGTGTTATGAAACCACTTTATACATTTTGCATTCTTGCTTTAAAATAACAGGATTTGACATGTCAATACTTTGTGATAAAGGTGGGATTAGCTTATTTTCTAAAGATGCTTTGCATGTTGCCTGACCTACACTATACGATGCAGAAAATTTTGATCATTCATTCATTCATTTTAGCCTTTATAAACCATTAACTCATAGAAAATATAATGGTGGTGTACAATAAAATCTTTACACAAAATAATATGATACAGAACAAATGACCAACATGGAATCAAATTAATTATTTAAAAACACTTGACAAAAGAAAAACACTTTTATGCAAGGGATGAAACATTAAAATTGTAGGCACCTGTCTTTGCCCAGTTCACATGTTATGGTAAACAATAATAATTCACCAATAATATGCCTTTCGGAGGTGTTTCCTTCCCACCAAGGTTCAGGGGTAAAAAGGTAAAGGTAAAGGGACCCCTGACCATCAGGTCCAGTCGTGTCCGACTCTGGGGTTGCGGCGCTCATCTCGCTCTATAGGCCGAGGGAGCCGGCGTTTGTCCTCAGACAGCTTCTGGGTCATGTTGCCTGCATGACAAACCTGCTTCTGGCGAACCAGAGCAGCGCACGGAAACGCCGTTTACCTTCCCGCCGGAGCGGTCCCTATTTATCTACTTGCACTTTGATGTGCTTTCGAACTGCTAGGTTGGCAGGAGCTGGGACCGAACAACAGGAGCTCACCCCGTTGCAGGGATTCGAACCGCCAACCTTCTGATCAGCAAGCCCTAGACTCTGTGGTTTAACCCACAGCGCCACCTGGGTCAAGGTTCAGGGGTAACAAACCATTATCCACAGCTTAGTGGTTATGTCCAAACCAGGGATTGTAGCTTTCTTTGATAATGTGTAGTTCTTGCCAGGCTGGAGAGATGCAGGGTGTGTATGGGTAGCCACCTCTAACTTTTGTGTGGGTTCAACGTAACCCACTTGATGGCTCTGATCCTACTCACAACTGGTACGTAGGAAATGCAGTCCTTGGGCTCAAAAATTGTCCCCATCCCGGCTATAACGATTCTGAGTACAAGGTTGCATCTCCTTGTCATTATGGGTCTGTTGAGGGTCTTATGCTCCAAAATATTTGTATGCAATGGTAAGTTAATTATTTATCCAAGTTAATGCAAAAGGATCCAATCAAAATCACTGGAACAAGCTACTCATGATTTGAAAATTAAGTCCCATTTATTTAAATTCAACTAGATTAGCATGGATCCAATCCAGTGTTGTATGAGTTTACCTTTTTTATCTTGTATGAGTATATGTTTATATAGACTGGAGGTGGGAAGCCTGTGGCTCTCCAGATGTTGCTGGACTACAACTCTCACCAATCCCAGATGTTGGCCATGCTGACTGAGAGTGGTGACAGTTGGGAGTTTAACAATATCTGGAGGGCCTCATGTTCCCCACCCCTTGTACATACACATACACACACACACACACACAGCCAAATAAAACAGTCTGACAGGTGGGAGGATATAGCAAAGGCAGGAAAAAATAATCAACTCATTTGTGAAATATTGGGTTATGGTGATTTGGAGAGTTTATTAAGCCTCGTAAACATTCCAGGGTCCTTTAATGTACAGCATAAAATAACCAAATAAAAAGGTTTATTAAAAAGGAGTCATAACTTTTATTTTTTTAATGCATTGACCATTTCAGAGATTACTTAAAAATTGAGTAAAACAACCAAAAAGACTATTCATGGCTCATTTGGCCCATAGAAACCAGGCTGCAAGCAGGCATGTTTAAATACACATGATTGTGTTTTCTGCTAGCATTGTTTTTACTAAGGGAATGGTTAGTGGTAAAAGGTGACCTCACTCCAAATAGCAATGTTATTATTGTTATTATCAGTTTTTCCATTATGAACTCCTTGATTTCAATTGGATTATAACTTGGCCAGAAACCTTTGCTCCAGGCTAAAACATGACATCAAATACAGCAACCTGGCAGCAATTAAAGAATCAAAATAAAAAAAGGTAAAACAATGTTTCTAATACCAGTAGCAAGCAGAAAAATTCCCTGTTACTGATACTTGAGCCCGTTGTTAAAAGTCATGCTACAAGCAGGAAAAAGGCAAGAAAAATAAATGCATTTAAGCATTACATTGTTCAGCCACAGGTTTCTGGATGACTGCACCTTTGGGTATTGTGTTACTCAGAAGAGGAGCACAAAATTTCATCACAGAATCATTTGCCATATACTGTACACAGTACTGAAAGCATTATTAAACAAGAGAGAATAGTTTGGCTTTATCATGGCCCATAAGAGGAACCTAAGTGGAAGCATGAGGGGGAGAATAAAGTTAGGCAGCAAGATCTCATAAACAAATGTTTAAAAAGACACGCAAAGCTATGGCCACATCAAATAAATGATATAGGCATAGATAGCTTTTTGAAATTACAGTACATTAGAGGCATAAGCATTTACTTGTACAAATCTCTGCTGAGAAGTGATGTGGTCCCATTAGTTCATGTTACTTCCTCCATCCAGCTGCAGCAGTAGTTCTGCTTGGCGTGTGGGATTTTAGATATTTGGACTAGATAGGAACATTCTGTTGTCCAGTCTATGCATATAGACTTGAAAGTACCAAATGTCTCAGAGTGCTTAATGAGGATTACTTCTTAGAATGTGTGTAAAGACTGTCGTCTTAGGGACTATTCACATGAATGTTACACATGAGAACAAAAGAAAAGAATCAAGCTGTGCTGAATTCCAGTTTCATCAGGCTGTCATTGGTATGACATCTGATAGGTTTTTAGCAGATGAGAGCATATTCATATTGAAGGCCAATCAAGACTGAATGCAGAAGCATGCAGAAACAAAGCCAACACTACAACTTGCCCTAAACTTTTCCCCATTCCCATCACAGCATATTATCAGTTTCTTACATAACATTAAACTATGATTTAGTGATATCACAAGTGTCTGTAGACTTGCATTCTTCCCCATTAATCTGTTCTCTTCTAGTAGAGTCAAAAAGAGATCACAACCGGTTGCTTCCATTTCCAACTAAGCATAGTTGCATGTTATGACTATGCCCAAACAAACAATAATTTGTGTTAACTATGGTTTTGTGTGAGGGTTACTAACCTTTGACCCTCTAGTTGTTATCAGACTACACATCTGATCATCCCTGGTCATTGGCAATGCTGACTGAAGCTGATGGGAGATGGAGTCTAATAACATCTGGAGGGCCAAATGTTGGCCACCCTGGTTGGAGAACAAGCCAATGCCAAAACACAACTAATTATGCTAGCTTGTTTCCCTAAACCATAGTAAATATTGGCACAGTTTCTAATTTGGATGAAGTACATAACTATTGGAAGTTGAAAATGGAAGCAAAAGCTTCCAATCTCATGGCCATGTCAGAGGAAAAGAGGTGGGTGTGTAAGCCCTATCTTGTTCAGACTCATTCTGTAGCGCTAAACTATAGTTTAGCATACTGTTCAAATTCAGTAACTTAGTAGTTGCTTTAAAAAAGGGCTTCTGACAGAGTTTAGTATGATGTGTATTTTCAGATCATAAACTTGGTCTTAGGAAACAGAAATGAGAAATTCAGATAAAAGTTTCCAGAACATAGTCTGATGAGGTCTGAATCTGACAAGTGTCCGGATGGGAAACCACCTGGGAACATCTGTATTTATCCCATCACTGAAGGCAAGATATAAAATCTTACTTGTAAACACATTTTGATAATACTGAAATATCCTTCCAAATTTAGTGAAGCAAATCCATACATAATCATTACTATGAAAAAGTACACAGCACTACATGTTCAACATTTAATTCTAAAGCTGGACCAAATGTGGTTTGTTTGTGTGTGTGTGTGTGTGTGTGTGTGTGTGTGAGAGAGAGAGAGAGAGAGAGAGAGAGAGAGAGAGAGAGAGAGAGAGAAATATGGCATCATATTTTAAAGATATATACAGAAAGATATTTTGTCAACTTATGACATATGTGGTAAATCATAAATTCAACAGAAGCACTTACAATTCGGGTAAAATTTGATTGATCGTGTCACAGTGAGTTTAAACTTCTTTACAAATCCCAGGAGAAAATAAAACGTGACGGATACAATTTTTCAAGCGCCAGAAAAGAGTGTTCCACAACAAAAACTGGAAAGAAGCTGCACATAAGCCTCAGACAATAGTGCTGGAGAAAAACATTCTCACGAACGTCACTAAGAATAAAGGAGTAGCTTTCGTAGTGCCATACTTTATTAGACTTGATTTTTGGACTGCATAAATTATTTTCTGTGGATAGGATTAAAGTACTGTAATATGTTTTTGTCAAACTACTTGCCAAACAGTCTCATTCTACAACAAAACATTTGAATAGAGCTACAAACAAAGCTGTTACTATATTTAAAAAGGGACCTTAAACTATGTCTAATATGTGCAACTGTGAGGGTGGAATTCAATACACTAATACAATTGTTCCATCAACACAAGCATTTCTGCTTGCTAGATGGCTTGCTAGATCTCTTCCTATGTGCTGTTCTGGGGGTTCTCTCAACTCTCCAGAGCATATTTGGGGGAAGCGAGGGAGGAAAGTCCCCTTGTGCTATCTTATGCAAGCAATACTGGGTTAAGTTGACTCCAATCTTGAGTATGCTCCAATTCTACAGGAACACAGAGAAGTCGCAGAATTCAGTTTCCTGAGATAAACAACTTCCAGTTCCTTTTAAAAAGCAAGCATGTAGTTATTTGCCAGTTCAAGTATGCTTGAAAGTGGGTAGCCTTTTGAAATCAGGCTGAATAAGATTTCCAAGACAGAAGTGGCTGAATAAGATTTCCAAGTCAAGGGCTTCAATACCTTGCAAGATTCCTTGTTCTGCTAGTGCCTTGACTGGCAAAACTGAAAACAGCCATGTAGTAAATAAAGAATTACAAGGTAATGTTAATTACCTTTATAAATACTTCATTTGCATGATTTATTAATGCTGCAAAGTACTGGTTTTCATGGCAAAGAATAGAAATACAGTAGATGTTTTTTAGAGCACCATACTCCAGACAAATTTACTCTAGGTCCTGGAAGAATGCAGCCAATAACTAAAACTACAGCATTCTGAACTACTGATGGTGAATTCACATGGCCCTTCTGCAATCATTTAATGTCAAGATCTAAATAGATTCCATTATTGTGGCCAGGTGTATAACACACTGCATATTTCTTAGCCATGGCATAAATAATACCTAAATTTAAATACTATTTATATAAAAATACATTTCTGTGTTTCTATGGTTGGTAGGAGCTTTCTCCCACTTTTTCTTCTCCATGATCCCAAAAGGTAGCAGTTGAACAGAAACCGTTTCTTATTCAGAAATAGGAGGAATTCGCAGCACCAAACACTAGATCTGTACCTTCAATCCAATGCCACACTTTCATTGGCAGAAAGCATTTTCTGCATATGGAAAGGCCATTTTGAGCTAGTAAAGAATGTTGTGTGAGAAAAACAAGCCTAGAGCCAAATAAATTGTTGCATTTGCACAAGCTCCTCTGGAAAACTTTGTATGAGCTCCTTACAATACATTTTGATGACCTGCTAGCATGCATATGCTTCAGCCTGTGTTTTCTGCTCACCATGTTTCTCATCCTTTGATGCAATCCATAGAATATAATAGTTGCACTGCAAGAGGATGTCTGCTACTGCTTGCACAAGATTTCAAAAATATAGCATTAATAAATTTTTTCCTCCCAATTGTTTGCATCCCTGACAGAAACACATCATTAACCACAATATACCACTTTTAATTCTGAGTCCTATTATATAAAAATGAGACTACAGTTTTTTATAGTTTTTTTGTTTATTGCCCAAGTAATCCTGAGTGAAATATATTTTCTAAAATGTGTGAAATACGTTTTCTAGAATAGTGAAATAAAGTGTGATTTTTGTTGCAAACTTTTTTAAAGACTTTAGTCCAAGGCAAGCTTCAAAATTCTTAACAAAACAAAGATTCTAAATGTTAAGAAAATTGCCTGACCCCCCCCCCCAAATGTTAGGATAGTGTCCTTGGCTTAGGTTTGGAAACAGTTGGATGCAACCCACCTACCCAGGAAATTTCTAACTGTGTTATGCCTGCAGGAGCTGGAGTTGCACCCCTGCAGAGAGATAAACAATTACCTTATCACCACAGATCTTTCTACTGTTCATACTGCCAGGGGACCAAGAATAATTTGCTCTTCCAACTTACTAACACCTCCTTAGGGACACCTACTTCCCACTCTAAAGAACTTGGATCTGAACGCAGTACCTACAAAACTGTATTTTCCTTTATTCAGTCATGGAAAACGTCCTTGGCTCCAAGGGAGATGCTGGAAACGTATCATAAACTGCAGAGCTCCTAAAGTCCTTCTATAGTATCATTTACCTAACAATTTTGCAAAGCTCTATCTGATTAATTTATCTTCCCCACCATTTTTAAATAAGTTATTTTTTTAAACATCAGCAATGGGAAAGGGGGATAGGAAGAATGAACTGTGATCATAGCATTTCTAAAAAGGAAAATATCTATTGCAAAATGTGCCTGGAAAAAAATTCAAGTGCAACTATGATGTCCACTGCCTGCTTTAATAGATAGTCTGGAAATTTCATCCAATGAATACAAATAATCATTTTTTAAAAAAAAGATGCTGAGCATTGCAGGATGAAACTCAGCAGAAATATATTCTCCTGTAAAAATAAGCTTAAACCCTGCTCTCTCTGGCAGTTCTCTATAGGCATTAGGCACAACTTCCCAGTGCACATACAGTGCATTAAATTGCTGCAAAACAGATGCACTGGTTTTTTTTATTTAAAAAATGCTGTGTGACAAGAAGCACAGCTGGAACAAACTCCTTAACTCAAAATAAAATATGGAGGAAAGGGAAAAAAGAGGTGATATGCCTATAACAGCCAAGGGTTCCAGTATGTTATATAGTATACTGCTTTACATTACTATTTTTAAACTGTGGTGTGCAACCCTCTTGTGTTGAATTTATTTCCCATCTTAGTTTCGTAGCTGAAATTCAAAATATTTTATTTTCATTTACATCTTAGAAATAAAACTAGTGTGGCCCTTTCTTTTATTCAATGCAGACACTATCAAAGGGATGCTACCAATACACTCTGCCTTCTACAAGTTTTGAAGAGCACCACTAGAAAATGACAGTATTCTCCAAGACATGACAGTATTCTGGCAAACTCAGCCAGAATGTGATATTTGTAGCACCCTCTGTAGCACTTCCATCCATTATTTCCATTCATCAAGTAACTTTGCAAGAAAAACTACAGTAACAAGGCCCACTGTTTTTCCTGTACAGCATTACATATTGAGCAATATTGTTCATAGAATATTGCATTAATGTAGCTGTAGACCAGGGGTGTACAGTGGTACCTCTGGTTAAGAACTTAATTTGTTACGGAGCTCCGTTCTTAACCTGAAACTGTTCTTAACCTGAAGCACCACTTTAGCTAATGAGGCCTCGCTGCCGCCATGCCACTGGAGCACAATTTCTATTCTCATCCTGAAGCAAAGTTCTTAAC
Source organism: Zootoca vivipara (assembly GCF_965207765.1). Lineage (NCBI taxonomy): Eukaryota > Metazoa > Chordata > Lepidosauria > Squamata > Lacertidae > Zootoca > Zootoca vivipara. The sequence continues at coordinate 39,850,939 of NC_142585.1, read as the reverse complement.
GCGAGGTACTATTTCTGGGTTAGCGGAGTTTGTAACCTGAAGCATTTGTAACCTGAAGCATTTGTAACCTGAAGCATTTGTAACCCGAGGTACCACTGTACAACTCAAAAGAGTTCTGGTGGGGGCCACTATTATATTTTTCATTAAGAAGGCCATGTCACTACATTAATCATAAAAAAGCATTTCTGTTACATATGACAAAATAAACTATTCATGCCTGATGAACCTTTCATTGAAGGCTATCATAGCATTCTGATAAGAAGCGTCCTAAAAAGTACTTTATGCTAAGAACTTCCCCTAAAATGCATTGCCACAAGCGAGTGTTGTGGGGCACACCCTCAGTTTGCATAGAACAATATGCAGGGCATCTACTTGATGTTCAACTGCAATTTAATAAGTTTTCCTCAAGAAAGGATGACTCTACCTAGAGTGTAATGTTTAATTCTATTTGTCCTCTGATGGCTTTCTTTCCCATGTTCTGAGAAAAAAATATGCTATTTGGGTACGGTGTTGCTTTTTGTGACTATTGGCGCCTGTTGTCTTTTTGTTTTAAATTTGATTTAATAAACAAGTAGAGCCATTGTGGGGTAGGGATTCCAAGGCAGTGCAACTGCTAAACATCAAGGTAGAGGGGTAGAATTTTTTTTTTGTTTCCTCACACTGACTCCAATGGGAGAGGAATGGTACTGCCAAAGGGCTGACATGCTTTGGGGCCAATTTTGTGGCCATGTCAGAAGAACAAAAGGCTTCAGACCCTGCAAATCCATGATTGCCTACACTCAGCATGCCCCATGAATGCCACACACACACACACACACACACACACACACACACACACACGGCACAGCAGCATTTATACTACTTTGTGAAACCTCAAGCATCCTTTGACTGGCAGCAGGAGTGCAATCTATGTCTTGCTTCGCCATTGAAAGCCTGGTAAAATACTGATTCTAATTTCAACAACAAACAAGGGTGAGGGGATCTGTATTTTTCCTGTTCATTTGGACTTTCAGAACACAACATCCATAGGATTTGGGGGTGATAATGGTAGAGATAAATACTTGCTAAAGCCTCAAATTATAAAAATGTAGTAACCCAAAGCTGGTTCAAGTGGCTTTTTAAAAAGAACAAGCAAGGAATCACATGGAAGAGGTAATAAGCTTGTTATCTCCTGTTATGGAGGGTAGGACTCAAACCAATGGCTTCAAGTTACAAGAAAGAAGATTACAACTAAACATCAGGAAAAACTTTCTGACTGTAAAAGCAGTTTGACAGTGGAACAGTCTCCCACAGGAAGTTTAGGTCTCTCCTTCCTTTTAAGCAGAGGCTGGATGGCCATCTATCATGGATGCTTTAGCTGACATTCCTACATAGCAGGGGATTCAACTAGATGACCACTGGGGTACCTTCCAACTCTACAATTATATGATTCTATAAATTTCCACTGGAATGTGGATATAAGCATACATTTTATTAACCACCTATAGAAACAGACATCTATTTTTTGCTGCCAAGAAATGTATCATTGTAATATCTCTGATAAAAGCCTACATAGATCATTCTCTGCATACTGTTGCACATATTTTAACATTTATCCCAAATATGGAGATATGTTTTTTTAAAAAAATAAAATGACTTCTTCATTATTCTGTCCTACAGCTGAGAAGAAAAATACCCCTAGGTGCCTTGAGATACCAGATTCACAGTATTACTTTACCTTTATATTAGTAACACTATAATGTGCCTATGGTAAAGGACCCCCTGGACAGTTAAGTCCAGTCAAAGGCGACTATGGGGTGCAGCATTCATCTCACTTTTCAGGGTGAGGGAATCGGCATTTGTCCAGATAGCTTTCTGGGTCATGACTAAACTGCTACTGGCGCATAGAGGACCATGACAAGTGCCAGAGCGCGCGGAAACACTGCTTACCTTCCTCCCACAGTGGTACCTATTTATCTACTTGTGCTGGTATGCTTTTGAACTGCTAGGTTGGCAGAAGCTGGAACAGAGCAACGGAAGCTCACCCCATCTTGCAGATGCCGACCTTCTGATTGGCAAGCCCAAGAGGCTCAGTGGTTTAGACCAGTGGTCCTCAACCTTGGGCCTCCAGATGTTTTGAGACTACAATTCCCATCATCCCTGACCACTGGTCCTACTAGCTAGGGATCATGGGAGTTGTAGGCCAAAAACATCTGGAGGCCCAAGGTTGAGGACCACTGGTTTAGACCACAGCACCACCCGCATCCCTTAGTGGATACTGCACTCCTGCCACCAAATTGTGGATCATCCTCCTGCCACCAAATTGGCCAATGGCGGCAGGAATTAGTGGGTTTTCCCCTGGATGTGGGACCAATTGTGGCCCTTGGCACCACACCTAGGGCAAATTTAAATTCCTGACCTGCTGGGCCTTTTGGACTATCTCTCACTGTGGGGCCTTGATAGGCAATAGACTACAGCATAGCTTGCATTGCAGCTAAGGTTTGCCATTGTCATATCACAGGTGTGGGTTCTGACTTGCCTTGTGCTGTGGGATTAGTCTGAAAACAGCTTGGGTGCCTGTATCTGCATATAAAACCTGTTGAGATTCTCAGGATGCTAAAAAAAAGTCATCAGATCCTGAGCAAAATGCCCAAGGTTAAATCTAGTTTCTCTTCTGAAAATACAAATGTCTATGACTCTCTTGCAACATAGCTGACACCATTATCAATTCCCATGCCAATGTTATTTCTGGCAAGCAGTTCAGCTGTAAAATCCTTTCACAGCATAGGAAGCCAAAGACAACTTTAACAGTCTCTGTGGAGGTTTCAAGAGCGGGTGTGTGTGTGTGTGTGTGTGTGTGTGTGTGTGGAAGACATATGCACTGTTTATCTGTTGGTTGGTGCTATTGCATCTTAATGCCTCAATTACTGCCCTAAGAAAATGAAACAGTAAGCAATTCATAACAATAGGAAGTTTTTATGCTACTCCTTTTAAATAAATATATATTAACTAGATGTAAAAACAAAATGAAAACTATTTTAATAAAATTCCAACTGCCATCTGTTTGGTCTGGTAGACAAGTACCGGTAGTTTATTGCACAGATGTCCCAAAGTAGGAAGCTTGCAACATGCAAAATGGCCTTAAATAGAATAAAAGCTTCCCAGATGAGCACTCAAGAGACATGTTGCATTACAGTGCATTTTGTACCTTTCCTGGCCCTCTTGAAAACAGGAGCTGGAGTTTGAACACAAAAAATAAAATTGTGTCCAAACAATTACAGTACTGCTAATTTCATTCAAGTATCTCAAAGTTCAGAAGATATATTGTGTTGCAAACGAGCAAACACACAAACAGGATGTCAAACAGGCAAACTAGATTAACAACAACAACAACCTCACTTGGGATGGCCAATAAATAGCAGAGCATCTCATTTATCTTCATACTTCTAAACTGGGTTGTCTGTGTTTAGGCATCTTGGTAACCTAAATGGGTTGGGATGGTGAGGGTAGGGAGGTTGAGAAAATATCTCCACAGATAATAGAACCCAAACATTTGCAGAAAAATATTGAAGTTTGAAAAATACCTCCTGCATCCCTATCCAAACTTCAAAAACTGACCCGTCAGGATTGTCGGTGTGCACTTCCCTAATTCTGCCAGGGAATACCTCTCAGCAGGAGAAGTCTCATACAGATTAAAGCTCTATGCACACAGAGGATGTGAAACGATGTTGCTTCAGTCAATTCATAAGAGGACAATCTGTTGAATCCCTTAAAATTTATCCTTCTGGTGGTGAAGATGCTTGCCCATTCCTACATCTCATATTGATACACCTGCTTTCAGTAATAAGAACTTCCCCATCCTCCCATGCAGAATGGATTGTGCTGTTTCACATTTTATAATCAGTCAATTGCTGACTACAGCATTTTAATGAAAAAAATGCTTTAGAGGACCACAGCAACCAAGGCTAATTAAATATATCCAAAGATGACAGATCAAAAGACTAGCATGATTTTACTCAATACCACCATTTGTCATGCATTCTATTCTGTGGTTGCACAGACAGGCATACTTAATAGTCTGAAAATAACATTATAAACTGTCAACATATAAACAAATAAAGGACTCTGAGCAACAGAATGTCATATTGCTCCAATCTGACCCACTAAAGGATACTGCATCTTCTCCTATACCTATGTAATTTAAACTAAATTTCAATGGAACTTTAATTATTTTATGAAGTACAGTTTTCTAGAACAATTGTTTTTCAGTCCAGATTGCCTAGAAATGTGGATGCTCAGTCTGACAAACTAATTACCTCTGTGTATGACTGTGTATGAAACAGCACAAAGAAAAAAAAATTCAATTCTAATCTGGAAGTGAAAATAAATTGAAGTGGAAATATGTGCAACAGTGTTTGTTATGGACTTGTTTCTTTTTTCAACAAGGTCCTTGGAGGGACTGCCTGCAAGCTTTAGAAGATGGTCATGACACCAGTTCCATATATCTTGTGAAACCTGAAAATACAAACCGATTGATGCAGGTCTGGTGTGATCAACGACAAGATCCTGGTGGCTGGACAGTCATTCAGAGACGTTTAGATGGATCTGTCAACTTTTTCAGGAACTGGGAGACTTACAAGGTTAGGACAAACAACTGTGAGTTTTTATTCTAAGAAACATTATTTGAATTCATGTTTCAGTCTTTCCAACAATAATTTACCTGAAGTACCGTAGTTAGGGCACTTGATTACATCCATGACAGAAGAAGGAGTACCTGAACTACTTAAAACATCGCTGTCAAAGGCAGCAAAACACGGACCATTTCTCCCTGGGCCTCTTAATCATATAGTTTGAGCTGGACTTCAACAATATTCTCCTAGGAATTTGGTATCTGGAGTGTTATCAATAAATAATAAGGCTGGGACAACCATCAGAAAGAAAGATTTGGGTTGTTTTTTTTAAGGATTAGAATGTACAAGGAAACAAGAAAGCACACAGTTTGAAGTACTGGCAGTATTTAAGTCAAAAGAGGAGGTCTGCAGATAGGGACTGCAGATGGGTTGATTAAAGTCAAAGTGAATAATGGAGTTGAAATGAAGGTGAAGGAGTCTGGTAGCATAACCTAAAGGCATGCAATCAAGACCATGAAAGATCTGTAGTAGTAAGCTGCTTACTACTTTTTGCATGTGCACTAAGTACTTATGGAAAGGCTAATTTATATGGAAAAGGAAAAAAATAAGAAGTTCCAATCTTACAATTCTATTTCGGTTGGACCACAGGGAGCAGCAAAAAGGTCCTTTGTGCCTGATAATAGCATTCCAGAAAAAGTGCAAGGGCAAGCCATCCATTGCAGAACTTGGTTTGAGGCCCAAGACCCTTGAGGCCTCAAACACATAGTTTAATATAAGGATAAGCTCAGAGGCACAATTCACACCTTATTCTAATGGCTGGTTCCATGAGGCTTTTTCTGATGTCACTCCAGTAGATAATAATCAATGACAGTGTGTGAGTGAGCATCAACTTGGAGCCCTATCTTTGGTGCAAATGACATGGTTCCTTGCCTCCCAAATTTTATCCCCCTTTCTTGGCAAGACAATGTTTGGGAGGAAAAGAACAACAGTATTGGTCCTACACATTGGGTTCCAAGATATACACACCACCAGGCAACCTGGGAATAAGCCATCGGAAATAAGACTCCCATGATATAAAGATGAAGTGTGAAGTGTGCTTAGATTTTCATGGACCAAAAGGGGGAGGAACCTTCCTTGAGTATTTTTTAAACTGACATAGAAAGAAGAAGCAGGGCATGTGTTCAAAGAGGTCGTCACCCATCCACAGGAATCCAGCGAGCCACTTAAGTTTTGAAAATGGCCCACAGTTCAGAGCCAGATGGCGATTTTCAGATTGTCAGCCCAGAAACATCACAATCTCACTGCGGCTAAGTACACTGTATGAGTGTTACAAAAGATCGATGCCAAGTACTAATTCATATTTTCTTTTTTATTTTCTTTCTTCTACAGCAAGGATTTGGTAATATTGATGGAGAGTACTGGTTGGGCTTAGAAAATATTTATTGGCTGACAAATCAAGGCAACTACAAATTGTTAATAACCATGGAAGACTGGTCAGGCCGGAAAGTGTTTGCTGAATATGCCAGTTTCCGACTTGAGCCAGAAAGTGAATACTACAAGTTGCGACTGGGCCGATACAATGGCAATGCTGGAGACTCTTTTACATGGCACAATGGGAAGCAATTCACTACACTGGACAGAGACCATGATGTATACACAGGTACAAAAAGTTAAAAGGAGCTACAAACTCTATGTGAAGGCACATAAAAATTTATATGAAAACATTTTATTTTTATATATTAAATAAATTGGAAAAAAATACATTATTCTGGATGTCAGGAACACACCAAATGTACAACTACAGATATATGTTCTTAACCAAATCCTTGTCTGGAGTTCCCAGGCATTCTGTAAGCAGTCCATCTGACATGCTTCTATATTTCTAGAAGTAGCAAAATAGGCAGGAAAGTGGGTGAGACAAAACAGCCAAAAGGAACTGAGGGTAGAGCAGGCATGGCAGGAGAAGTAACAGCCTGGAGACCTATCCAGATATTATACTGCCTAAGATGCTCAAGCCAGAGATGGGCAGACTTCAGGCTTGCAGGATCTATTTTGTTTTTATTGGAAACCCTGGGGCCCACCAAGCAAACCCTAGTGAGAAAAGACATACACTTAGAATAAAAGAACTGTGAGCCCAGGAATTTGTTCTGCGTCATTGAAACTGGATGGCACTCACTGTCCTTCCACATAAGAATCCCAAAGCTTGGTTGTCCCAAGCTTTCTTCATTTCAGCAGTATAACTGGGATGGGGGAGTCATTTCACTTCTCTATTGTTAAACAACTGGGAGTAAGAAAGCTTTGTCAATTACCCAGAGATCTACCAGCAGATCAAGATCTACCTTCTGTCCACCCCTAATTTAGGCTTCCTAGAAGCTTGCTAAGTGGTTCCAGCAGGGCCGTCTTAAGCGCCCCTGGCACCGTGGTGCGCCGGATCCCTCCAGCGCCCCGCCTCCCCATTTCCCAGCGCGGTGGGCGGGTGGGCGCAGCGCGGCTATCACAGGCGCTACAGCGCGGCGGGCGGGCAGGCACAGCGCGGTTGCCGTGGGCGCAGCTGTGCGGCGGACTGGCCGGCCATCGGTAGCCAATCAGGTTGCAACATACCATTTATTCATAGAGTGATATTCTCATTTCTATTACAGGTAACTGTGCTCATTACCAGAAAGGGGGATGGTGGTACAATGCATGTGCACACTCGAATCTCAATGGTGTTTGGTACAGAGGAGGACACTACCGAAGTCGATACCAAGATGGTGTCTACTGGGCTGAGTTCCGTGGAGGCTCATACTCACTGAAGAAAGTTGTCATGATGATCAGACCTAATCCCAACACATTCCACTGAAAGGAACTTCTCAAGCCTTTTATATAACAGTTGCGTGTGCTATCCAGAACACATCTTTGCACCAGCAAAGAATGTAATATATTGTACATTGACTGCTGTTAATCAGAGGACTTGTATATTGTATTTTCCAAGAATCGTTCCAGAACCAAAATAATAAGATTTTAAGAAAGTCACCACAAAATGATTTTTTTCATTTTTCCTTAAGAGGTTTTTTTAAAGAGTTATCAGGTAAAACAGACTGTAGATAAGCTGAGATGCTAAAAATACTGCCACATCATCTGAATATTTTTGTATGTTTTATATATTCTCAAATACTGGACATATTAAAAACTGTACAGCAAGACTTTTTAAAATAATAAATTCATTTGACACAGGAAGTAATATCCTTTGAAACTATGTAGCCAGTACAGGTATATTAGATTCTTCCTAATTTAAACTTCGTTAGTTATTGAGAGAGCGTAGTCTGCTTTGAGGTGTCCACATTGTGCCCAGCACAAATAGAATCCCGTATTTTTCTTGGATCTCAAAGCACTCTTAGAACTTAACAATGAATCATTTTGTACAGGACAAACAGTCCAGGTTGTTATATTCACTATTAATGTACTAGGCATTATCCATAAATTGACCACACAGGTATATTTCTCATAAACAAAACAGTTTCAGCATTTTTCGGTTAAACATCTGGTCATTTTAGAAGCATCTTAGATGTTACTTGTTCACTGTATACTTTTGTAACCAACATGGATACCTTTGCACCTAAATGATAGCTTATTGGTTTCAAGTTATTTTGTACCATTAGAGTCATTACCTGCTCTGTAGTCATTGCAACAACAAAAAGAACTATCCAATTTTGCAGGCAAATGATGGATATAGATATAGAACCTATTTAAATGCCCTTGGACATGAGATTGTGACCTTTGAGAGAGAATATGTGAAACTTAAAACTGTATTTGCCATATTTCACTATTATTGCCAAGTCTACATATTGAAAAGTGATCATGCAATTATATTTATAAATAAAGTCCATGGCAGAAACCTGAATTCAAGTATTCTGCTGAGGTAAGTTTCCAGAATAGATTATTTTATCACATGTTGCATTATAACATCCTTCCCAAACCTGGTGCCCTCCAAATGTTTTGGACCACAATTCCCATCACTCCTAACCATTGGCCATGATAGCTGGAGCTGAGAGCTCCAGCTCTCAGAACATCTGAAGGGCACCAGCTGAATAAGGCTGCATTATAAGAACAGTGAAAATCATACATTTAAAAACTCTTATTACCTCATTATTTCTTTCCTAACATACAATGTGTGTCAAAAGTTTGGAGTGTGATGTAGCATGTCTTGTATATAAATCAAAGTAGGGATTTTAATATATTATCTGATTATCCTTGTAATGATGCAAATGTGTAATAAAAGCAACAAATGCTACTTTGATGTACTTAGATTTCATTCTTATACTATCATTATTTATTTATGAAACACCTTAGAAACAGGTTGATCAAATGTGGTTTCTTGAAGGATCTGAATATAACAGAGAACAAGAGTTGAATGCCAGATGATCTGACGCTCCCATAATAATAATAATAATAATAATAATAATAATAATAATAATAATAATAATAATGTGTTTGTGGGAGGAAGGCTATTTGTTTTGCTTTTGTTATGTATTTTGGGTTCTCATTTTGTATTTTTATTATGTGAAGTATCCTATCTTTGGATGAAGGGCAGTATATCAACAACAACAACAACAACAACAACAACAACAACAACAACAACAACAACTGGGAGTTGCAAAGCGGAAGGGACAAAGGTAAAAAAGAGGGATGGTAATAATAGGTTTAGCACTGGTATCTCTGTGTATTCTGAGGAGTAGCATTTAGAAACAGAAAATGTTACTGATATAGATGAAGATGACCAAGGAGAAATTTGAAAGGGCGAAAAACAAGTGAAGAAACTTAAAGCTAATGAAGAGAATGGCACATGGGAGTCAATTGATCTGAACGAGTAGAAAATATCAGATAGCAGCAGAGAGACTTAAAGAGCAGAAGTAAGAAAGCCATCAAAGAATAAAATTATATATTCACGATGCTGCAAAGAAGCAAACATTTTGGTAGAATCTGTAGAAAGTTAAGAGTGAATACTGGATAGATTAATCAACTAAAATGACAAAACTTGGTAAGATCCGAAACATAAAAAGAAAACAGATAAACCAGAAAGTACTTCAAGATTCTAAAAGGGTACAACAAACAGCAACATCATTCTAATTACAGGAAGGTAGCCCTGTTGGTCTGCTGTAGTCGAAACAAAAATAAAAAAATTCCTTCCAGTAGCACCTTAGAGACCAACTAAGTTTGTCATTGGTATGAGTTTTCGTGTGCATGCACACTTCTGTTTCTGTATCTGTTTTAGTGTATCTGAAGAAGTGTGCATGCACACGAAAGCTCATACCAATGACAAACTTAGTTGGTCTCTAAGGTGCTACTGGAAGCAACATCATTATGACAGAAGAGTGCATGGAATAATGATTGACAACAGAAAAGTGGAACAAAATGTTAGACGGAGTCAAGAGGGAGTGACGGATACGTGTCTGTTGGAAATGTTAGAGAAGATTAGAATGGTTAGAGTTAAAGGAAGAATGAGATGAGAGCAATAAAGCATATGTAAAAGACTGAGAATAGCTGTTAGGTCAGGAAATTAAAAATTCTCTATATAAAAAGAGTACTGTATTTGTTCGGGGTGTTATGCTCCTTAAATGTGTGTTCATGTTTTTAACTGTCTGTATTCTGGTCTGGATGGATTGTACGGATAACATAGTAAGATTATAAAGGGAGAATCCTGCTGCTCTCTTCAAGTCAGTAGGTGGCAAGAGATGGGATTTTAAGCGAAGTCTGGGCTCAATGAAGTAGCTAAGGAACTGACCTGATGACTTCCAAGGGACATGGGCCTTGTAGGCACCCGGGAAGCATTACAACAATCAAGAACAAGATAAAGTTATTAATTAAATTTATATAACTCCCTTCGTCCAAGGTTCACAGGGAAGTTTACACTATAAAGTTATGTTGAAAGTGCTAGAGTTAAGTTTGTGTGTGTCCATCAGGAACTGAGTATAACACAAGGATGAGCAGAAGAAGATGTGAATGTGAGAACAGACATGCCTTGGCATTATTTTGGTAAAAGTACCAAAACAAAACAAGATACCTACAAATACCAGTTCTCTCTAGTGTTCTTCATGCTGATCATGATCTTTTTCATCTCCCCAATATCTGCAGTCCTTGTGGGAATAAGCACACCCAAACAAAAATATGCAAACACACAGGGATTCAGACTCATCTATACCAGTTTTTATCCATACATAGAATATACATTGCAAAACATACTATAGGTATAGGCACAATATATGTGCATAGCAGAGAATTAATTGTATAGTATTATATAATCAGTTTGAACACAGCAGAAGCACTAAAATTCTTCTGAAGATTAAATCCATCGGCACATGTGAAACTATAGTGGTACCTCGGTTTACGACGACGATCCATTCCGGGGAGCTGGTCGCTCCCTGAGTTCGTTGCTCGTCGAAGGCACGCTTCTGCGCGTGCGCGAAGCACCGATAGAGTGCTTCTGCACACACACATGCTGCAATCGCTTCTGCGCATCCGCACGCACGGAACCCGGATGTGAATACTTCTGGGTCCGCAGCGGTCGCTCTCCGAGTTCATTGTAAACGGAGGTGGTCGCAAACCGAGGTTCCACTGTATAGGCAACAAAGCATTCTGGGAACATCACAATTAGAGGCAATACCTTGCAGGGAACATGTATTTAATGAAATATTATACCACTGCATTTTAATGCAGGTGTTGGACAACAAGCTCTAATTGCCCATTAGTTTGGGGCATATTGTCCTTCTGTGGTTTGCATTTTGCTCTCAAGTGCCCCTCCTCCTAACATCTTTGAGTCCCCTGTTTTATGCTTGTTATCTACTACTCAAGGCAAAGAACCATCTGCCCAAGTTGCTGAAAGAACCAGAGCAACTGCTACTGAATCCTGAATTGCAGAAAGACTCTTGAGCCAACAGGCAGCTATCTGAAATCCCCTTTCTCTTTGTCCCCCCTTTTAAACCATATAATCTTGACTTGCCCCTTCCCTTACAGGTGAAACTCGGAAAATTAGAATATCATCGAAAAGTGTATTTATTTCAGTAATGCAACTTAAAAGGTGAAACCAATATATGAGATAGATGCATGACATGCAAAGCAAGATATGTCAAGCCTTGATTTGTTGTAAGTGTAATTATTTGTCGTTAGGTGGGTCAATTATAAAAGGAATGTAATTAATGAAATGTAATAGCGATGTTCATTTTTGTTTATTTTTGTATTATTATAACTATTCATTTTATTACTATGGAATTCCCAAAAGAAAGCATTTGTACAAATTAAAAGAAAAATTAAAAATAATAAGTTGCATTACTGAAATAAATGCACTTTTTGACGATATTCGACGATTTCCGAGTTTCACTTGTATATTAGCCAAAGTCCATTTTTTTCACCTCTGCTCCAAGTGCAACTTCTTTTAATGAGAAAATATTTGGGTTGTAAGAGGTTGTCTTCATTTAATTGATTACAAATGTGTAAGCTGAACCATGACACAAAGAAACATAAACAGCTTAAGAACAGCACAACATGCAATGGAACGAGCAATTAAAAGACAGGGAAACTAATAATTATTGGATATGACAGAGAATAAAGGTTGGAAGGAAAGGTCGCAAAGTTAAAATATACATACACAGGGCTTCTGGCATGAGACAACTCAGGTCAGTGGAATAAAGCAGATCTAGTGTTGAGCCCCTACAATTTTAAAAGACTAAAGGGACAATCACCTATGTGGTGGGTAGATGACCTAGAACTAACAGTAGGTCTTATGATGTGGATGCAGAAAACAAACAACAGAGAATGCTGAAAAGAACTTGAAGTAGCGTATATTCAAAGATGGATGTGAGACGCTGTAAAATTAAAGAAAAGAAGAAGCTGTCTGGGAGGTGGTTGCAGCTCCATTATATTATTGGTGAAAAGGATGGGGACCAGGTGTGTTGCAGGTATCAGTATGACATTATAGACCGTTATGTACTAAGCTTCGATCCTAGAACAATAGGCAGGCAGGATCATAGAATGCAACAACTGATTGGCCTTCAGGAGAAGACCAATCAGGCTCCAGGAGGGAAGCAGAATCAGCCAATCAGATGTGACTCATTGTGTAAATAATGTATATAAAAGCCCGAGGTTTGGGTGGAAATTCAATCACTGTTTTAAAAGCTGCAATAAAGAGCATGAAATCACTGCAGGACGCCAAGTATATTTCACTGGCAACAAAGGTGGAATCCTGCTGAGCTGTCCATCGCGCACCGCACACAGCCACTACAGACAACACAGCATCGCACCGCGCATTCAGGCTACAGCTCCAGGAACCAAGGACCCAGAATGGCAACAGACAACAGCTTCATGCCATTCAGCCCAGTCTCAGGAGACTGGGAAGGATACGTCACCCGCTTCCAGTTCCTCCTGAAGGTAAAGGACGTCACCAACGCAGCCAAGAAGAGGGCAACTTTCTTCAGCGTCTGTGGAGAAGAAATGTTCGAGATTGCCCAAACCCTCCTCGCTCCCGCAAATATCGCAACCGTTCCCTATGACACGATAATGGAACAGCTGAAGGGGACTTCTCTCCACAACCCTCAGTGGTAGCGTGTCGCAACACCTTCTATGCAAAGCGGCAGGCCCCCAGAGAAACCATAACCGGGCATGTGACCTCCCTACGCCAGGTCGCGCTAGAGGAGGCTCTAGCAACTGAAGCTGCCAAGAGGTAGGTCAGCACAAGGATTCCAGTCAAACGCGTCGTCCCAACCAAGGGTCCACCATGAGGACCTCACCAACGACTCAGAATCCGACCGGGAGGGCATAGCTGCCAAGTTTTCCCTTTTCTCGCGAGGAAGCCTATTCAGCATAAGGGAAAATCCCTTTAAAAAGGGATAACTTGGCAGCTATGCGGGAGGGTGTGCACTGAGTGCAGCAGCACACACAAGCCACACACCCACCACGACAATTTCATCCAGAAGAGGGGAACTGTGCAAGCTGGAGGGCCACGAGCGGACGATTTGCTGTTTACACAATGCAGAATGCAGACAATGCAGAAAACTGGGACACATCACCCGGGTGTGCCGTGCCTGCCCGCCCGCCGCCTCACATCAGATGGCCGACCCAAGAATCCCAAAGAGTCCCACGGTCCGACACACCAAGGCAACTCGACGGAGATCACAGACTGTCAGGTATACCAGTTGCCTCATTTTAATGCGGGAAAAATTTACATCAAGGTACTGATAGAGGGAGCCCTGTGCCCCATGGAGCTTGATACAGGCTCAACTCAGCCCATAATCTCAGCACAGACATTAAGGAAATTGTGTCCCAGCGGCAGCCCCAAGCTTGGCCAGCCCCATTCACCCTCTGGGACTTCCAAAAACGCAAGGTCCCCACAATGGGGGTGGGAACCTTCAATGTACAATATCAAGGATGGAAGCGGTGATTAGACTTGATCATGGTCAAGGGACCCTACATTAGCTTACTGGGGTTGGTGTGGTTTCGGCCACTGGGGCTAGCCCAGTGGGGCTTCACCGGGGTGAACCGCACCAGCTCCCACGTGGGCGTGGACGCCATCCACAAAGGGTTTCTGGAGGTTTTCAACAGGGCACTGAGAAGATATACTGCCCCCCCATTGGCCTACAACTAGACCCCGCCATACGACCCATCAGGTTCAAGGGCCGCTGAGTCCCGTTTGCCCTTAAACCCTGCATTGACGAGGAATTAGACCGGCTCATGGAGCAAGGAGTGCTTGAGCCGGTGCCTAACATCCCCTGGGAAACACGAATCGTCACACCTGTCAAGTCCAACGGCTCAGTCTGCATCTGTGCAGACTACAAATGTACCATAAACAAAGCCCTTACAGCTCATGTGTACCCGGTGGCAGACACAGACACAGGAAGTTATGGGTTTCATTCACCATGAGGAGCAGATCAGGTAAGAGTAGCAGAGGTTCATGCTGAAGGAGTTCTGCCCTGCCAAAAGAAGAATCAGTAATGATGAACTGTACTGAAATACACAAACGTGGAATAATTAGAATGGGCAGGTTATGTGGGGAAATCTTGGAGAGCCCAAGAATTCTTTCCAAGAAAAAAAAGGCTGCTGAGGGACACCCAAAAGCTTTGCCAAACACTCCCACACTCCACCCCTCAAAAAGAAATATGAGGTATCCTGAAGTGTGTGATCAGAAGCACAATTATGAATAACTACAATTATTTCACATCACTGTTGCCTAGGAAGGATATGAGTTAAGAGGCTTTGCCAAAGATACAGCAGTGTACAATAACATATCACCTTTTTACAAATTCAGAAGATCCCAAACAACAGAAACAAAAGAAGCTCTGTCTCCTTCATCCAGGCAGATAGAGCAATGTATATCTACAAGTAACATATGCCAATATGAAAGAAGAGCCTTTTAAATTTGAATCTGGGCGAACCCCTTGGAAGCTTTCTATATCTGCAGGAAAACACTGCCAATTTTTTATTTTTTGCTCAGTCAAGAAATTCCTGTTTTTAGAATAAAAAGTGGACTTGAACATATGGGTAATGTATGCAATATATCTTTATATGCATATACATATGCTTTCTAAAAGTTAAAAAAGCCAGTATTTAAATTTGAATTTAATATGGCTTGCAATGAAATCAATTACAAAAGCCCACTATCATCCTTAGTAACAACAGAAGGATAATACAGTATGCAAAACTCTTGCATATGAGGGGGCAGCAACAAAATATTAACCAAACAGGAATTTTAACTGGCAGAATTACCTTTTCCCACATTTTATAATCCCAGTATCTAAAATTCATATGCTGTACATATGTATGAAGTCAAGGTTATCCATGTATTATGATGGTAAGTATGAGCCAACTCTTACATTCATCTCTCATCTATCTTAATTGTATATAATAACCTAGAAATGACCCATGATAAGGGCAAACAAGATAGTATCCACTGGCAATATATAATTGAGGTGGCTGGCCAAAAAAATGAAAACTTATGGGTCTTGTAAAAGTTTCTGGAATCTTTATAAGAAAGTTCTCAAAAGCTGCTGTTTCCTCAAACCACAAAATTGTGCTGCGTTCAACTAAAAATGAACCTCATAACCCTGAATATGAATCTAGTGTTTCCCCTCCCTTCCTCTCTCCTTTCAGCTATAAAAATTACAGGCAGAGAATACCCTAGAAATATGCACAGTTCCTTTGATGTTAATACTACTTCATTAATTCCAGCCCTGTTATTTTTCCATCGCATGCCACCCCAGCTCCAACAACTACCCAGTTGCACTTCACTCTCTTGGCAGGCCTTTATAAGATGTGTGTTTTCAAATGTTGAATGAGACGATGCAAAAAGCAAGGTTGTTACACAGCATTAAAAACCGCATTTTAAGGGTTGTGAAATATGCTTAGTTTTCTGCATACCACACACACCCATGTTTCTTGAGGTCATGACAGTTAATTGAGTTCATTGAAGCAGAGAAACAAAACAAAATGCACTACAGTATTTGCTTTATTGGTACTATGGCAAATACCCATAAGGATAAGAATGAGCTCACTAGATCCCGGATATATATTTTTAAATCAGAAACTAGTAGGTAATACTGTACTAACAAAGCAAAAAAGGAAAAACCAGGAAAAAACATGGAGACTAGGAATCATAAGCAAAAGGGTAACTGGGTACTTAAGCAAGAACTCAAACATAAACTGGAAATATATGTAACATTACATATAGCCAAGATATAGGGGTAGGAAAAGCACAGCAGAATATGGTTAAAGGAACAGGGCATTGGCAGGTCTTCTGAACCAAGTAACAGTGGAAAGAAAAATGCTTCTTGTCTGGGAGCACAGCCCTGTTTCCCACTATCCTTCCAATGTCCTTCTAAAGGAGTGGGTAGTATAGGATAGCCGTCATTCTTTATACACATTGCTCATAATTCCTTTTGACGCTTAACATACCCCTTTACCATGAAGACTGACTCATATGAAATTTAAAAACTTTGAGGTTACAAATTAAGCACAATGGTCCCTTGGTATCATCAATGGAGAAGGAGACTCTGAAAAGAAATATGCAAAACTGACAAATAAGCAATATGGGCACATGCTTCCTAGCAATCTCCTGCCCATGTACAGTCAACTATTTTCTGAGATAAAAGGAAGAGGGAGGGGGGGGAGCATCTTCCCTCTCACATATTTGATCCACACTCGTCACTGCACTCCAAGAATTCCTTGCAACATGACAAATTGCACAGAACACACTTGCAACTGTTCCCGGAAACAGTTCTCTTGAATGCCCTCCTAACAAAAAATCATGTATGGGTACACCCTTAACTCACCATTAGGAGACATAACTATATAACTTTGGGTTTTTTAAAAATACAGAGAGAGAAGTCATAAAGTAAACACAGAGAAACACACACACACACACACACACACACACACATATCATGGGGTTGAAGCCAAAGCATGCACAGAACAGCAGAAGCAAATGATCTTTTCCCTACATTCAAACAGTAGTATTTGATGAGGTATATGCAAACATGAGAGTCTATATTCTGTTTTTACACTGAGCTTCTTTAAACACTTAAGTGAGGTACATCTTTGCAAGGAAATATCTGCAACAACAGTTACTTCTTTTGATCAAATACACCAGTATCTCCCTCACACCCTGCCAGTATTTTTCTTTTTTTATTGTAGCATTCATTGGTAATCTTAGTGGCATCCTATGCACTCCTGAATAAATATATTCTTCCGTAACATCAAGACATTCATAAGGTTTGGTTCCAGGTTATTCTATAATTTGGATGCTGCATTAGTATGCATGTATCTTTTTCTGCTTTCTTTTTCTGTTCTCAAAGTAGCTTCCAAACAATTTAAAACAAAAGGAAAATGATAAATCAGTAAAAAAAAACATAGTAAGAACAGCAAAGCAGCAGCAAATAAAATAGAAAAGTTAAAAAGCAGAAGGCTTAAATAAAATACTTGGTTAGTTACAAAACAACTAAAAGCATATGAAGCTTGGCACCAAACAAGCCTCCCTGAGGAAGGTATTTCAGGGTCAATATATCATAACTGAAAGGAGCTCAGCCCAATTTGACAATGCCAGCCACCTCTTCTATTCTGGTGCCAATGAGAATAGAAGGGCCCAAGAAACAGGAAGGAGCACTCTGATGTGCTGTTTCCAGAAACTGGTGATGGAAATATTGGAGCAGTTCAGAATGTGCTTCCTGTTTACAGAGCACTCTGACAGGCTTTGGTGGGCAGGATTAGGCCCACAGATAACCAACCCTTGCTGTAGAACTACCTTAATCTGAGGGTACTACTAAAAGATAATAACTCTGAGAAGTGCATTAAGATATAAATTTATAAGAAACTGATCACAAAGGAAGAATATATTTTACCAATTCCAGTCTCTTTACATAAGAATATGTTTGTCATTTAAATCCCCTCCCCTCTATTATTCTGTGGAATCAAGAACAATCAGAGACAGTCGTACCCCAAACATATATATTCTTAAGAAAACTTGACAGATGAGCATAAAACTCTCCCTATTTAGGCCAAGCAGGAATTTTCCATCAGCCAGTGGCCTTGGAGAAGTTTCCAAGGCACCAATGTAGCAACATCATGAGAGAACCTCTGTGCTAGGATAATGGGTCCATTTTGTAGCGCCTCTTTCACATTCCCTACAGCTCAGACCACAGTGACTTTTTCCTCATCGCATAGCAGAAGTAATGGCCACATTACCACTTGTAAAATTTCTTCACAACACTGGTTAACTGAACCACACTGGTTTGATGTGGTTTGGATCTGACATGCCTGAGCTTACTTGTTAGTCAGAAACAGAAAAGGCATCTAATTGAAGACTGTATTTGACAGATAACAACTAGACTTACCTAGATAAGGAATACAGGGGACCATCTTTAAACATCTGATATATTCCCGCATCCTCTTATAATTATCTTCCTTAGACGTTAAGTAGTCTAGCTTCTCAAAGGTGGCCTTGTCTTTGCGATTCAAAAGCTAAAAAAAGGAAAGGTCAAGTAAAACTATTAACATTCTGCAAAATGAAATTTTAATTTCTTAGAACACAGGAAAGCAGTAAGTTTTAAATGGTCCACAGTATCCACCTTAACCCTGTATCTGAAAATGGATAAAGTAAACACTGTGAAGTATCTTCTCTTTTCACATTACAGTGGTGCCTCGCTAGACGAATTCAATTCGTTCCACGGATCTTTTCTTATAACGAAAAATTCGTTTAGAGAATCCCATAGGAATGCATTGGGCAAAAATTTTTTTTGCCCATAGGAATGCATTAATTGAATTTCAATGCATTCCTATGGGAAACCGTGATTCGCTAGACGAATTTTTCATAAAACGAATTCGTCTAGCGAGGCAACCTCCGCTAGAAAAAACCTTTCGTTAAGCGGAAATTTCGTTAAGCAGGGCATTCGTTAAGCGAGGCGCCACTGTACTTTAAAAGGAAAAGGCTGTGTTTCATTCAATCCTGTGTTTCATACTACATATATCCTACAAGTACTCCCTGTCACTGTTTTTGGAACAAGACAACAAAGCAACTTGTTTTTTCTTACACCATTACATCTGCTCTGCTCTATTCCAAGTCACCTTCCCTTCGGTCATACTCTGGGCTCATCCACACTTCTGCTTGCCCGGGGCCTAGGAAGCATGGGTCCAAGCAGGCACGTGGTATGGGTTCTCAGTGCCTGGAGTGCATGTGCTAAGGGGCTGGGTGCGGAGGGTGGCTGCATCAGTCCAAGGTCTTACCGCCGTCTGCAGTTGTTTGAGTCAGCGGTGAGTGGAGGGAGAAAGGCTCAAAACTAGAGGAGGCTGCCAGAGCCTCTCACCTCTCTTCAATGGGGGCCACCTCCTCTCAGTCAGCCCAGTGTGGGGGAAAGGGGGGCAGGGCATGCAGGGGCGTCCCTTTGCCGGCCACAAAGTGAAGGAGGCACTGCCATTGCCCCAACCCTGAAGGCTTGGCCCACTAGCAGCTTGAAAAGTGAGGTAGACTGCCAAGGGAGCACCTTAATGTGCTCCCTCACACCCTTCAAAAATCTGATCCTGGGGCCAGGCCCCCATGGCCCTCCCCACACTATGCCCCTGGGTCTAAGCAGTTTTCCACTTGTCCCATCCTTTCTAGGCCTGAGTCCAAGTGGTTCTCTGTTTGCTGCCCCCCCCCCTGAAAGGTTGAAAGACTCCCCAGGAAAACACACTCTTTAAGCACTGAATTGGTGCAAACATCGACCCAATGAAAACCCAATTGACATTTGTTCCAATTCAGTGGTAAAGATAGAGTTTTCCTGGGGGAAAGCGGGGGCCAAGAGGAAGTCTGGATGAGCCCTAAGTCCTACTTTGCCTTGCTCTCTGCTGCCGCTTCTCTTCTGTCTGGATCATCAACTCAATGCTGCCTAATCTCAGTCACATCCTGATTCACAACTGGCAACTTATCCCAATGTCTGATACATTCATGCACTTCCCACCGAGATTGGGAAGCTGCCCTATACCAAGCCAGACTGCTTGTTCATCTAGCCTTGTTATTGTCTCCTCTCACTGACAGTGGTGTTTCTCATCACTTGTTACCTGTTATATATATATATATATATATATATATATATATATATATATATATATACAAACAAACCCTGGAGAAACCAGGATTTGAACCCAATACCACCAAGCTACGGTACCACTTCTCACACCAGACCTAGCTACTCTGCTTTCCTGGGTGTATTTCATGCATTACTTTGACATATGGACATATATATTTCAGAAATTAAGAAATGTACACGCCTTGAAAACAGCTGCTGGTGACCTAGTGCATTACAAACCTGGCTAATCTAAGCTTCTCATTATGTGTGAAGCATCCCAAACTATTTAAACTATTTTGTTTTCAGTTCTGAAGTTGGCTACACATGTACTAAAAGCATGTGAAATATTCCATGTGCTCCCAGTTAAGCATGCACATAAATGGACAGTAGAATAACAAGCTTAGATATAACCAAGTTGGGAATAAATCAATCCCTGCTTGTGTTTAAACATTTCTGCCAAACTTCCATTAGCAACATGCTGAAGTTGCTGGAATTAAGCTGCCAGTTGAACAAGAACTTACTTGATATTTTAAAAATGGTTGGAATCTAATCAAGGGAATAATAGTGCTTTAGAAATAAACTGAATAATGGTATTCTCAAAGCAAGCAAGGTTTTGTCATTTCATAGCACACAGACACTTGGGATACCGCAAGTCATTTCCCTAGGTTTTTTTTTACATTGAACACAAATGGGTGTATCCAATGTCCTACTCAGAGTAGACCCATTAAAATTAATGCGCCTAAGTTAGTCATAGCCATCAATTTTCATGGGTCTTCTCTGAGTAGGACTAACATCGGATACAGCCCAAAGATTCTCCACAAAAATGCAAAATACTCTTCTTCACTTTATACATATACTTAATAAGACAAAATACAGAATATTTGATCTAATAGCAATAATACAGTATGTAAGTGTTTCTTCCCTCTAAAACCTGCATCCCAAAAGAACTTGAGTGAGTGCTATAGATGTGGCTAGCAACCACATACCGGTACATATGAAGGGCACTTGACATAAATCACAGAAGAAATGTCACAGCTTGCTCATTTTCCAGACAGTCGCACTGATGACAAATCTACACTACTAAGTTAAAGCAGTTATCACCTCTTTACATAGAATTCTGAGAACTGTGGTACTGCAAGAGGAAAGGCAGTTGGAATTTCATAACAAATAATTATCAATACTTCACTAAAATTCCCAGGTTCTTTTGAGTGAAGCCATAACAGTTAAAACCAATGCATGTTGTAACATACACATCCTGTGAGCGTATGCAAGAGCGTTTTTGCCACAGAACTCATTTGGTACCTACTTTGTAGAACTGCCAAGACATGCAGGCTGGTAAAACTATATTAGTGTGTCACTGCCCCCCCCCCCAAAAAATATGTATGGCTTTACCAGCAGTGAAGTTCTTATGTGATGTGATGGGGAAATACAAATCTAGAGCCAAAATGTCTTAGGAGGAGGAAGGTAGCCTTGCTAAGTCGGTGAAGGAAATAAGCCAATCACAAGGTGCCTGGTTAAACATACATGGAAGTGTACTTCCCATATGTCTGAAGATTCCTAATAGGGAAAAACAGCTCTCCTGGAGTAATCTATTCTTACTAATTGGCTGGCTGTAGCAGTTGAAACTCATTGAATCTTTTTGCCACTATTTGAGGTTTATGTAGGAGATAGTGTCTAAGGAGGACACAAGAGAACATATTTTCTCTTTTGGCCACACTGAAGTATTCTGTTCTGTAGAATAAAATAATTTTCAGTGGCAAATCTTTTCAGCTGATAATTTATGTGTACTATGATGGGGATAATAGAGGTACACTGGGAAGTCCTCCTAAAAACCACAGGTTGACATGTTTTTGGACTATTTTGTACATCTTCAAATACACGATGTGAGAAAAGGAGGGAAGCCTGTGGTTTTGGCAGACTCGCTTACAAGTGGTAGCAATCAGCATATGTGTATGTATGTCTTACCACAGGTTGCTATAAACTAGAAGACACAGGAAATTATGGAAGGATAAAAACAAATCTTAACACGTGATAAAATGTTACAATTTGTGCCAAAATGCAAGAGGGAATCAGCTTATGCCAAAGAAATCCCCCTGGGAGGTCCCTCTAAAATTTAGCTGCTGTGCTGTTTTTTGCTTCTTCTCTCTTTTATCATTGTAGACTGACTCCTGGTGCATATTTCTTACTTTACCCTGGATCTTTAAGGATTATGTCCTCCTTCAGAATATAAACCACTATCACCCTTGCATACTTTACCAGGAGTGCCCAAACTTTTTTCAAAGAGGGCCAGATTTGATGAAGTGAAGCTGTTGAGCTTTTTTAAGAATTGGAATTGTTGAGCTTTTGGGGGGGATTTTACCCCAGGAAATAAACTGCCCCAGGGGCCGGATTAAGCCCCCAAAACAGACTTTGGACATAAGCTTTCTAACTGTTCATGGACAAAGCATCTGCATCAAAAACCTGAACTGATAGAGGGAATACAACAGTGGAGGCAAAAGAACTAAGACAGCAGGGGGATCAGGGAGGAGGAACTAAACTCTGCATGGATTTGAAATGACTGCCAAGGTTTGATGGCAGATTTCTAGTACCTAAAATCCGAGCAGTGTAATATTCTAATTTACTGCTTATGTCACTATGCACATTTTCCACAAGTATTCACGTCTACAAGCCAAAATACAATAAACAAACTCTATGGAAAAAGTTAAAACCTCTGTTGTGCAGAATTTGCTATTAACTCTTTATTCTTTATAATTAATACCATTATTCACTGAACTCCAGATGTTAAAGAATAGGGCTCCATCTTATTATAGTTGGACGCATATATCCTCTCAAAAAAATAACATGTCATAAGAATGGAATGTTTCCGATGATCAACTGTTAACTGGGACAAGCCTTTGCCGTGCTGTAAACTCCTTCCAAAAACTGCTATCAAACTGGTTTGGCTTCCCCTCCCAACACTTTGTCAAATTCATGGCTTGAATAATTCAGAAATGTTGGTTCTTAAGCCCAGTTTTCTTTATAGTTCGCGTGTTTAGGCATGTGAGCAGTATCAGGAATGACCTCCCTGTCAAGAGAGTTTCTTAGAAGAGCAACATATGAGTCCTGGGTCTCCTTTACCTAGTATCAACTAGATAGAAGGCAGCACCGCCTGGAGCCCCACACTATCCAGATATTTAGAGGGTTGGAGATGTGGAAGCTGCACATGCCATGACTGGCGAGGTTCTGCAAAAATTTCTCCTCCTTAGTGGATGGCCAGTAGGAAACTATATCAAGATGTCTGACAATATGAAACAGGGGGGTCACTTGTAAGGGCATCACTTATAGTGACAGCAAGAAAATCAAACCATGCAAATTACTTTCACAGGATCTGGTGGTGCAATACCAAATAATTACAGGCAGCTTCATCATTTTCCACCAAGCTCCCGGGGTCCAAGGCACAAGGTGAGCATGATGGTAGGTGGGAGAACTATGATATATTCCTGTTCTGGTTTCTTTTCCATGTGCTAAACTTTATTGCCAAAAGGGCACAGTAAGAGCTATGTTTCAGAGTTAGCAAAAGAAATAAGCAAACAACCATCCCATGAGGCAGTCCATCTCTGTCTCTTGCCTTTCTACCCTTAGGATTTAGTGGAGTTATGTTTTATTTTCATATCCTGACTTTTAGGGCAGGAAACTTTCAAGATTCTGTGCTACAAGATTGCTCACCTCCTTGCTCCACCCCCACCCCACCCACAGCTACATCTGCCCCATAATGCAGAAATCTGAGCAGCATGCCAGTACAATATACAGTAATGGCTTTCACCAAGGAGCAGCTCTCAGTGCTATAGCTGGACACATGTGTTTCTTACATTAGCACTAGAGCTCTAGCTCTCGATCCTTAGCAAACAGACAATTTTGCAGCCCATAGCTCATTTATACATATCTAAGTCATGCTGGCCACCATAGCTGCCAAGTTTCCCCTTTTCTCGCGAGGAAGCCTATTCAGCATAAGGGAAAACCCCTTTAAAAAAGGGATAACTTGGCAGCTATGCTGGCCACATGACTCGGAAAACCTGTCTGTGGACAAACGCTGGCTCCCTCAACTGTAAAGCGAGAGGAGCACTGCAACCCCAGAGTCGTTCGTGACTGGACTTAACTGTCAGGGGTCCCCTTTAGCTTTTACCATGCAAGTCAGAAACGTAAGATTTTCCTTTTAAATAATGGAGGTTGAGACAGTGACTAACACCACCGGGCTTAGAGCTCAGCTTGCTATGAATCTAAATGTAATTCTGATAATATCAGTTAATTCTTTGTGACTGTACACTCTGCAATTTGATTTGTGCTTTTGGAGCAGCAAAACCAGATCATGACTAGATCTAATCCAAGCATGAAACATCAGTTATACCTTCCCCTCTACAGTACATGATTCAGCAACAAAATGATAATCACCCATCTTTTCTCAGTGTTAATTTCTCTTGGTGCAGTGGATATGGACTGGGGAGCCTGCATTCAAATCCACTCCCAGCTATGAAGTTCATTCAACCACCTTAGACCAGTAACTATCTCATGATTATTGTGAGGATATAATGCAGTAAGCTGAACTCTTTAATATACAAACATAAATCTCCTCCCATTAATCTGGTTTCCCTTCCTTTCCATACAGACACCACACTAAAGACTATTCATGTGTTTCCTATGCCTAATGAACAAGCTACTGTTCTATCCATCTCTTAACAAAATGTATCAGTCCCCTTTCATAGAAATCTGGAGCATTTCTGAGAAGTGTACAGCCTTGATTTACTTATTTAAATGTGAACATCTATGGTATCTATGGTATTTGATTAGTGGTGTTTGACTTGACCAAACACCATCTGTCACTTCATGAACTACACTTTAGAATTTCTCTTCTCGTAAGAGTAGCTACATTTCCAGTGTCTCCTTATTCTCAAGCACACATAGCTGTTTCTTCTTTATAAGTCAGCTACCGGAGAAGAGGAAGCAAAGTCACCTAGTATTTGCTACAGAGTGGACTGGGACTGATCCAATGGTTGGAGGGGTACTCATGGAAGGACCACTCCATGGTGATATTCAGATAGCTGTGAATGATACCCTAGCAGGGAGGGGAATTGTTTTACCTGTAGTGGGCCCCAAGGGAGAGTGAAGACTGCAGTTCCATGTCAGAAGAGGATAATACAACTTCCTTGAATGGAGAGGTAATCGTACCAGTGTGGTGTAGTGGTTAAGAGCGGTAGACTTGTAATCTGGGGAACCGGGTTCGTGTCTCCGCTCCTCCACATGCAGCTGCTGGGTGACCTTGGGCTAGTCACACTTCTCTGAAGTCTCTCAGCCCCACCCACCTCACAGGGTGTTTGTTGTGGGGGAGGAAGGGAAAGGAGAATGTTAGCCGCTTTGAGACTCCTTCGGGTAGTGATAAAGCGGGATATCAAATCCAAACTCTTCTTCTTCTTCTTCTACCATGGGTTCTTCTTGCAGAAATGCTTCCAGTTTGTTAAGGTTTTCCCCCACTGGCTCAGAGGACAATTCCCTCTCTCATTCTGAAGTTCTGGCCTCATCCCTCAAATATGGGGCATAAGCCCAGGGTAATGGCATGGGTGACATTCCTGGCAATATGGCTCACACACCTTTTGAGGCCCTAGTCTTGCTGTCAAGTGTCAACTCTGGCTTTAAATAGCAATCTCCTGTGATTAGAACTTTAATTTTCTCGCTTTAATCGAAGAAAACTCAGTACTAACTTCATCAAAGTCTATTTTTGATGCTATTCATACTTAATGGACAAGATTGCTAGGTTAGTCTGGTTTCACACATACTTGATCTTAAGTAGTTTTTATATGAGTTTTAATTTATTGAAACTACGTTCACAAGATTCTACACTTCCTGGCATAGTGAGAAATATTCTCAGTGCTATTTTAATATTGGGTGGGCAGATGTCAGCCGAGCCAGCACCGCTGCTACCAGAGTGACTCCACCCCCACCAGAGCAAAGTGGGGCCATGCTGAGCTGCCTGTCCACCTACCCAGGGGGAAGTCTGTCCGACCAATGTGGTCCTTGGTTCATGCCCCCACAAAAATTGTCCACCCGAGGCCATGGCCCCCTTGACCCCCACCCCACCCCATGCCCCTGGCCATGCCCCCATGCCCCTGGCATACCTGGCGGTTCCCTCACTGCAAGAAGTGAGGTTACAGGGAACTAGGGAGAGGGCCTATCCCATCAGATGTCAAGGAAATAAACAACTATCTGACTTTTAGAAGACATCTGAAGGCAGCCCTGTTTAGGGAAGTTTTTAATGTTTGGTGTTTTATTGTGCTTTTAATATTCTGTTGTGAGCTGCCCAGAGTGGCTGGGGAAACCTAGACAGATGGGCAGGGTAATAATAATAATAATAATAATAATAATAATAATAATAATAATAATAATAATAATACCTAGGCTCTCTTGCACCCTTGGCAAGGTATATGGCACCCCCATCTCTTGCACCCTTGGGGCTTGCTCTTCGCGATTTTTGCAGCCCCCTACACCTGGGCTCTTGGCAGGGGCCCATCTCGCCAACCTCCTAGGTACTCCCCTACCATTGGTTTCTGTCAGATGAGATGCACAACATGGGAGCGCGATCACCCGCAGAAAGGAAGGAGGTGGCTCCCCCATCACATGATCTCCCACCTGCTACTCTCTTCCTATTATTGACAGGGGAAGCTGGATCTACTGGCATCATCATGTTCATCGGTTAAAAGGTTGCCAGCCGTGCGTACCTTTACCTCCCATTCCCTAACTCTCTGGTCTTTGGGTGCTCCAGAGAAGCCCCGAGGGGACGAATGACCTTCCTGCCGGGACCTTCCTTGTCACCTGGAGGCTTTGGCAAGCTGCTGCTGCCGCCGCATACCCTCTCTTCTCGCCCAAGGGTGCTGGCCTGCCCCTGCCCAAAGCCCCAGAGTCTGGCAAGGGTGGGGTCCAACGATGCCTCATTGTGGGAAAGGGGGGCGCCTGGCCAGCTTTGGGTCTGTGAATGGGGCGGGCTGGGCATGTGCTGTCCGATGGCAGCTGCCTTGGGCTCTGGTGGCCCCATCCTTAAAGCCAATGGCCCCCGCAAAGGAGACGAACTCAATGGCGGGACCCTCCTCCCGCAGGTTGTGGCCAAGCACTGCTTTTGCACACACACCCTTGTCTGCATCCCTGGCGGGGACGTTCCTCACCACCCCCTCACTATGGCCCTGCCGCAGCCCTCATACTGCCTTCCCAAAGCCAGCTAAATGAGGCACCAGGCTTTTAGAAAGAGGAGCTAGGTTCTGGCAGAGTCCTAGAGCCCTCCCACCTCCTTCCTGTCAGGGACTGGTGGCTGGGTACTGATAAGGGTGCATGGAGACAAGGGGGAGTTGGAGACTGACTTGGAAGAAGTGATTGGTGATCTGGGGGAGTCTGTAACAGCTGGGAGATGAAAGTCAAAGGCAGCAGAAGCTGCAGGATTGCAAAGTGAAGAACAGGTGCAGGAGGAGGGAGAGGTAGGATCAAGGGCTTCCACACCACCACCTTCGGCCCCCTTCTCTCCTGCTCCACTGTCTCCCAGGACCAGAAGAAAATTGAAGCAAGAGGAGCAGAAACAGTTTACAAGCAAGCAGAATTTGTGAGGAAGATACATAAGCTGAGGGACAGAGCCTCTCTGTTGCAGCGCCTTATTGGATGCACACCTAGGAGTAGTTGAGAGACACAGAACTGCTAGACTTGCCTTTTCTTAACTTGTAAGTGTACTTTTGACAATAAAAAGTTAATTCTTCACTCTGGACATTACTTGTCTGACAGTGCCGTGACACTTCCCAAAGCTAACCAGGCTTTGGGGTGGAGGGCTCTAGCGCCCTGCCACAGCCCTTATACCTCCTTCCCAAAGCCCAGCGCCTCCTTACCTGACTTTGAGAAGGCAGTGGAGGGCTGCATGGGGGGCAGGAGTTGTTAAGCATTGCCTAGGGCAGCCCAAAAAGGCCTTGAGGGTCACACACAGCCCTCAGGCCGTGTGTTGGACTGTCCTGCCTTAGAGGAAGGGAGGGATAGAAATCCCACATTCACCATCTGGAGAAAAAAGAAATTAACAGATAGTTGGGAAACAGGCAAATGGACCAGTGACCGGTGTAGCACTTAATGCAGTCTGCTTGCTTTCTGATATTTAAAATTCAAATCCACAAAATGTTTCCAATAAATAATTATTTTTAAAAAAATCTTTTTCTTAGAAAACAGGAAAGCCCTCAATATAATTGCATGTATATTGCCTTCCCTTCTGGTTCCTTCCTTCCTTTAAAAAAAGTTACACAACATAGGTTTGTAATGAAATTATTCATTTAAGGAATGTATTTACTTTGCTTGCTGAAATATTGAGCAAGCACTTGATTTCACTGTAACATCAGCTGTAAATATTGCCACTGTAGACTGAAGAGAATTGTGCAATGGCAGATCTGCATGACTAGGGTAGGTATTTGCCTTCGTGATTTATAGGAATCACATATATCGCCACAAGGGGTTACTTGAGATGACAAAGACTAGAGAGCTGCTAAACCTCAGTATGAATGAATCTGTCCAAAAGGAAGAGAACAGCCATCTGAAAGTGCCTGTACAAAGGGCCCATCTATACCAGAGGTTGATTCCCAACTTCTTAAAACTGCCAGATGCCACTCACCCAATTAAGTGTGGTGCCAAAACTTTGTTGACTCAGCAGCATAAACTACACAAAGCTCTACTCTCTCATTAGCAACTAGCTGCAAAAAGACCTGTTTTCTTTTTAAACTCTGCATTAACATTGGCCTCATGTGAAGGCTGACCACCACTGTTTTCTGACCACCACTGTTTCCAACACACCAGCAACACAATAAAAATGACAAGAGAGCGCCTCTCCAAAAATCAGGAAAGTTCAGGATGGAGCTGCCATTTCTGCTTCTCTCACTATTCTGTGTGTGGGGAAATCTTACATGGACTCCCACACTGCCCCAATGTCTAAAAATTGCCATTTTTATTTCATTTTTTATTTTACCATTTATACCTTTTTGAGGAAATCCCTCCATGAAGAATCTTACAAATACTAATATGTACAAACTGCTACTGAATTAGCTTCAAGAAAAGCTTTCCCTGCTTACTTTATATTCTTTTTTGAGAATAATTCTCAGAACTGTAAAACCTAATGCCATAATATCAATGTGTTGACTGCTATGAACTGAAACCTTCCGCTAGTATATATCTAGTATATTTTTTCCTGTTCTGAGAAAATACTTAGAGACATAAAATGTGTATAAAACATTAGTGAAATCAGAATTGCTCCCAATTCTCTCCTAACACACCTCTTTTCTGGCTAATAGCAAAGTGAAACAAGGATGTATTTAGACTTTTTGTGAGTTTAAAGAACAGGAAGATCTACTCATCTTTTGGTCAGTTAAAGATTGTGAAACTATAATTAAAGAAAGGTTTGTAAAGCACCATACACTTTTCTTAATATCAAACCACTGCACTGAACCACAAACTCTGAATGAATGTACCTACCTGCAACATTGAGATACCTACAATAAGGATGTATTGTAAAGTCACAATTTATAAATTGGTCTGTTGCAACAGTTAACACTCCATTCTACACCCTTACAGGATTTGCTCACGTCATGCAGCAGCTCTAGTGATTTCAGTGTTCAGTGTACACATGGAAGTGGCCACATATATAAAATGCTCTTGTGCACAGAAGCTCCATCAATAAAAGTCTCCAGGTTGGGCTGCATACCTTTAAAAAGTGATAATTTACATGTAACATTTTTTCCCCTTTCTCAGCTCTCACATCTCTTTCTGACAGAGCAAGCCAGTACAGTGGCACCTTGGTTTAGGTTACGAACGCTGCAAAACCGGAAGCAGTGTCCCGGTTTGCAAACTTTACCGTGGTCTAAGAACGGAAACGGAATGGTGGAAGGGCACTGGTGACGGGAGGCCTCGTTAGGGAAAGCATGTCTCGGTTTAAGAACGGTTTCGGTTTAAGGACTTCCGGAATGGATTAAGTTTATAAACCAAGGTCCCACTGTATGCTGGACTGCCTAAAGCTTATCACATCATTAGAGGATATTTGCACATGACCAGTGCCCACATGAGAGTCCTCTAGAATCAGCAGAATAGAGACTTATTATCACATAATTTTGGAGCAGAGCAGTGTACACCCATCCAATACAAGCATTTATTGACTCTCTGAAATGATGCATTCAATTCTTCTACAAATAGAGGGAGCTTATCAGTCAAGAGTATGACCATCCTAGAGTGGATAATGCATTTATTTAAACAGCATTTCTTGGGGTAAGAAGAAAAATTAGATTTCCCAAATTACTCTCAAATTATGGATGCGACTAAACTGGAGGAATAGAAAAAAATGCAAACAATCCATCAACAATAATTTTAACCTCAAATCCTATACACATTTGCCTGCAAGTAAATTCCACTGGACTTAAATTGCAGTTGATTTAAAACAGCATTGTACAGTAAATATTTTAAAGTGATCCTTAAAAGCTGGTTTTAAAAAGCAAAAATTGTGAAACAACACTTTTCCAAGGGTCCCATTTGTGCTATATTTTGTTTCAGATCTAGAATGATTCAGGTTGTAATATATTATTCATCACATAAAAAGCAGAGGGCATCAGTTCACAATTTTGTCCCACAATGGCAATCCTTTTTGAAATAAGTTTGATTTGTTTGAAAGTACAGTTGTTCTTTTCAGGCTACACGTTTTAAAACACTCATTCAAGCAGATTCTCCCCACCACCACCACAGGCTTCTGAATTTTGCATTTCTGTCCAAAACTAACAGTGTTTCATCCAAAAGGTCATTGGCTCTATTCATTTTGGTAATCATTTGGAACTGTTACAGCCACCTCCAACTCTGCCTTGAATACAAAGAAGAAATGTATCCAAATATATTTGACAGAAGACTGACTACTATATAAACACGAAAATTCTTAGTAGGTTATCCAGCGCAAATAGCTTAGAATCCAAAAAAAACTACAGATACATACATAGCAACCCAAGTGCCATTTCCCGCTTTGTGGATATCCATATGCACATACAGACTCCACAAAACAACACTGATCATTAAACTATGAAATTGGGCTAAATCAAACATTAGACATATAAAGGCAAATATTATTTTTGTGGTGGATAATAAAAGCACGAGTTTTCCAATGGAAATAGACTCATTTCCTAAAACATAAGTGTGGGGGGGAGGCATCTCTATGTGCACAAAAGTTGGATTTCTAGATTCTAAGGGGGCTATTGTTCCTAGTTTTATTTTAGACAATCGGTACAAAATGTAAACAATCATAAGGAAGATAATATGTAAAAGCTACTAGATTATCTTCCAATACTGGGAGGTCTGTTCAGAACCCAAGATCCACACTGGCAACATATCATCAAGTAATAGGTTGCGGCTATCTTCTTTACTACCTTTTTGTAGCCTTTTGCTTATAATTAAAGTTGCTTATAAAATTCCAACATCTTGGGACTGACAAACAGACATGACTGGATCCTCCCTTATGTCTCATCATTATCTTGACAATGTTGTTGTTGTTTAGTCGTTTAGTCGTGTCCGACTCTTTGTGACCCCATGGACCATAGCACGCCAGGCACTCCTGTCTTCCACTGCCTCCCGCAGTTTGGTCAAACTCATGTTCGTAGCTTCGAGAACATTGTCCAACCATCTTGTCCTCTGACGTCCCCTTCTCCTAGTGCCCTCAATCTTTCCCAACATCAGGGTCTTTTCCAAGGATTCTTCTCTTCTCATGAGGTGGCCAAAGTATTGGAGCCTCAGCTTCACGATCTGTCCTTCCAGGGAGCACTCAGGGCTGATTTCCTTAAGAATGGATAGGTTTGATCTTCTTGCAGTCCATGGGACTCTCAAGAGTCTCCTCCAGCACCACAATTCAAAAGCATCAATTCTTCGGCGATCAGCCTTCTTTATGGTCCAGCTCTCACTTCCATACATCACTACTGGGAAAACCATAGCTTTAACTATACGGACCTTTGTCGGCAAGGTGATGTCTCTGCTTTTTAAGATGCTGTCTAGGTTTGTCATTGCTTTTCTCCCAAGAAGCAGGCGTCTTTTAATTTCGTGACTGCTGTCACCATCTGCAGTGATCAAGGACCCCAAGAAGGTGAAATCTCTCACTGCCTCCATTTCTTCCCCTTCTATTTGCCAGGAGGTGATGGGACCAGTGGCCATGATCTTGGTTTTTTTGATGTTGAGCTTCAGACCATATTTTGCGCTCTCCTCTTTCACCCTCATTAAAAGGTTCTTTAATTCCTCCTCGCTTTCTGCCATCAAGGTTGTGTCATCTGCATATCTGAGGTTGTTGATATTTCTTCCGGCAATCTTAATTC
This sequence comes from Zootoca vivipara, assembly GCF_965207765.1. Lineage (NCBI taxonomy): Eukaryota > Metazoa > Chordata > Lepidosauria > Squamata > Lacertidae > Zootoca > Zootoca vivipara. Next base: position 39,818,401 of record NC_142585.1, on the reverse strand, counting down.
CGGTTTGGGATTCATCTAGTCCAGCCTAGATGACAATAGCCAATTATGACAATAGCCAGTGTCATAATTTACTAAAACAAGTTTCAAACAAACAAACAACCCATAGGTACACTTTTAAAAAAGGAGATATAGGAAGATATCAGTCAGGATCCAAGGCACTATGGGATTAATATTGTATGTTCAATGGATTCTTTAACTTACCCCCCCTATTGTTGAAGTGGTGCATCTGCTGTTTTTGGAGCCCAGCCATTACATATAAAATCTCTCTCCCACCTACTCTCACTCTCGCTCCCACCACATCACCTCAACTCATAAAGGATTTGCTGCTGAGAAAATGTACCTAAATTGCAACCAGTAAAATGTTAAAACAATTGCAAGAAATGGGAATGGTGTTTTCTATTTCATGCTTCTCACTGTTTGAACCATTTTAGAACTGTTTTAGTTACTTTGAATTTTTGCCAAAGCAACTTTTGTTTCTGAATCTTAATGTCAGGGAAAAGGTCAGTGGGCCTTTTACATACAAAGGACAGTGGTGCCTCGCAAGACGAAAGTAATTCATTCCACGAGTCGCTTCATCTTGCGATAATTTTGTCTTGTGAAGCACAGTCTGCCATGGCAAAAAAAAAAACCGCCGACAAACTTTGTCTTGCGAAGCGCGGCCATAGAAAACTTCGTCTTGCGAGTCATCAAAAACATTGCAAAACGCTTTCATCTTGAGAGTTTTTCGTTGTGCGAGGCATTCGTCTTGCGAGGCACCACTGTACTTGCAAAAGCATTTCCCATCAACTCATCCATTCTGACACTGATCATGAATAGCTCACAATACTTAAAAAATATACATAACAGACATATTTTACCCCTTGAAATTAGCCCAGTATAGGAAAGATGTAGAAAGATTTTTGTAACTAAATACAATCCTACCTAATTTCCCTCCCTGCAAGACTAAGAGCCCATGAATAATGTTTAGTGGAAAATATGGGTGAAACTGAGTAGACATTCCTTCAAACAATGCAAAACCTACAGGAAGAAGATCAATGAAAAAGAGACTAGCACTGATTTGGTCTCTTAAAATGTCAATGTTGTACTCTCATTAAATGGCATACAGTAATTGCCTTAAATAGACAAAATACTTATTCCTATAGCACAAATGATAACTACAGCATCAAAACCACTTTGATAAACCCCTCTAATAAATCTCGGAGAACAATGCAAAAGTGAGATCTTGAAGAGGAAGAAAGTCACATGTTCTCATTCCAATATACATTAAGAACAACTACTGGCTTCTCTTATTTACTAATTGCAGGCAATAACCAATTAATGTGCATCTGAACGATTCACACCTATGCATGCATGCAAGGTGCCAAACCTGGAAGTGACCCCAAAATGTTACTAAACAGGTCACTAAAAGGGTGGACGGGGGCAGAGCAGAACGGGGGGTGCTTATACACACTCCGCTGATGTGCACAGGGGCCAGGAATGAAACCCTCATGCAAAATGGTCGTCAACTGTATTTATTCCAGCCTTCCTCCCAAAGCTGCCTGGGACGGTAAACAACAAAAACAATACAATTTGTTTTGTTTTGTTTTTAAAAAAATCAATCTATACAATCTATAAACAATCTCAAGGTTGGCAGGAACAATCTATTTCAGCCAACAACTGCCTGGGTGAAAAGGAAGATTTAAAATAACATCTAAATGTTAATAATGAGGGAAGGAAACACAACTAAGCAGGGGTGGCATTCCATAAATAAGGAATCACTATTGAACAGGCTCTGTTTCAGGCCAGCTCTAGCTGGGCAACACCTACCAGTGGCACCACCATCATAGCGTCTCCTGACAATGGTAAGATCTGGGATAGTTGATATTGTGAGAGGCAAACTCTTAAGTAGTGTTTAGGGATGATGAGCTAGTTTAGGGCTTACTAGTACAAACACTCTGAATTGGGTCCAGAATCTCACACTGGCAGCATGCTACACATCTGAAGGGGAATTTTTAATATGTGACATTTTAATGTATTTTAAATTTTTGTTTGAATCCGCCAAGAGTGGCTGGGAAATCCCAGCCAGATGGGTGGGGTACAAATAATAAATTATTATATTATTATTATTTCAAAATTGGTGACACCTAGTCTCATTAGGCTCATCATCATGGCAGTCACATTCTGCATTTCCAGACCATCTTTAAGGCAGCCCAACACAGAATATGTTGCAGTAGTTCTGACAAACAAGTCACTATAGGCTTCTGATGATCCAGTCTATCCCAGTCCAGCAACAGCTGTAGTTGGTGAAACAGCATAAGCAAGGCATACACAATCCTGATTACAAAGGCCACTGAGACTCTGGTGACAGAAAGCCAGGAACATCCCCAGACTTTGACAATGCTCCTGGAGCAGGCAACCCACCTAAATCCTGCACATGAAAACCACTCATCCACAGCACTTTCATCCCATTAGGATTCATCTCAGTTTATTGACCCCATTCAGCCCATCACTGTTTCCAGCCTCTCATTCAGATGGAAAGGGAAAACAGAGCAGCACCATGTTCCAAATGCCCAAATGGTAGCTCCCAAATGTTTCACATAGATGTTGAATAGCACAGGAGACAGAATAGGCTCCTGTCATAGGACCCTATGTCAGCAGTCCCCTAGTATTACTTTCTGGTAGTGACCCTGTAGGTAGCAGAACCTCTCTAATACAGTGCCCCCAACTCCCAATCCTGTTGTTCCAGAAGGATACTAGAGTGAATGTGTCAAAAGCTGTCGAGAAATCAAGGAGAAGCAACAGGGTTGATTCCACCCCACAATAAAGATTCTAAATCGGGGTGACCAAGGCAGTTCTGGTGCTAAACCTGGGTATTAAACCAGACTTAAATGGGTCAAGGCACAACTACAGGTATCTTGATAACCTATAATTTGTTTATCCCAAACACATCTGCAGCTGACTAGCAAATTGGCAACTGCTTTCTTGAACACCCTGGGTAAGAGTTTTCTAAAATCTCAGGGTCCATGGAGGGCCTAATCTAGAGAGAGAGCAGCACCAACTCCCACACACAGTGAACTTTATTAACCTGGACCCATCCAATCAATCCCATCATATTCAATGTTATCAACCATAATGAGCAGGGATCTAGAGGGGGTGTAGTTGTCATCACCAGTGCAAAGGTCCTGCCCAAATCCTGAGGCTACAACAATTCAAAACAGCTCTGCTGGGTAGTTTACTGAATAAACAATGGAAGCTAATATTGTCTCAATACTGCCTGTATTGAGACAAATCCACATCAATACTTGAGCCACATTTGCTCTGGTCGTTGGGATGGTCCACATCATTGCCCGGAGCTCCTGAGAAAATCAAGGAACCACCTGGCTGCCACATGGGACTCCAGGGTATTTATAAGTGATTGTGTTGATGGCCCTGTCCATCTTGCAAGGCTAGGGTCTTGAAAAGAGCACCAGACATGCTTTCTGGAAATTTTCCTGAATCTTTTGATAATCCATCAGCTTATATCACTCTCTGGGGGCTGACCAACTTCCAGTCAGAAACTTCACCTCTTCTCCCTTCCAAGCTCCATGAAATAATGTATAGCAAACATACTAGTACAGAAATAAAACCGGAAGCTAAGCTTTAATGAGTTGTTTTTAGGCCATTCAAATGGTTACAGAACAGTACCATAATTTTTTGAATTTAACATGTAGTCAATTTTATGCATACAGTACCTCAGAGATTGAGAGAGGGGAGTATACAAAATAAAGTCCACAACAACTTACTGCCCAGGTTTTCGTCAGTCTGAAAATAGGTGCGCTTTGCAGAGCTGATACCACAGACATGAGGGAATGAAGGTTGTTCAGTTCTAGAAGTTTCTGAGGAGGGAGGAAATACAGGCCAAAAACCCATCAGTTTTCCTTATGGGTTTGGAATGTCCTAGCTCATTCAACAAAATAAAATATGTTCCAAGACCTCACTCTTAATATTGTAAAATACAGAATATACAAAGAATTGAATGCATTGTGACATGAAACTACAAAATGTAAAGACCAGATGCAAAGGAAATAGATTGCACTATTACTTAGTGTTCACTTTTAACACGCACAACACTCATTCAGTGGCGGAGCTTCATGCTCCAGCACCGGGGGGCGGAGAGCAGGTGGGGGCGGGGCTAGGGCGGGTCCTGGGGGCATGGCGCCCAGCGCGGGTGGGGGATCACCCACGATGGCACCCTGCCGGGATCGCGCTGCCGGGGTCGGTGCACTTCCCCCGCACTCCTTTTCCTCCGCCAGTGCACTCATTAGGAACTTTTTTTCGCTATACAGAGAATAATAACTTGCTGTACATTTCAGAAATATAAACATGAAGCCAATAGGTTTGCCTCCTCCCTTCAAAGTGGGCAATGTGTTAGAAAAACAAAACTTGAGTAATAAGCGATATTCACTATATATGGAATGGCTCTTGCATGTTTGTTGCTTTACAAAATGTCTGGTCTCCTTCATGAAAGTCTTTGCCCCATTCACCTAAAAGGGGTTTTGATTTGGGTGTGTGAAAACAGATGAGCAAATACTCTGATTTAGCTGGGGAGACATGGATGGGGGGGGGGCGTCTTGACTCAATGGATCAAAGTTACTTCAGGACTGGCTTACGGCAAACTTATTCTCTAACGCAGAAGGCCCTTCCCCTCCACTGCTACTAAAGGTTATCATTTTCCCATAGATTGAGAACTTCCTTACATGGTTGGGCTGTGGTGGGGAACCTTACTTCATAAATATAAGGAGTCTGGGGATCAAGCAGAGGCTTTTACCAACCTCTTAGTTTTGCATCCTTAGGGCTATCACTCATTTTAAAAAATGTTTTTAAAAACAAAAACAAAAAGAGAAGTCATACAAATGATAGTAATTTCTTGGCATCACTCCAAATAGGTATTCAGACTTTTAGCCTGCTAGCATTTGGATCTGATCAATTTCTCTTCAGAGATTTAGCACACCCCTAACAAATTACGGTAAAATTTAACTATCCAAGTTGCATATGCAACAGTATTTAAGCACATTGGTAGGCATATTAGTGCAACTGATAAATAAAATCAAAGCACCTGGAATTTAAAATAACATATTTCTAAGTCTTCTTAAATGATATTAATTCAAACATATATTTTCAGAGAATAAAATAAATGGGAACAAGAAATTACCAATTATCCTATAGCTGGCAAATCTCCCAGGTGATTTCAGTCTGGCTCTTTTAAAGAGAAACAGCTTGGACCTGGGGAAAGGTGGGCATGCAAGGAATTGGTCCTTGTGTCACAGACCAATCAATCTTTTACAAGTTCCAAGAGTGCAATAAGGTCTTTTGAAAAAAGAGGAAGTTGCCATTCCCCATGCTAATGTGGGTTAATTAAAACTAACATTAAATGTTAATCTAGGAAGTATGACAGAATTCTGATTTTACATCTCTCTCAGATTACGGTACTTTGGCTAGGAATTGGGGAATTCCTTAAAACATTTCAGGTTATTTACAAAAATATAAAAGGGTAATCATTACTTGGGCAGGACGTGAAGGGGAAAGTGCTAGACTTTGTTGTCTAGTTGCTGAGGTAGCATGCATAAGTGCTAGGATTGACTGATTTGTTCGCTTCTTCTCAAATGGATTTTTGCCCTTTTAAAGTGGAATTTGATGAATCTCACTGGCTTAGCCAAATATGTCATTTAGTTTACCTCCTCCAGGGGAGCATGGGAAATTTCTACACTGTCTTTGCAATCCTCAGTTGTTCATTGTACAGGCAAAGAAAACTGCTTAAAAGGGACTGTTCCCTTTTCCAACGCATATCTGGATTTGTTTTTATCTGGATTTTGATTCTGAGGCTGTTCCCTTATCTGGAAATGTTACTTGATATGTTACATACAATACTTGATTAACAGCCTCCACGGGTGGGAGTAACATGTGATGAGTCTCAGTCTGAGCTAGAAGGCAGGTGCTGGTTTGAGATATGTCTCATACATCAGACAAGAGTGAAATCGAGATGGGATGATTAGAATGATTACAAAGCCAATAATGAAACAGGAGGGGGAGAGGAGGTAAGTAAAATATGAGGGAATGGTCAGATTTGACAGATGGATACAGTGTTGGCTCAGCTTGCAGTGATACACTGCTTTTCATGGGGCTAGTTATGCAGCAGACTGTCATCCAAACTCTTGTTTACTTATATTAATTAGGTTTTTTCCCTTGCCACTTTCTTAAAGTGCCTCTTTAATTTAATAAAGTGTTCTACTGTAAACACAAATCACTTCTAAAAACTGAACAGCTAATGTGTGGACAGAATCACATGAGTCTCTATCACACATGTTTCTCAACTGCAATTTACTGGTCAAAAACCTAGATTTTGAATTTTCTTTTACCTTGTATGTAATTCCAAGATACCTCAATACAAAATAAGTAGTTTATTCAATATTTTTGAGAACTTGAAATGTTCTGAGTAAATTTACCCTGGAATTTTGTGTTTGGTAAAATGTCACTTAGCCTAAAGCTCTGTGGTTCAGAACAATTAATTGACTGAATTCATATTAGAATTAGCCAACACAGTAGGTATTATCTGATCATATATACTATATGGCTAGATGTAATAACTAACAACAATTTTTCTGCTGGCTAAATTGCCCCTGGTTTCTACAGAACACATTTTCTTTTTCAACAGTATAAGAGAAACAGAAGATGGCTATGAAGTGGCAAAAATATTTAGAGAGACTTTTATTTAAAAGCAAAAAGCTTACCTTTGCTATTTTCACAAAATGGCTCAATATTTCTGCCCTTATTTTTAATGTCTGTGCTGTTAAAATTTCTCGTACGACCCAGAAACTGACCTATAAAAATAAATATATTGACTTTAATTTAATGAATAAAGCAGCCTTCATTGAATTAAAACAAATTGGTACCACTTAAGAATCTAAACAACTGGCTCAGATGTGCAAATCATGTAATAGTGCAAACCACTACCGGTATGTCTACGAATAAGCATATTCCTATGTCAAAAGGACAGAGAGATAGACATTTTAGAGAAAGAATGTGTTAAAACATCAACAGGAGGCAGATGAAGCTAACTAACCCCAGTGCAAGCTATTTCATACAAGCTATGTAAGTACCAGAACCTTTGTTGATATGAAAAGGTATTGCTATTTAGAATAAAAGGTAAAGGCTAAAGGGACCCCTGACCATTAGGTCCAGTCGTGACCGACTCTGGGGTTGCGCGCTCATCTCGCATTATTGGCCGAGGGAGCCAGCGTATAGCTTCCAGGTCATGTGGCAAGCATGACAAAGCCGCTTCTGGCAAACCAGAGCAGCACACGGAAACGCCGTTTACCTTCCCGCTGTAGCGGTTCCTATTTATCTACTTGCATTTTGACGTGCTTTCGAACTGCTAGGTTGGCAGGAGCAGGGACCGAGCAATGGGAGCTCACCCCGTCACAGGGATTCGAACCGCTGACCTTCTGATCAGCAAGCCCTAGGCTCAGTGGTTTAACCACAGCGCCACCTGGGTCCCATGCTATTTAGAATAAGGCACTGTAATTCTCTATCATATACAACCCTGTGGAACTGCTCTAAGAAGTCATGCCTATTGAGTTATTAATAACCACCTGAATGCATTGTAGTGATTGCACAGTAAGGTATGAACATTGCTGTCACCCAAGCACAGTTGTCTGAATGTGCTTCTTTCCTGAACTGTGTTCAGTTTTGGATTACAGAAGGATGATGCAAGTTTTCTTGGTATTCTATTGAGCCTAGTAACTTCATTGCTCTTTATTGATAAAATCATTTATTTTCTACTCCAGTTAATATCCATATTATATGATAGGGCTGTGCTATAAATCACTGGGCACTGTGTTCCATAGGGCAGGTGCTGCTGTGCTGAAGGACCTGGTATGAGTTGTTATGGAAGAAACCTCTGGAACATTTAGCACCACAAGGAAAGCCTCTGTAGATGACCATTGTGAACAGGCAGTTGTACGGTAAGGCAATCCCTCAGATACCCTGGTCCCAAACTGTTGACAGCTCTGTACACCAAAAGTCAAGCCTTAAATTTGGGCTAGGAGTATATTGACAACAAGTGCAGTTCCTTCAGCACTGGTGTTATGTGTTACTAGAAGGCAATCCTGGCCACAAGACAGCTTCCACACAAAAATAGTAGGGCAGCCCTATAATCCAATCTCAAGGTTAGCAATGCATGGATGACTGTTGCTAAGCTTTCCCTGTCAAGAGCAGCTGTAGCTGGGATACTAGCCAACACTGGAAGAAAGCAGTCCTAGCCATCATGGCCACATGAGCCTTCACTCATGGATCAGGGAATACTCCTATCCCACATCCCTGTTCCTTTAGAAGAAGTGCAACCCCATCTAGAATGGGTAACTTCCTGAAATCCCAGGCAGCTATATGTTTCTAACTATTAACAATAATCTATTTGTACAGTACAGTTACAAATCCAACCTGTATTAACCTGAGAGACAATGATTATGTATTAACTCTGATTAGAATCTTTACCTGATTAAACCTCCTTGTAAAGGCAACAACATTGGGGGCAAGGATGTGTTTTTCTTTCTTATTCCATCCACAACTTGCTAGTTCCTAGAAAATATAACATAATACCATCTTTTAAAAAAACTTTCACAGCATTAAATAAAACTTTCCATTAAGAAAACATACCAGCAAAGAAACAGGATTTTAAAATTCCAAATGGACAGAATTGGAAAACTATTATAGCTTCTAACAGTACTAAAATCTAGTCACTGGATCCTCTGATTTTCCTTGTACTCACAACAGGTATGTCCCCTTTAATTCATTATCTTATTTTTAAATCCTGCCTTTCTTCTGCCTTGGAAAACAAGGCAGCATACAGGAACCCATCCAGGCACTAGCAGGATCCAGACCTATCCAGGCACTAGCAGAATCCAGACCTACAGCAGTGTAGTGGTCTTACCGGTATGTGCATTCAGACCACACACTAGGCCCTAAAAGTTAACGCTTGAGTCCAATGCTAAAGTGAGATGTAATAGCACAGACAGAATACTAAGAACAAGGAATCACCAAGGCCAGTTTTTTAAAAAACAAAACAAAAACAAAAACCATGTCACAGATGGGACCACAGACTTTGCTCCATAGTGAGACTTTAGCAAAGGAAGAAACCGTATTTCATTAACATCCAATGAAGCTGACTGTTGGAAGATTTAGGACAGATAAAAGTAAGTGCTTCTTCCTGTGGCACATAGTCAATAGAACTCGCTCCCCCAGGAGGCAACGATGGCCACCAACTTGGATGACTTTAAAAGAGAATTAGACAAATTCAGGAAGGACAGGGCTATCAATGGATATGCTCTACCACCAGCTGGAGGTAGCAATGCTTCTGAATAACAGTTGCTGAGAACCACAGAAGGGGAGAGTGCTCTTGTGCTAATGTTTTGTTGCTGGTTTTCCACAGTAACTGAAACCTTGATTGCAATGCAAATCCTGCTTTGCAATCTACCATTTTATTTAAGAAAAACATCTTATGACCAAGAAACACCTTGTCGCTAAACAAAACTGAAATTGTATTTTCCAAGGAAATAATTTGGCTCCCTATTCAGATGAAATTATCCTGAATTTTGTGCTTTGTATATTATAGTCAAACACCTCTGTGGCTTTCCTACATCTTAACTACTTTTCAGTACCACCATGAACATTATAAGGCGGCTATGTTTGACTTGTCAGCTCCATGGGGGTAATGTGCAACAAAGGCAAAACATTCTATGCATCTAATGAGATCTGCTGTAAATTGGATAGATTAAAAAGATGCCCAATTAAGCAAGGGCAGTATATGTAAAGCTCACCATAATTAATTTTCACTGGATAAGCGTATTACAGCTGCTTGTTTAATGGAAGGTATTTTAATGAAATCCCATTTCTGCATAACTAGAGAGCATCAGCAAATGTTAGCACTTTTGCAATAACAATGTTTCTTGTGTTCAAACATTTGGGTGAAGTCGTACATCACCCTGACCTGAACCAAAGACTTAATCAGGGCAGTGGTGTAGCATGGGGGGCCTGGGGGGGCCATGGCCTTGGGCACATAACGAGGTTCCCACATGACAGGCTTCTTCACTGAAGCCAGAGCCACAGGGAGGGAAGCCATGCACAGGCCAGGCCTTCTGCCATTCAACGGCCCAGTGCTGCCAGCCAGCTGTAGATCCACTCCTGGGTCAGGCCTAGCCCAGGGGCAGAAGTGGCAGAGAAGAGGAGAGGCGACAGTGGAGGCGGCGCCCTGCTACTCTGCTGGGCTCTGGCGCATGAGTACATCCCCACCACCACCACTTTTTGAGGCTGGGATTGGGGAGTCTGACCACAGTCACACAAGGCTGCCAGGTTGGCATGAGTGTACGCCCTGCCCCCTGTGCTGTGTGATGGTAGCATACGCTCTGCCACTGAATCAAAGTACTCTGTTAGAGGGGTTTTCGTGGAAGTCTCTGTCCAGAAGCCAAGTGTGGTGTGGACAGGCCTTAGAGATACCAGTGGCAGCCTTAGGATGGCTACCTCGGTAGATTGGTATCTTGGGGGGAGGCCATATTCCTTGACACAACCCTGAAGAAGAGTTAGAAACTTAGATATATAAGCTAGGTGCCAAATGCCAAATGGCTCCTTAAACCAGGGTTGCAGTCACCAAAACAGAATGTCTAGTTGCTGGTTTTTTGTTTTTTTTCAAATGATGGACTATAATTGTTTCTCAGCTAAACATTTAGCTAGTTAAGATGATAACCTTGAGCTCGGTGAAGAACTTTGAGAACTTAAAGAAGAAAAGTCACTTGATCCAAGGACAGTTCACATATATATTGGTCTATTCTTGCCTCTTTTTCTTAATGGTGACTGCTCCTGCTCAGGCTGCACAATAAAAGCATTTTGGTTCCAGAAATCCATTCCGATTGTGCAGACAAAATATAACTGATAGAATGCTACAGGATGGGGTATTAGGGTTTGAAAACAGTCCAGATCCAATGATCCCCAGATGGTGGGTGATTTTAGGCACCATCCTGATGCCTAGGCAACTTTACTTGATCGCAAGTGGTTGAAAGCCAGTTGCTAAATGCACCCAGCAGCTGGCTAGCTTCAAACATTGCCCTGAAGCAGTTTCAACCCTATGATAGGAGGCTGAAATGGATATACACCCAATACCTGAACCAAAGTTCCACTTACATCTGTAATCAATAAAGTTGTGGCCGACTTTTAATCCAGATCATTGTCTGTTTGAGTTCATTCTATCACACCTCACAGTACTGGGTACCACTGTGACTGGTACCACAATAAAAACTCATTTTTGTATAATTAGAGAGCATCAACAAATGTTAGTGCTTCTGCGATAACATTTCAAAAGCACCTTCTATATATATTCTTAACTGAAAAGAAAATCCTCTGAAATGCCACATAAGCTTTATTTGATTTGGAGGTTTTATTACAGTAATGTTAGTGCAATGAATGTCTTTATTCAACCTCAGTGGCCTGGAAATGCTTCTACCCATCACTACCTCAAGGTAACAGTCCTCCTTTATGATTCTGCAAGATTCTCACAAACTAAAAATATATTGAGAAATATAGGACAATGATTTTTGCATCTATCATTTTAAGATTCCTACAAAATATCACTGGATTTTCATACACTGGATTATAATGCAGTATGACCATAAAAATGTGCTTAAATGCTGTCAACATAATATAATGACCACTATGTTGTCATCTTATTGCCCAAACACTACAAACTCATTTTGGGATGTGGGCTAACATCAGCTCTGGTTCCTCAGTCATCAATGGATGGTTCAGGTGAGGAAAGGGCAATTGGCCACAGCATATGTGCAGCTATGCATACACTAGGAATTTCTTTTAAATGCCTAAAAGCCCCAAGAAATTCATGAGCCACACTTTGGCCACCCTAATCTATAGCTATCTCCCACAAATCCTCTTCTGGAACCTCAACTATTCTGCTACCAGCTGAGAAAGTTGAAAACAGCCAATACCATAGTACCCAGCCCATTTCTGTTACGTTCATTTCTCAGATTAGGAGAACTAGTCAGGATCATCCAAAAGGTTGGCTTTGTGTAGTGCTTGAGTGGCTGATGCATTTTCCTAGTCCTGTTAACATAGAGCTCTGGAGACAGTGGGTCTCGTGTAGCACAAACAAAACATTTCAGATGTATCTGAATGCTTTTACTTTAAATTGGAAATATATGCATACTTCAGAGCTATGCACACACACAAATATAATCCAAAGGGGAAAAAGAAACATTATTTTTGCCAAGGGAAAAATGATAATTTCACATTATCCCTTGATGTTCCAAATACATTCTACAGCTTGCCTCCACAATTACTAGCTCAAGTTACTACAAATCTATATAGCTTTTGCATTCAGAATTAACCAACTGTGTATATAGTATCCTGGAAATGAGTTAGCCAGATTATCTATCCTAAGCCACTATTAGCAACCACAGAGCTTCAAACAACTCTGTTATGCACGTTTCTCCAACATCAGCTCTGTACTGTGGAGGTTATGCAGCCCAAGACAGGGAGCCAGCCAAAGCACTAGAAGTCTGCCTCCAAAGAATTCTATAGGCATGTGATAGAATGTCCTGTAGGAATCCAAAAGCCCACATGTGATGAGAACAGCGGGAAAATCACTTCATCTCCACCCACGCTTCTCAACATAAGTTTCCAACTTGTATCTGCTGTGAATAATGGTGCCAGTTCACACCTGTCAAGACTCGTGTCTCCCCCATGTGATAAACAGATGTCTGGTGGTCAAAGAGCCTGGAAAGCATTTGTTCACGTGGCACAAATCTGCTAAGCACGATAGCAGAACTGAAATGAGATTGAAGGGGCGGGCTACAAAAATAGAGGGGGAAAAGGCCTGTAAATATCAGCAGAAATAATTATCACTCCAATAAGTACAGGCCAGGAAAATAAACACATTTGTGCCTGGAAAATGCATTTGAAAGTTTACATTTTGATTACAGTATTTACCAGCAGATTTTACCAAAAAAAGATCTTCTACAACACACGCTCCCCTACAATAGTATTTGTCTACATGCCATCGGCATTGTGTTGTACAAGAAGAGAACTTCCTCGTTATGTGTTTTTACCATTAACTTCTAACCTTCCAATACATTTTATGCTATTCAGCAAAAAAATTACCCACTGCTTTTAAATGTGATACACATTCCACACACACAAATACAAGCAAGATCAAATGTTTTCTAAAACAATTTTTAAACAGGGTCTATCCAACTAAATCTTGATTAGGGCTGGGCAATGTCAGGTTTTCAACATCATGATGTATCACCAGCCAAACACTGCAATCTGGCCGTACTCAGCAATGTTGTAACAACAAACTGCATTGGCCCCAACCCCGTGAGATGCCAGGGTGAAACTGCTGCAGCTTTCACGAAGGCGGGACCTGAAGCATTTTCACTCCATTGCCAGGCGGGGCAGGAGCTTGATGCAGTTTGTTTGCCCTGCTCAGCCAGGGGGTGGGATGAAGGCTCCCGTCCCCGGCTAAGCAATCTCCGAAGTTCCTCTTGCTTACGCGTGAGCTGGAGGGACATCAGGTCTTCTTTGCGCCGCTCAACAGGGTGTGTGGGAAGGCTCCTGCCCCCCCAGCTGAGTGAGGCCCAGTGGCTCTCCAGCTCACACAACAGGCCAACTATTATATGTAATTTTATTTATTTTAATTTTACTTCGTTCAAACTTTGTAATTGGTGATTTTATCCTGATACTCGTCAATAATCACCAGGGCTGTCTTAAGCATATGTTGCACCAGGGTGCAAAGATCCACCTGCCCCCCTCCAGTTGCCCAGTTCCAGGCGCACAGGAGGGCAGAGTTGGCTGGCCGCCTCAGCATCTCGCTGGTTCAGTTGCTCCCGAACTCGTGGTGCAGAGCCACCTGCAGCAGAAGAGCTCGCCGCAGCACTCCAACTGATGGGCGGGCTCTTCCCCGGACTCAACTCTCGGGCCCTGGATTCTTGGCCTGGCGCCCCTGAGAGCCCGGCGCCCTGGTGTCCTGCGCTCCTAGCGCCTGTGGGTAAGATGGCCCTGATGATCACAATAGAACAACTTTATACTTAGGAGAGTCAATTGTTGTGGGCATAAAAACATTTCTCCACTCAACAGTATTTTGACACTTATCCTGCTCTACACTAAATGTGGCTTGCTTGCTTGCTTACTTACTTACTTACTAAATAAATAAATAAATAAAATGGCATTGAACACAAACACAAAATGGGTACAGTTATACATATGAGGACAGGACTGGACAATGGTGTATTTGCTCTCAGAGTAGAAATGTGTCTGTTTTTCCTCTTTGCTTTGTACTTAGTTCAGTGAAATACTTGCTTCATGTCACTAGCAGGCAGCACAGCAGGGCTGTAATTAAATTTGGTTCTTGGGCTTGCTGCCTTCCCAGAGTGAATTAATTGTGTCCTGACATCAAATGACATGCCAGCAAAAATATTAATTGGGGTAAAGGCTAAATTAGGTTCTCAATTTAACCAGCTTTAAACCATGGTTAAGCAGGATGCATTAAGGGCAAAGTATAAGATCCCAGGGCCTTCTGCTGGTCTCTTAATCACAGGTTTTTTTAATTAGTTTTAATTAAAGTTTTTTTGTGTTACAAAACAGACAGATGAACAGGGAAATGTACATCTATTGTCTCCTCTTTGATTACCCTCATTATGTCTGTTCTGGCCTTATGAGGGGCATTGGGGGCAACTATTGACAAAATATATGCATTGAGCATTAGGGAAGAGAAAACCATCTAAACTTCTATTTAGATTTTATTTTTTTACTTCAGAATGTCATATTAATTTAACAAGTCTATGTTGCTGCTAACACACATCTCTACCTTCCTTTTTCACCTATGGATGCCAAGGATAGAGGCTTAGTAGACCTGTCAATCTGGTCAGGATTAATCTGGACCTTGATGGGATTGGATTTCTGCTGAAGGACCAAAGGCGCAGTTTGCAAATGCATTGTATCAGCTCAGGCTGCTATGCCAGCTGCAGGCCTATCTGGAACATCAGAAACCGGTCTTAGTTACTCATGCTGTAATCATCTTGAAACTAAACTAATGCAGTGCACTTTGAGATGGGGGCTGCTCAGGTTTGGTGGGGTGTGGCACTACTTTTGCACCAGCTGCACTAGCTCCCAGGGCATTTCTGAGCCCAGTTCAAAGTGCTGGCAGTTTAGAACTAGTTTACCTTAAGGACCAGCTACACCCCCATGACCCTGCCTGTGATTCAGGATCCATATCTGAGGTCCTGTCTGTGTGCTCACCAGTGAAACTGGTACAGTTGCTGCAGTTGTGAAACTCTCTTATGCTAAAGGGGGGGCAAACAAATGTTAAGGCCTTCTTGAATAACAGAACTGATTTTTTTAGTATTGCCTTTCCTTGAGAGAATTTTGATGATCTAATTTCACATTTCAATCATTTATTTGTCTATATTCACATCAGCGCTTCAAACTCTGCCAAAGGTTCTTTCTTTCGCTTCTTATTTCTCTCTCTGTGTTGCTATGTGAAGGCTTGGCTCTGAAAAGCAACTAATAAATAACTGGAATAAACAAATTTTCATAGTGGCTGCAATCCTAAACACACTTGAAGTCCTAATGAACAGTGAGTCATCTTCCTTCTGAATAAACATGCATAGGATTGCATTACATGTTTAGTTTCAAGTCAGTCTATTTGCAAATAAACTCTTAAATTTGTTCCAGCTAACCTAACATTTTCATTACTATTTCTTTTTGGATGTGAAAACCACAGGTATTTTAAAGTCTACCCAGAAATGAAACTTGGGGTGCTTTACTTATTGAAAAGTTAATTTCAGAAGCTGGATTTACAGTAGCATTTGTTTCTGCAGAATCTTGGCATATATTTTAAAAAGGTCAATCTATCAATGCTGTCCTTTTTCTATTCAGAAGGAAAAATGCTCAAAATATTTTGTAAATGTACCAACACATTTCTGAGTTATATACTTATTAAAAAGAGAGAGAGAGAGAGAGAGATTGATTTTTGGGGGGAGTGTCAGCCAGCACCACAAATTCTATATGTGAAAACCAGCTGTCCCATTACATAACCCAATTTGTAGGGAGTTCAAAATTTTCCTGTAAAATATTCCATCCAGAATCACTCCAGGCATCAGGTGTTGAAAATATAATTTCATTTTGGGGGTCGAGATGTCACCAAGGCAAGATGATATTTGGATCTGTTGCTGGCCAAGCTTGCTCCAAAACAAAGTCTTCCCCTTTAATCTCAACAACTCAACAGCCTTCCTTTTGTACAGTAGCCAAATCAGGCTCATTTGCTAGGGAAAAAGTGGGTTTATATAATCTCAAAGACTTCTGTGCTAACCAAAAGCCCCTTACAGTTACAGAAATAAATTTTATATTGGGACATATACCATGTGGCTGGTTAGAGATACACCACGTTATCTATTTTCTAAATCAGCCAAATGCAAGGACACAAGCATTATCCAGCTGAAATAGTTTTTGAGCAACTTCTCAACTCAACCAACCCACTGGGAAAGGGAATCATCTCTCAACTATATAAAATCCTCACACAATAGGCTACCCTTCCTCTCATTTCATTAAGACTAAAATGGGGAAAAGATTCTGGAGCAGAATTAGAGGGGAAACCCCGGGAACAAATCTGCCCTAAACTACCATTTAGATCCATCTCAGTTAGAACTCAAGAAAATGCTTTAAAGATAGCACATCATTTGTCCTTCTGCCCAGCTAGACTACACAGAAGTAATTGCAACACGTCCAATTTCTGCTGGTGGGAATGCCATTAACCTGGCTCTCTAGTACACATGTGGTGGTTTTGTCCCAAAATTATTCCCTTTTGGGGAAAAGTTTTTCAAACAATTAATCAAATGATGGGACAATCGCTACAACCAGACCAAAAATTAGCACTCCTATCTTATTTTACTCTTCAGGTTAAGAATAAAACCAATAAAGACCTCATCCTCCATTTATTAATTGCAGCTAGATTAGTGACTGCAAAATTAGTAGACTTTAAATGCAAATCTTTTTGAAGCCTGGATTCTGCAAGCATGGGATATTATGCTTATGAACAAATTAACCATTTCAAAAAAAGAAAATCAATCTGAGGGGTGGAAAGACTCACACCTATACAATCTGGTATCCCTTTGCTGATTTTGTTAAGACAACCGAACATGATTTTCACCCTCCATCAACTCATGGAACCTTATGAAGAGACACTTTCATCTGATTGCCTTTCTTGGGAATGTCCAAAACTACATCAGTCACTATTTTTTATTCTCTGTAAAGCTATTAGGCTCTGTTTTCCTTCTATGGGTATGTTTTGTTACTTGCAATTAAAATCAGTAAAAAAGGAGCTTATCATGAGAACCTCCTTTGTAAGTAAACATGATTCTGTGAACATTCCACATCTTAGCTATCACAAATAAATACAATCATATACAACCTACCACTGGCCTACTCACCTAGGTTAAGTAATAGTCATCATATACTAGCAGTTGTGGTAAATTGCCCCTGTCTGCCTACCAACACATCCTTGTACCACATTGTTCATCTCATTAGATATTTGGGGGGTGGGAGTGGGAAGAAGAATCCTGACAGGGGAGTGGGCAATGGATAGCAGGGTAGCAACTAGCCCTGATGTCTATTGTAAAGCTGTAATCAATCATATTATCATGCAAGTGCAATAAATCCTGCTACAGTGGTACCTCTGGTTAAGAACTTAATTCGTTCCAGAGGTCCGTTCTTAACCTGAAACTGTTCTTAACCTGAGGTACCACTTTAGCTAATGGGGCCTCCTGCTGCTGCCGCAACACCGGAACACGATTTCTGTTCTCATCCTGAAGCAAAGTTCTTAACCAGAGGTACTATTTCTGGGTTAGCGGCGTTTGTACCCTGAAGCATTTGTAACCTGAAGCATTTGTAACCCGAGGTACCACTGTATTTATGGTAGTTTCTGCAGTCTTCTACTAAATGCACAAAGTAATTTGGGTGTGTGGGTATGGTGTGTGTGTGTGTGTGTGTGTGACACGTTTTACAAATTTTGGGAAGAAAACAGCTGTGTGAACAATGATCAAATGATGACTTATAAGGCTTCCCTTGTTACTTAATGATATGAAAATTATCTCATAAGTCACTCCAGTTACTCAAAAAAAGAATGATTAGTATAAATATTTATATAACCCCAAAATCAACACTGAGCAGCAAAAACCACTTCCTGAGTTCTTGCTTCTTAGGAGTTAGGCTGCATCTGCACAAATGAAGAAAACCAGAAGAAGATACTACAGTATACAGTAATAATATGGGGAGAAAACAGTAACCGACAGGAATTAGGGAGCTTCACGGATTAACAAGATGCTCAAAAACTGTTTACTATTTAAGCTGATCAAAGCAACCTGATACAAGTACTGTCAAGGTTGTAGTGTATCAGTCCCCTTTAGAATAAATTGTGATGTGATCATATATGCTAATAGACTGCTAAAATTCAGGGTCTTTATTAAGCAGTTGATGGGCTGCAATACATAGTGTGCTGTGGATAACCCAAGGGACTGCAACTTTGACAATCTGCCCTAGATAACTTTCTCATTTTAAAATATTCTTTATTTTTAAAGGAAAAATGACTTAATATCTGCAAACATACGGCACTTGTTAATATTCGTAAAACATCCAACACCTCTCTCTGTGCTCTGGAATGCCTTACATTCAGGACTGGATAAAAACTGACATCAGAAAAGGTCAAGCACCACGCTGAGGACTGATGATTTTTTAGTTATCCTTAAACTTCATGGCATAAACACAGTGCGGAAAAGCAGCAGATGGCTCTCGACCAACAAATGACAACATTACTATTCCTTTTGCTAAAGCCAAATAAAAGGCTGCCTTTGCAATTTGTTATAACAAGTCTTTGGGTGGAAAATATGTTGCTGCTTCTGAGTTGCAAGCTCTCAGAATCAAAGTTCATGCCCTTCTCCACTTAAATATTTTATATCTCAGGCTGCATACACACAATACATTTAAAGCACATAACTCCCGCAAAGAACATAAGAGCCTGCCGGATCAGGTCAATGGCCCACCAAGTCCAGCATCATGTTATCACAGCCGCCAACCAGATGTCTATGGGAAACCTGCAGGCAGCACAAGAGCCCTCTCCCTTCCTGTGATTTCTAGCAACAGGTATTCAGAAGCATTGCTGCCTCCAACTGTGGAGATAGAGCATAGCTGGTAGCCCCAGATAGCCCTCCCCTCCATGAATTTGCCTAATCCTCATTCAAAGACATGCAAGTGCCATAGTTATGGGCTACATAACACTATGTGCTGTATAAAGAAGTACTTCTTTAACGTGTCCTGAATCTTATAACATGCAGCTTCACTGGATGCCCACAAGTTCTAGTGTGATGAGAGTGGAAAAACTTTCATCTATTCATGCCATGCATAATTTCTTCCAGAAGCTCCTGCTGCAGGAAGAATACTGTGGGGTCTTTGAGGAGTCCAAGATGCAGAATCAGTAAGAAAATGGCCACAAACCTCTTTAGAAATAAAATTGCCTAGGGCCATGAAATATTGTACATATTATTAATTTATGATACTTCTGAGCTCCACTCCCACTCCCATTACCAGCAGTCTGTGGAAGGACATAAACATGTAAAAATGCACTATCAAAAATACAAATACAAATCCAGCATAAAACCAAACAACAGCAGTGTTAAAACAAATATCAACCAGTAGCATAACTTTCTCACGGCTTCAGAATGCCAGAATTGCTGAAATTCTCTGAAGCCCTAAAGTCTGGCAGAATACAAAGCTTTTCCCCTGATGCTGATAGAAATACATTGTAGGTGCCTGTAAAGCCTCTCTGGGGAGAACATTTCCAAATCTAAATAGGCAGAAGCACTCAGGAAATAGCCTCCCCTCATATATAAGGTAAATGTAGTAGCCTGTTAAAACCATTATAAGGACCCAAATATATCTAGCCCATAGAATTAAGTTATCATTCTATCAGTAAGATGCCACATCAAAACTAAGTTCAACGAATAACACATGCTTATGAATAACACAGAAGGTAACAGATTTTAATTTGACTACATAGAATTAAAAGAGACAGCTGGAAAAGCCACTGTTAGCAATATCAGCAGCTGAGATCTAATTGGTCTTAGAACACATGCTGTATGCGCAAGTACAGATGGAAGCAATTATATATGTCAGAGCTCTGACTGCATTCACCAGACATCTCCTGATAAAATTAGTCACTTCTTATATTCATCAGGGAACAAGACAGCTATGTATTACAACACTTGCAAGACTTCTAAGTTTTCCTAGCCTTCTGCCAAGCTTTAACTCAGCGTCTACACTGCTTCCTAGAAGGCCTATTCTAACTTCTAAAATAGAAAATTCAAGCAATTTTAAAGCAATTTTAAAGAGTTTGTCTCAAACCACATTTCCATCTACTGCAGTCAGTCAACATCAACATACAAACCTGAATAAGACCTGCCAATGCCCTGTCTGTCTTTACGCTGACCACAATCAATCTGACTAGGGCTGATCTGAACACTCCTGCAGCAGAACATTTGGCAGGTTTTGGAGGAAGTGAAGGGAGGGTGGGACATTTGGGTGATGGAGGAGCTAGTTAGTTTACAATAATAAAATTGGCCAATGGCTTTTTTATTCTTTTTTCAACAGCAACAACAAAAACATCATTGAATATAAAAGCTTCCCTGAGTGGCTAAGACATGCAGCTTCTGCTGCACACTTTCTAAATGGAGCCAGAAGAATGTTTCAGGAATTGACATTGCATGATCACATGGTTTGGGTTCCAGTGAACATTGTCAGGTGGGTGGGTGATAATTGTCTCCATAGGACCATGGATTTTTAAAAAAGAAATAAATGGATAAAAACTGATATGGTTATACAATATTTCAAAAAGGACTTCCAATTAACCCTGTTTATCTGCATTTGTTTTTTTTTAATAGTGCTCCTTTCCTCGGTTTTATTTTCCTCGTTCCGCCCAGACACTGAGGTCCAGTGCCGAGGGCCTTCTGGCGGTTCCCTCCTTGCAAGAAACCAAGTCACAGGGAACCAGGCAGAGGGCCTTCTTGGTAATGGCACCCGCCCTGTGTAACACAAAAAACAACTACCAGACTTTTATAAGACATCTGAAGGCAGCCCTGTTTAGGGAAACTTTTAATGTTTGACACACTATTGTATTTTAATATTTTGTTGGAAGCCGCCCAGAGTTATTCCTCAGCAGCAGCAGTAAACACAGTGGTACAAAATTGAGCAAATGACTGAGTGGCACAAGAAGTGTCCCTGAAATCTGCTATGACTTCCATTTACATACTGCTGCTTGTTCATATTCTCCAACATGCCAGAGAAAAAATTATGATGGGCCCCATCCTGCTTCCTCTGCCTGTAATGTTTTCTTCTATGGAAAGAGATAGTAGGGAGAGAGGTTGAGTTCTCATCCTGTTGGGAATTTAAAATGATTGGGCTTCTCTTGCAGCTCCTCTCTTTGCCCTTGGGGGAGGTGTATATGATTGATTGATTGATTGATAGCATTTATAGGAGTGGGGGAACTTTCAGCACAAGAGGCACATGAAAAATCTCAGAGGGGACCCAGCTTCTCAGAAACATTATTTGCATTTCTTGATGCAGGTTAAATGGTCGCTTTGCACTTACAGTCTTTATATAGGTACTTCACTGTACAGCGCTAGGTACAGTTTGGGTCTTATGTTAATAACAGTTCTTTTCCCTTGAAATACATATAAAGTTATCCAAATGGTCATTGTTGACTTCCAACATTTATTAAAAGTTAATATCAGGGCACATACCTCTGGCTGAATAGCTTTAAACACAGGCATATCCATCAATGTAATCTGACTCTGTAACAAAAGTTAGAGAAAGAACAATTACAAATTTACAAATACTTGATTCTGTGCTAGTCCAAGATACTTTTGCCCAAGACAGAAAATTCTAACAACACTCAGGCCCCGGATCATGTGTGCATAGTCTTCAGGAAAGTTGGTATTGTACAAAAAATCTTCACACTGCTGTGATGAAATACACTGTTAAAGTAATTTTTGATTCAATAGCTCACTTCTGACACTTTTAAAGAGCTCCTTTCCCCACATTATTGACCAAACAAGGCAACAAGGGTTGTGTGACATCCAGCTAAATTTTGCTCATTACTCAATAGACCCATTGAAATTAATGTACCTAAGTTGGTTGTGTCCATCACTTTCAATGGCTCTACTCTGTGTAAGACTAACATTGGAAATTATTCACAGGTACTGCAATGTAGAGATTCAGCTTTCTATCCAATGTTAGTTATATTTAGAGTAGATCCAGTAAAACATAGTATGATACATCCTTAAGTGCAGAGTCACAGAAGGGAAAGGCTTTATATGTTGCTTCCTCAATTTAATTTTAGTTTTTCCATCTGTAATTCCTAGGCTATAGTTCCCTTTCTCTTCTTGTGTATTTTTCTAATAGTAAACCTCATTTAACTGAAATAAAGGCAAAGTAGCTGACTGCTTTGGCTACTGCCTTTTCAGTTTAGTCAGAATCCCTCCCGGTCACGTTATCTCTGCTTAAATCCCCAGTGTCTGTCATATCAGACAGAGAAGCAGTTCCATTTTTCTAGAAAAAGAAGTGCCAGAAATCACCATGAACACCTCCCTCATTCTTTTAAAATGGCAATGGTGCCCACCTGAGAGGTGTTGAAACTGAGTTCTAGCAAGTTCCAACTGGAAAAAAGGCTTGCGGAGAAGTCCTGTGTTGTTGGTTTAAATAAAAAAGAAAAACAACCACGCACACACAAACAAAACAAACAAACAAATACCTAAATATAAAAAATAAGGCAGTAAAGATCCTCTTTACCTAAACTGCTCCAATGCCTGGAGGAAGGGAGAAAATGTTGTCAATGGTGGGTGGACATGCTGCTGAAGCCTCTCCAGAAGCCCCAGATACCTGAGTGCTATGTTTCCACTTCTGCATTCACATTTTGAAAAAAGTTTTCTATAAAAGTGAACATGGTGCTGTGGCTACAGCTTAGGAGAAGCTTCACTGAAAAAAGTGGTAGTTATGCTGCAACTGGGCATAAGAATTAAAAACTTTATATGTAAATCAAGTAAACCCCCAAGATATCTTGCTGAACACTAATTTACTTCAGAAATTTGAATGAGAACCTATTCTTACGATCATGTCAATACTTGTAGTACAAATATGAAATCAGTAATTTTACTTACTGCAAACTCCTCCGGAGTTACTTTCAATACGTCAAATACAACTGCATCATAGCTTTTATGGGCATAATCTGAACTCCGTCCTTCCAGAGAGTCAGAACTGCTGCTGCCCTATGGAAAGGGATGGGAGGAATAGATTTACATGAAACCAGAAATTTGCCAGTCAGCTAAATAATGATTGTGTTCACAAAGACTTAAAGAGTTAAAGGGTTGGGCTAAGCAGCCTGCCATTAATCACGAGGAGAATAACACAAGAGTTCTTCTGGATCAGACCAAAGGCCCATCTAGTCCAGCATCCTATTCTTACAGTAGCCAATCAGATGCCTAAGGGGAGGCCACAAACAGGACTTGAGTGCAATAGCACTTTTCACAGAAAATGAATTTCTGATTTCAAAAGTGGAGGTAGAACATGACTGATAGTCACTGATAGCCATATCCTCAATGACTTTGTCTAATCCTCTCTGAAAGCCATCCAAAAAGGTAATCACCATTATATCTTGGGGGAGTGAATAACATAATTTCACTTTGTAAAGAAGTACATTATTTTATCTGCCTTGGATCTTCAAGCATCCAGCTTCATTGGATGGCCCCAGGTTCTAGTATTATGAGAGAGGGAGAAAAAATGTCTTTCTCTTCACTTTCTTCACACCATGCAAAATCTTCTATACCCCTATCCTGTTCCCCCTTTTGTTTTTTCAAAACAAGAAATCCCCAAATGCTGTGGTGGTAAATGGGCAGGCAGGCAGTGATGGCAGCAAGAAGAGGAAGTGACTAATTGGGCACACACCTATATCTGCAAATATTTGTGACATAATCTAAGTTGAATAGAACTAGATATTGGGGAATATGACCAAAGTCTTTTGGTTACTGGACACACTTTAGAAAATCCTAAGCAAATATACTAAGCTGTAAGTCCCATTGAACTCAGAACCTACTTCTGAGTAAACATGCTTATGATGACATAGTAAACAGTTGTGAAAACTAAATAAAATGGAAGGAGGCTACTGTTTTTAATAAATACGGGAATTCACACAGATCATTCTCTGTTACATTAAACAGAAAACACTCTATTTAGTCTGAGGTTTCCCTTCAGATTCCCAGAAATATAACTGTTCACCAGTAAGCTATTCAAAACCATGCAGGAAGACTGTGGCAAAATCAGAATTATGTATTAGATCTATTGAATATGAACTTAGACCCTTAATCACAAAGGAACCTTTTCAAATTTCAAGAGTTTCTAATGGACATTACAGATTTACTGTAACTTCTCAATATAATATAAGATGCACTCTCACCTACCACTCAAAAAGTAGAAAACCCAGCTAGTAGTTAGGTTCTTACAATTTTGGGACATGGTATAAATCCTAACCACGAGATGACAGTCTTCATTGCTCATCCTTTTCAAATGTTTTCAACTGAGTGACTTTATTTTTCAGCATGAATAATACTAAATTATTGAAATGAACTACAGAGTTCTGTTGTCTATTTTTTCATGTAAGTTGCAGGTTTAAATCCACTGTAAATTCCAGTACAGCTCTGTACAGCTTTTCCACAGAAAGCTGAAGTGAACAGAACTCAACAAAATGCATTGTTTTCCATAATCTTGTATTATTATTTCCAGCCTTCCAAGGCTTGGAGATCTCATGAAAAACATGCAAAAAGACATACTCTATGGAGTCGAGTAGAGGGACACAGGTGGCACTGCGGGTTAAACCACTCAGCCTAGGGCTTGCTAATCAGAAGGTTGGTGGTTTGAATCCCCGCGACGGGGTGAGTTCCCGTTGCTCAGTCCCAGCTCCTGCATGTCAAAGCATGTCAAAGTGCAAGTAGATAAATAGGTACCGCTCCAAGCGGGAAGGTAAATGGTGTTTCCGTGCGCTGCTCTGGTTTGCCAGAAGCGGCTTTGTAATGCTGGCCACATGACCTGGAAGCTGTACGCCGGCTCCCTCGGCCAATAATGCGAGATGAGCGCCGCAACCCCAGAGACGGTCACCACTGGACCTAATGGTCAGGGGTTCCTTTACCTTTATGGAGTCGAGTGCACAATAGAGTTAAATTTATCCCTGCAATATCCCCAAAACTGGTTCTTTCTGATTCATAACAGGAGAAAAGAGATCATAGCTGCTAATACATGACTGTTTCAGTTCTATTTTGTGTTTTTATGTTGTAAACCACACTGTGATCTTTGGATGAAGGACAGTACATAAATTTAATAAGTAATAATTTCACTAATATAAGCATTTTAATGCATACTTTACCAAGGTATACACATTTTTGTACAAATTACTTGGCTGAAGAATGGCACGGCAAATTTCAGAGAAGTGTGAACTTTGGAGGATGTCCGTGTTTCAGTTTATATATTGTTTCAGAAAGGGCAAATTAGGTAGGTTTGTCTTTAAAGGAGAACTGAATCAAATGTCTTCCCTACCCCTGTATTGAGATCTCAGTTTGTTCCCCATTTGGCCTCTCCTTAATCTTCAGGTCCCAGCACCCCTGCCCATTAGCCACGTTGGCTGCAGCTGTAATGTTCAATTTACATTATCTGTAAAATACATTCAAGTATGATACTAGGCAAGACAAATAAATGGCAGAAAGTCTTAGAGAGATGCCAAAATAAACGACAATTAATTTAAAATTAATTTAAAACCTACAAATGGTAACAGAATAA
Source organism: Zootoca vivipara (assembly GCF_965207765.1). Classification (NCBI taxonomy): domain Eukaryota; kingdom Metazoa; phylum Chordata; class Lepidosauria; order Squamata; family Lacertidae; genus Zootoca; species Zootoca vivipara. Next base: position 39,792,463 of record NC_142585.1, on the reverse strand, counting down.
CAAATGTGTACCTCTGGTGTGGCGGAGGTCACTGTCACGTTGGCCATGAGGCCATTCCTTTTATACATACTCTTCTTTAGGATGCAGGAAATTTCAGCTCAGCCACCGCTGGTGACACAAGAGGATGGAGAACTGCTGCAAGAAAAAATCATTTTATGAGAAACTGATTGATTTAAGAGAGGCCACCAGTGAGGAGCACAAGATCATTATTGAGGCCACACCAAGATTATTTGCAAAGTGTACCATATATCAAGTGAGAGGACACCTGCTTCTTTATGTTCCAATTCAACCCTTAATACTGGCTGAGCAATCTCTTCAGCCTTCATGTTTGTATTAAAGGACACTGAGGGAGGCTTTGTCAACCAGTAAACACTCCTCTTTGTAGATGCTGAATGCCCAAACTGAGTAATATCCAACGTTACTGGGTAATATCCAACGTTAATAGATCGATTGAAATTAATGGATTTAGGTCCACTGACTTAAAGTATCCACCCCAAGTATGAGAATCAGGTATCATCCTCTGTATTTTTGATAGTGGTTGATGTCAGAACATACTCTGCCTTTTGGGAAGGAAAGGGGATTTTTTTTATTAAAAAAAAATCACAATTGCATACATAAGAAATGTACTTAGTTCTCAATGAAATCTATGAACTCAAAGTTGTGTGAACTCACAAGCAACACTTACCATCATATTCTGGAAAGGCAAAACAAATACAAGGATGATGTGAGTACATCTTGCTCCTGAAGAAAACCAAATTTATTAACAGTCCCACTTACAGAACACAATGTGTTCCCTATAAATCATTTGTTAGGCAAACATTCACCTAACAAGTCAATATTTCCATTGATTGCTATGCAAAAACTTCTAATACAGTAGTACCTCTGGTTATGCAACTCTCTGGTTACATAAACCTCAGGATGTGAGGTTTCACCAGGATCCAACCGGACTTCCGGAATGGAACCCATCCGCAACCGGAGGTACCACTGTATGTTCCTGGACATGGAATTTGACCTCAAAAAGGGGGAAAAGGGCATTCTGGATCCTATTGTTCTAGGATTCAGCTCAGTACATAACAGGGGGGAAAGGAAAATCCAGGAAAAGCACTCTCTGATTTGTCCAGTTGTTTCCCCTACCTCCATCCCTTCAATATATATACAGGCTATATGTAATTTTTATCATTTGTCCCATAAATATTACTAATTTTTAGCAGGGTGTATTCATAGTGTTGAGGGATGCAGGTGGCGCTGTGGGTTAAACCACAGAGCCTAGGGCTTGCTGATCAGAAGGTCAGCGGTTTGAATCCCTGCGACGGGGTGAGCTCCCGTTGCTCGGTCCCAGCTCCTGCCAACCTAGCAGTTCGAAAGCACGTCAAAGTGCAAAGTGCAAAATGCCGAGTCCCTTTACCTTTACCTTTTTTATTCATAGTGTTAATATGAGGCCCAATAGCTGTTAGCTTTTGAAACAGAGTTGGTGGTCTTGAGAGACATAAAGGTAGAAGAGCCTATTGAATGTGATGTGTCTTTTTCTTGGAAATTAACTTTAACCTACTGAAAAGCTATTCAACCTCTTGACACTCCTAAAGAACCCCCTGCCCACAATGACACAACATCCAACTGCTCTTGGGCACTGCAAACAAGATGTTCATTATGTTGCAACAACAATCTACAGTTCTGTGAAATGCCAGAGATTTCTCACGTTTGCCACAGCTGTTACAGTTCCAAAGCCAACACCATCCGTGTCCCCTCAAAATATATGTCATTTTGCCTGATTAATAATTTTGTGCCACACAACATGAGTGCTCATTTTTGTACGTAGATAGCAATATCAAAGAATACTGGGTTACACCCAATTCAAGTCCTACTTAGAACAGACCCACTGAAATTAATAAACATGAATTAATTTGTTGTCTATGTCCATGGAGTTTTATTGGCAGGGATACTGGAGTGGCTTGCCAGTTCCTGCTCCAGGTGGATCACGTTTAGTCAAAACTCTCCACTATGACCTGTCCATCTTGGGTGGCCCTGTCCATCTTGGGTAGCCCTGCATGGCATAGCTCATAGCTTCTCTGAGTTGTTCAAGCCCCTTCGCCACAACAAGGCAGTGATCCATGAAGATCAAATCTATCCATTCTGAAGGAAATCAGCCCTGAGTGCTCACTGGAATGACAGATCCTGAAGCTGAGGCTCCAATCCTTTGGCCACCTCACGAGAAGAGAAGACTCCCTGGAAAAAAACCCTGATTCTGGGAAATATTGAGGGCACAAGGAGAAGGGGACGACAGAGGACAAGATGGTTGGACAGTGTTCTCAAAGCTACCAACATGAGTTTGACCAAACTGCAGGAGGCAGTGGAAGATAGGAGTGCCTGGCGTGCTCTGGTCCATGGGGTCACGAAGAGTAGGTCACACGACTAAACGACTAAACAACAACAAGCCATTAATTTAGTGAGTGTACTCTGAGTAGAACTCAGCTGGATAAAATCCAGAATATTTATTGCACAGATTCACACATGGGCCATGAGAATCACTTTTCAAATTTCATTCTCAGAACTACAGGTTGGTGTAACAATTCTAGTTCACAGACTCTAGTTTCCCTCATTATGCAGTCTGCAAATTATTATTATTTTCAAAATGAGGCAAAGAAAATTTTTCCTTACAGAATGACTTATTCCTGAATCTTTATTATGTTCTGAATTGGCAAATATTTGTTATAGCTGACAACATATATTTATGAAAATAAAGTAGGGTTGCCATATTTCAAGAGGTGAAAATCCAGACACAAAAAGATGTTGAGCTTTTATAGGGCAATCGCCCGATAGCCACCAAGCCAGAGCCACGCATACCAGAGCCCCAACCTGAACTACAGCTTGGGGCCACCCATGCCAGAGCCAGAGCCTAAACCAGAAATGCCCATACACCATTAAAAAAACACACACCCAAATTTGCTTTAAAATGTAAAATCCCCTCCCCAGATGGGCATGTAAGGTAAAGGGACCCCTGACCATTAGGTCCAGTCGTGACCAACTCTGGGGTTGCGGTGCTCATCTCGCGTTATTGGCCGAGGGAGCCAGCATACAGCTTCCAGGTCATGTGGCCAGCATGACAAAGCCACTTCTGGCGAACCAGAGCAGCACACGGGAAAACACCATTTACCTTCCCGCTGTAGCGGTACCTACCGTATTTATCTATGCGCAGGGGGACACATATCCCTGAACATTTTGTGAAGCTAAGTTTCGCTTCATTGAGGGGCAGTATTTCAATATGAATAGGAAAATGAGAGTACCTTTAAATTTATTTTGGGGGGGAAAGCACTAACAATACTTGGCAATAACTGTTCAGAAGCAGGCAAGGACATGATAACCTTTGTTATATTATCATTATTATTACATATCCCTTTATATGAAATGGCTGCTGAAAATGAGCCAATGAGGTGGAAGAACTTAAAAATATGGTTTTCATATCAGAAACACTAAATATTCCCTTTCCTCTCTTCTGTCCACCTCCTGACTGTATTTTTGGTGTGTGTAGGCTCAAATAATGTTCTCATGAAAGCAAAAGAAAATTCCATATGTGACCTTGTATCAAATCCAGCTTGAGTTCTGGCTTTCAATGATACAAGTAAACCAATTAAATGATACAAGGAAGCATCATGGAAAACTTAATGAGAGCACCAGTTCTAAAAGAACCAATATAACTTCCCCCAATACTAAGCAGTTGTTTCAAAGAAAGAGTTCAACTTGAGGAGCTTCATACAAAATAAACAGGAGATTTGCTCCAAACATGTGTATGCCTGATCTAAAATGCATACATTACATTTGCCTAAAATGTGCCATTTTAAATGGGACTTACCAGACACTATGTACTTAGCAGATCTTTTTCTGAGCCAAACTGCTGAAATAACCCCTTTCTGTCAGAGTAGGTTTCTCTGGCACACACAAAAAGTAGCAAAGGTGTTGTTGTGATAGAAAGGTGCATGGTAAGGAGAAAGTGGCAACAGAGTGCTTTTTCTTCCTCTTTTAATACAATAAAGCTAAAAAGGGTCAGTCTTCATATAGTGCAGGCATAGGCAAACTCCGACCCTCCAGATGTTTGGGAATACAATTCCCATCCTCCCTAGCTAACAGGACCAGTGGTCAGGGATGATGGGAATTGTAGTCCCAAAAATCTGGAGGGCCGGAGTTTGCCTATGCCTGATATAGGGCATAGTTGTGGGATTTGCTTTGATGTAGTGATGGCTACAACCTGAAGGACTTTAAAAGAGATTTAGACAAATTCATGGAAGATAAAGCTAGCAATGGCTACTAGCTACAATGGCTTTGACCCATACCTCCACTGTCTGAGGCAGTATGCCTCTGAATACCTGTTGCTGGGAATCACAACTGGGGAGAAGTGCTGTTGCACTCAGGTCAGGCTTACTGGCTTTCCATAGTTGAGGATATTGAAATGATAACTCATTTTTTAAATGCAACATATTCAACCATGAACTCCAGGCACATGAGGGGAGCCTGCAAGAGGGAGAGGAGGGAGAAGGAGGGAATCGGATGGTTCATGAGGCCAGTATGGTGAGTGTGAGGCGATGGTTGAACCTGACAAGGCAACTTCTTCTTGCCTGGGCTGTGGCCAGTGTAAGTCCTACTTGGCAGGAGACCCATTGGAAGATAGTGAGGCAACTGTGACCCGTTGAACCCAGTGGGTTCTACTCTTGAGCAGAACTTTGTTGGGCGAAGCCCATCCTCATTCTCATTGGGTTGTAGGCAGTATTGAGTCCTGCTTGATTGGAAATCCATTGAAATAGGTAGGTAATAGATGGGAAATAAACTGTAGTAGTAGTAGTAGTAGTAGTAGTAGTAGTAGTAGTAATCGTATCCAAGAGGAGATCTGCTGAAATTGATGGGTGTGGCTGACTCAGGGATCACTGACCTCCAATGGGTCTTCCCTGAGTAGGATAAAACCAATTTATATTGGATTGTAGCAAGTGTTAATCTCACTCAGTGTAGGCCCATTGAAATTGATGGTTATGACTGACAGTGTCATTGTTCTCCAGTAAACCAGTCGGGGGTTAGAACTTAGCAAGACGGAGCTCCTCAACAACCTTTAAAACCAAGGAAGGAAGGTGTCCTGGTGACATGTGCAGTGGCCTGGGAAGGAACTCCCACTTAAGTGGGGATTCCCCTGTATCACACAGGGAAGTCGCAGAAATAATGTAAAGGGAGCTGTGGACTCAAGGAAGCCATGGATTCAAAAAGGCTGAAAATCCCTAAAGTAACTTGTTTATTGAAACTTTGAATTTATGCCTCAATAGCTCAGTTGGTTAGAGCATGGAGTTGATAATGCAAAGGTTGCAGATTTGATCACCATATGGGACAGCTGCATATTCCTGCATTGCAGGGGGTTGGACTAGATGAGTCCCTTCCAACTCTAGAATTTTTTGGTTCTATGATTTGTTATATATTGGAGAAAGAATCCATGAAAATGTACATACAGTATTGTATTAAGAGACACTCTTAGATAGATAGCATTGTTTTGATATGGTGACTTTATTTATTCTCAATTGGATTGTTAAATGGAAAAAATACTGTAGGTTATACTGTATTTACTTGAATATAATGTGCCATTAAATTTAACGTGCACCTCAATTTTCAAAACCTTTAAACCCAAAAAGTATTTGATGGCAAATGTAAATGCGCCATCAAATCTAATGCGCACCCTAATTTCCATGATGTAATTTGGCCAAAAAAGGTGTGCAATAAAATTGAGTAAATATGGTATATTGTTGTTGAGATATAATTGGCTCTTGAGCAATAAGAATATAAGGTCTCATGGTTATGAAAATGTATTTTAATATATGGTCGAATATATTTCCAATGTATATATTTCTAATGACAAACATATTTTTCAACAGAAGGCTACTCATTTTTCTACACATTTATGTTATTGAAAATTTCATAGCTCTTTATACAAAAGCAGTATCAGGAATCCTAAAGCTTTCAAAAATAATTTTCAAATCAAAACCATTATAGTTTACATTTAAATTTGATGGCCCTGACAAACAAATGGTTCTTCATACATTTGTTACATTAAAAAAAAAACTAGACTTGCCATGAACTACAAAAACAGAATCCTAAAACCTTATCTTGTTCAGCAGTGCCATCTAGTGAATAAAAAATAGAAATGCTGGAACTCAGTATTTGGAAAACCAGTGGTAGCATAATCCACACTACAGTGAATAAGTTTGGAGACCAATAGTAACAGCATACATTCATGGTTCAACAAAAATATAGGAGTGCCTAGCATTGGTCTCCAATTTCAATGCCTGCACAATCAATTTTAGTAATTCTCTGTTGGCTTCAAGTTTGTGATTGGGGGAAACATCAGGAAACCCTTTCCCTTTTCTTGTATAAAATTGGTGGTGCACAGGATGAGGGCCAAACAACTGAGTCTGAGTTCTAGTAAGACAGAAGTACTATAGGTGAGCTGTTCCCAAGCCCAGACAACTGGCCAATTGCCTGCTTTGTACAAGGTCACTCTCCCCCTTCATAGTTTAAGGGGGCTGCTGGGTCCATTCTGTCACTAGGGACCGAAGAGACCTTAGGTCTCATGAGGAGATATGTTCTGGACTTTATAGGAATTGGGCCTTTAGTGTAACAGCACCTGCCCTTTGGAACTCCCTCCCATTACTATCAGACACGTTCTGTCTCTATTGCTTTTCAGTGCCAATTGAACACCATCCTTTCCCAACAAGCCTTTTTAGAATAAATTTTTAACCCAGTCTTTATTTGTAGTGGACTTGAAATGGTTTTAAAATACTTTTATTGTTACATCAGTTCAGGATGTTTTGTGGGAAGCAATTCATATAAGGTAGCAAATTGGCTTCCAATAGATTCTTGAAGTTCCTCATTTGATACTTCCAATGTTCCAAGCATGGAAAGCCTTTTGTTAGAAACTAACAGAACATAAAAAACATGCATTTCCCTATGTTTGCTATATTCAAATCTCATACATTATTCAGATTCTCATCCTGCAAAAATATTTCAAGCCTCAATAGCTTTAGTTCAATATGAGATTCTAAAAATGCCTCTGTACTATGCTGCCACTCTTCTACAAATCAGTTTCCTCTTCAGTGATAAAATGAAAGCAGATTAACTTACCCATTATGTATTTTCCTTTCCAGTTTTAAGTACCAATAGTCAAACACAAATGAAGTCTTGCAGCACATCTTTCAGAATGGACATTACTGGAAAGGGAAAATAATAATAAATAATATTATATATAATGGCAATAGTACTATTTTATATTTATGCTTTATTTTATGTAAACCACTTTGGGCAGAAATGTATCTGTGGGAAATGGATATATAAATAGACTAGGCTTAGACCATAGGGTTTTCTTCTATTTGTTCCTCAACAGTCAACCAACTTGTGACTTTTATGTATCCCGTTAGGCAAGTATGGAATATAATTAAATCAACTGTCCAGAGTAAAACCTTTTTATCTGATGCTGCCTTCAATATGCGAGTTCCTCGGGGCTCAATTTTATCCCCTGTGCTATTTAACATCTACATGAAACTGCTGAGTGGGTCACCCTAAGTTATGGAGTACATTGTCAGTAATATGCTGATTACACACAGCTCTACTTCTCCTTTACATCTGCAGATGAGGCAGTGGATGTGCTAGACCAGGCACCCCCAAACTTGGCCCTCCAGATGTTTTGGGACTACAACTCCCATCATCCCTGACCACTGGTCCTGTTAGCTAGGGATGATGGGAGTTGTAGTCCCAAAACGTCTGGAGGGCAGAGTTTGGGGATGCCTGTGCTAGACCGTTGTCTTGCCTTGGTAATGGATTGGATGAAAGCCAAGAAACTGAAGCTTAATCCAAATAAGACTGAGGCACTGTTAATGAATGGCTCCCTAGACCGGATGGGTAGGACGTTGCTTGCTCTTGATGGGGTTACACTTCCTCTGAAGGAGGGGGTATGTAGCTGGGAAGTACTCCTGGATCCTTTGCTGTTGTTTGAGGCTCAGGTGATCTTGGTAGCGCAGACTACATTCCATCAGCTTCAGCTGGTGACCCAGCTGCACCCCTATCTGGACAGGGATAGACAAACTTCTGTTGTTTATACTCTGGTAACTTCTAGGTTGGATTACTGCAACACGTTATATGTGAGGCTGATTTTGAAGATGGTTCAAAAACCAGCTGGTCCAGAAACCATCGCAGAGGCATTATGGTTTGAGCAAATGACACCAATCCTGGTCTGACTGCACTGACTGCCAATTAGCTTCCAGGCCCAGTTCAAAGTGCTGGCTTATTCAATTTTGATTTGTACATTTTTGCCTGTCTACTAGGTGTTAGGTATACCTATATAACATTTTCATATAACATATAAAACACGCTGTAACATATAACATGCTGTAAATTTTATATCCATATTCCACAATTGTTCCCATGCCTCCAATTCTATGTTGTGCCCAATATTTTTTGCCCACTATGTCATAGAGGATTTCACTTGTTAAGTCTTTTGTTTGCCATTCCAATAGCATCTTATACATTTTAGACATCACTTTAACATAACAATCTAACAGGTCTCTCTATGGTTGAGATACTTGTCCCCCAAACTCCCGTTTCTTATCCTTTTTGAATTCTTTGTTCATTGTAGTTTGTTATGTGAATGCTGCCACCGTCCCCTCCCACACCTCCCAGTGCAAAACTGGAATGTGTGTCTTCTAGCTCATGCTCATGAGAGCATAATGCCCCAAAATGGGATGTCCCAGACAGTTGACAGGTATGTGCCACAGACCCCCTAGGTGGGTTATGTGGACCCCTACCACCAATATGGAACCATTGGTATAGAGAGGTATCTTCTCCTTGTTACCATATGGTTACTTATTAACCAGAGTAAAAAAATTCCCCAAGGCAACCCACTTCCTGAAAAATTAATTTACATGGAATGAAGAAAAAATAATTTTCAGGGAACATTTTAAATTCATTTGAATAGATCATGGCAGTTGTACAAACTTGTGCTTTTGTTTTTACAATGTGAACTATGTCATCATTCAGGACATAACACAATTTGCTGCCTTTTCAACTTGCAACTAAAAGGAGGAAGTCAGAGACAAAGGCTTTCTGAACTAACCCATTGGAGCACAAATAGGTATGTTACACCTAATCTTACAATATACTCAACATACAGCTTTTAAACTACTCTTCCAACAATATTGCAAACTATAAACATTTGATGCTTCAGATGCTACAAATCATCTGCAGTAGATGAGATTTTGATCACCTGCAACTGCTTTCCTGCACACACTTTTATAATCTGTTTTAAAAGCCGTATTTTCAGACTGGAAGAACCTCAGCTCCCTAATATACAGTATGTCCAAGCTCCCTAATATACAGTATGTCCAAGCTCCCTAATATACAGTATGTACACAAAACATAACTGACCTGCATTTCTTCACTTAACTCAAAGGAAATGAAACTGTAAAACTGAACCACTGAAAAGTTTTTGCACAGTCCTTACCCCCATTTCTTAACCTTGACTTCCTTTATCTGATTAACCGCTTTGGCTGACAAAGAGCTTTGGACTGGCAAGTAGCCTTGCCCTTACCACCCACCCTTGCTACCCTTCAACTCATCAGCCAGGGACAGAAGGAGGAAATATAATAATAATAATAATAATAATAATAATAATAATAATAATACTTTATTATTTATACGCCCTTCTGGCTGGGTTTCCCCAGCCACTCTGGGCGGCTTCCAACTGAATATTAAAACAGTACAGCATTAAACATTAAAAACTTCCCTAAACAGGGCCGCCTTCAGTTGTCTTCTAAAAGTAAAATAGTTACTTATTGCCTTGACATCTGCTGGGAGGGCGTTCCACAGGACGGGTGCCACTACCGAGAAGGCCCTCTGTCTGGTTCCCTGTAACCTCACTTCTCGCAATGAGGGAACCGCCAGAAGGCCCTCGGTGCTGGATCTCAGTGTCTGGGCTGAATGGTGGGGGTGGAGACACTCCTTCAGGTATACTGGACCGAGGCCGTTTAGGGCTTTAAAGGTCAGTACCAACACTTTGAATTGTGCTCAGAAACGTACTGGGAGCCAGTGTAGGTCTCTCAGGACCGGTGTTATGTGGTCCCGGAGGCCACTCCCAGTCACTAGTCTAGCTGCCACATTCTGGATTAATTGCAGTTTCTGGGTCACCTTCAAAGGTAGCCCCACGTAGAGCACATTGCAGTAGTCCAAGCAGGAGATAACCAGAGCAGTGGTTCCCAACAGGTGGTCCGGGGACCCCCAGGGGTCCGCGAGCTATGCCAGAGGGGTCCGCAAGATGCTATTAGAATAAAAAATATATTAAATATATTTCGTATGATAACAGATTTTTTGTTTTGGCTGCTTCCTGCATGAGCAGAGTCTAGAGCAAAACTAGAATTAGATAGAGGCAGTAGTTCTGCTGTATGCCGTTAGGTGGCGCTTTACAAACACTACTGTTTTGCAAAGAGGCAGCGCGCGCATTCTACTAACGCTCACCTCCCCAAGATGCTTTGCGCGCGTCGGCTTCATTTGTGCGCTACTGCGCAGGTACCTTGTCTTCTCCATTCCCCTCCCTCCTCCCTGGCGCGCGCTGCCTCTTTGCAAAACAGTAGTGTTTGTAAACAAAGCGTTGTTTTTCGCGGAAGCTACAGTTCGCGTAGTTAAAAATGGACCGTTGGTTAAAAAGTGGTTCGTTAAAACGACAAAGGTCTACAGATGAAGAGGAAGAACTGTAAAAAACGTATAAATATAAAATATAAAAAGACTCTTAATTTGGCTCTCACTTTTTAATTTTAGGATTAGGAATTAACGGGGGTCCTTGTCACAATAGTGGCTCGATGAGGGGTCCTCGAGAAAATTTTGTTGGGAACCCCTGAACCAGAGCATGCACTACTCTGGCGAGACAGTCCGCGGGCAGGTAGGGTCTCAGCCTGCGTACCAGATGGAGCTGGTAGACAGCTGCCCTGGACACAGAATTAACCTGTGCCTCATGGTCCTCCAAAATGACTCCTAGGCTGTGCCCCTGGTCCTTCAGGGGCACAGTTACCCCATTCAAGACCAGAGAGTCCTCCACACCTGCCCGCCTCCTGTCCCCCACAAACAATACTTCTGTCTTGCCAGGATTCAACTTCAGTCCGTTAGCTGCCATCCATCCTCCAACCGCCTCCAGGCACTCACACAGGACCTTCACCGCCTTCACTGGTTCTGATTTAAGAGAGAGGTAGAGCTGGGTGTCATCTGCATACTGATGAACACCCAGCCCAAACCCCCTGATGATCTCTCCCAGCGGCTTCATATAGATATTAAAAAGCATGGGGGAGAGAACGGAACCCTGAGGCACCCCACAAGTGAGTGCCCAGGGGTCTGAACACTCATATCCCACCACCACTTTCTGAACACGGCCCAGGAGGAAGGAGCAGAACCACTGTATGACAGTGCCCCCAGCTCCCAGCCCCTCTAGACAGTCCAGAAGGATGTTATGGTCGATGGTGTCAAAGGCCGCTGAGAGATCCAGCAGAACTAGGAAACAGCTCTTACCTTTGTCCCTAGCTCGCTGGAGATCATCGACCAGCACGACCAAGGCAGTTTCAGTCCCATGGTGAGGCCTGAATCCCGATTGGAAGGGATCCAAATGGTCCGCTTCTTCCAGACGTGCTTGGAGTTGTTCAGCAACCACCCGCTCAATCACCTTGCCCAAGAATGGTAGATTTGAGACTGGGCGGTAGTTGGCCATACAGTGGTACCTCGGTTTATGAACACAATTGGTTCCGGAAGTCTGTTCATAAACTGAAGCGTTCATAAACTGAAGCAAACTTTCCCATTGAAAGTAATGGAAAGTGGATTAATCCGTTCCAGACGGGTCCGCGGAGTACTTAAACTGAAGCGTTCATAAACTGAAGCGAACTTTCCCATTGAAAGTAATGGAAAGTGGATTAATCCGTTCCAGACGGGTCCGCGGAGTACTTAAACTGAAATGTTCATAAACTGAAGCATGGGTGTAATTGGTTCCGGAAGTCTGTCCATAAACTGAAGCGTTCATAAACTGAAGCGAACTTTCCCATTGAAAGTAATGGAAAATGAATTAATCCGTTCCAGATGGGTCCGCGGTGTTCATAAACCGAAAATTCATAAACCGAGGTGTTCATAAACCGAGGTTCCACTGTATTGGCCGGGTCTAAAGATTTTTTTTTAAGAAGAGGTTTAATGACCGCCTCTTTCAGTGGGTCTGCGAAGGCTCCCTCATAGAGGGAAGCATTCAACACCCTGCGGAGCCCATTGCCCAGCCCTTCCTGGCTCACTTTTATTAGCCAGGATGGGCAAGGATCAAGGAGACAGGTGGTCGGTTTCACTCGTCCAAGCAGCCTGTCCACATCCTTGGAGGTAACAGATTGGAATTGATCCCATACAACATGACTAGACAGGGCTCTAGCACTCTCCCGCCCTGGCCCTGCTCCCACGGTGGAGTCTACCTCCTTCCGAATCTGAGCGACTTTATCTGCAAAAAACTTTGGAAAAGCATTGCAGGAGATCTTGGGGTCCCTACCAGGCCCTGATGATGGAGGTGGTTCCGATAGATTGCGAACCACCTGAAAAAGTCTCCTGCTGCTGTTTTCTGCAGATGCAATAGAAACAGTGAAGAAGATCCTCTTCGCCGTCACCATTGCCACTTGGTAGGCTCGATGTTGAGCTCTAACCCGTGTCCGGTCTGATTCAGAATGTTGAGCTCTAACCCGTTTCCGGTCTGTTTTCCGCCACTGGAGCTCTAGCCGTCTCAGCGATTGTTTCATCACCCTCAGCTCCGGGGAAAACCACGGAGCTGTCCGGGCTCCATGCAATCGGAGAGGGCGCTTCGGAGCCAGACAGTCAATAGCCCTTGTTAACTCCACATCATTACTATGAGATTAGAAAGGTTAAATAAAAAGGTGGCAACAGCAGCACAGAGGGAGAAGAGCTGGATGGCAAGAGGGGATCCTAGGAGGCAACTCCATTTTGGGTCCCTTAAGCATGGCAGGGTTCTGTCCAAAGATAAATGGTACAACCCTATGAAGAGGGGCATGGGTGTAGCCAGGATTTTTGTTAGGGGGGCAGGCCTTTTGTTGGGGGGGGCAGAAACTCAGTAAGCTATGTATATTTACTGTATTGCTTTTTATTGATGGGGCAGCTGCCTCTCTCTGCCCCCCTTGGCTATGCCAATGAAGAGGGGGACGCCTGGTGTTCAGGCACATCTCTATTGCTACCATAATTCATTAATCTTAACTACATTTGTAACAAAGTTCTCTAAAAGGCCTACAATAAATAATTGCACCCCCTTCATGGATCACTGCCTTGTCGTGGCGAAAGGGCTTGAATAACTTCAAGCAGGGCCGTCTCAAGCACGTCGGGCGCCTGGGCACGGAGATTGCTCCGGCACCCTCACCCCGCTCCGTTTTTTTGCCACGGTTGGTGGGCGGGCGCAGCGCGCAGCTCGGTTTCCGCGCGGCCCCTACCGGGCCAGCGCCCTGGCACCCCATGCCACCCAGACTACCCCTAGAGCCAGCCCTGACTTCAAGAAGCTATGAGCTATGCCGTGCAGGGCCACCCAAGATGGGCAGGTCTTAGCCGAGAGTTTAGACTAAATGTGATCCACCTGGAGAAGGAACTGGCAAACCACTCCAGTATTTTGCCAAGAAAAATCCATGGACATAAAAAAGGGAGAAGCTCTGGTTCATGGGGTCACAGAGAGTTGAACACGACTAAGACGACTAAACAACAACAACAACAAATAATTGCACACTGGCAATTGGGATAAAGCCAGGTACACATCTACTGCAGCACTGACTTGTGTGTGTTTATTATATTATTTTTAATTGTATGCTGTCAAAAAAGAGGGTAAATGTATCACAAAAACGGATAGGGACACATATGCAAAATATTTGCAGGTGCTAGTTTATATGCACAGATGCAAATTTAGAACTAATTACTTCAGTGTAAAGAGAAATACACTGTATCTCAACATAGTGAGCAAGACTATGACCAGGTGACCCATATCCCTGCTTATGCTACTGTCCAGGTGCTAACATTTGCCGGGCAACTTCAAAAAACCCTGTTCTTATCCTCCTAATGCTTATATTTAAAACAAGCTTGAACTGGACAGCCATTCAAATATAAGACTGTCCTCTGTAAAGGACACTCTAGTCCCAGAGGTAGGTGGCCAGGGTCTGAAAATAACTCCTCAAACATAGTACTTTAATGGCAGTAGCCCGTAGACACCATTCCTTCATGCAAAGAAGTGTTAATCACCTGCTAGACCAGTGATATGGAGAAGGAAATTTTCTGATGCTTTATTTTTCCACCAGGAAAAAAAATAGTTTCATAAGCTTATTACTAATAATGAACAGTAAAAGATGATGCTGTTAAGGTGCTATACCCAATATGCCAGCAAGTTTGGAAAACTCAGCAATGGCCAGAGGATTGGAGAAGATCAGTCTACATCCCAATTCCAAAGAAGGGCAGTGCCAAAGAATGCTCCAACTACCGCACAATTGCCCTCATTTCACACGCTAGCAAGGTTATGCTTAAAATTCTACAAGGCAGGCTTAGGCAGTATGTGGACCGAGAACTCCCAGAAGTGCAAGCTGGATTTCGAAAGGGCAGAGGAACCAGAGACCAAATAGCAAACATGCGCTGGATTATGGAGAAAGCTAGAGAGTTCCAGAAAAACGTCTACTTCTGCTTCATTGACTATGCAAAAGCCTTTGACTGTGTCGACCACAGCAAACTATGGCAAGTTCTTAAAGAAATGGGAGTGCCTGATCACCTCATCTGTCTCCTGAGAAATCTCTATGTGGGACAAGAAGCTACAGTTAGAACTGGATATGGAACAACGGATTGGTTCAAAATTGGGAAAGGAGTACGACAAGGTTGTATATTGTCTCCCTGCTTATTTAACTTATATGCAGAATTCATCATGCGAAAGGCTGGACTAGATGAATCCCAAGCCGGAATTAAGATTGCCGGAAGAAATATCAACAACCTCAGATATGCAGATGACACAACCTTGATGGCAGAAAGTGAGGAGGAATTAAAGAACCTTTTAATGAGGGTGAAAGAGGAGAGCGCAAAATATGGTCTGAAGCTCAACATCAAAAAAACCAAGATCATGGCCACTGGTCCCATCACCTCCTGGCAAATAGAAGGGGAAGAAATGGAGGCAGTGAGAGATTTTACTTTCTTGGGCTCCTTGATCACTGCAGATGGTGACAGCAGTCACGAAATTAAAAGACGCCTGCTTCTTGGGAGAAAAGCAATGACAAACCTAGACAGCATCTTAAAAAGCAGAGACATCACCTTGCCGACAAAGGTCCGTATAGTTAAAGCGATGGTTTTCCCAGTAGTGATGTATGGAAGTGAGAGCTGGACCATAAAGAAGGCTGATCGCCGAAGAATTGATGCTTTTGAATTATGGTGCTGGAGGAGACTCTTGAGAGTCCCATGGACTGCTAGAAGATCAAACCTATCCATTCTTAAGGAAATCAGCCCTGAGTGCTCCCTGGAAGGACAGATCGTGAAGCTGAGGCTCCAATACTTTGGCCACCTCATGAGAAGAGAAGAATCCTTGGAAAAGACCCTGATGTTGGGAAAGATTGAGGGCACTAGGAGAAGGGGACGACAGAGGACAAGATGGTTGGACAGTGTTCTCGAAGCTACGAACATGAGTTTGACCAAACTACGGGAGGCAGTGGAAGACAGGAGTGCCTGGCGTGCTATGGTCCATGGGGTCACGAAGAGTCGGACACGACTAAACGACTAAACAACAACAACAACAACAATAATGAACAGATGCCGAATACAAGTTCTCCTGCCTTCTGGCAGGCTCAGATTCACCTGGTATCAAGTAGGTGGATTCACCAACCTGCCAAAAGTGGCTCAGAGGGGTGAGCACTTTTTGATCTAGCCTGCCAGGGGTAAAAAAAAAAGGTTTCCCACTCCTTCTCTAGAGCTTTATAAAGTTTTCAAAATGCAAATCACCCTGATTTGCATATGAATATTTTCTAGAAAGTCCACATCACTGCTCTGGAGCTACTCAGAAAATCCCCTTTGGCCATCTTGAATCAGCCATGGTGGGTAGTTCAAAGGGAAAGGAGGAATATGCCATGGAGCATGTCCAAATGCTTTGGCAAGCCTAAATTAGTTCTGTGAGGGATGCACAAAAAAGACCACTCTTGCCCTTGCAATCAAATGATACCAGGATGCCATTAATGAAGTCTGGCATTTACATAAGGAATACTTGAATGCAGTCAGTAAAAGGCAATTAACAAGATTTGATTTCACTAACAGCTGGAGTTCTAACCCTAACAAAAATCTTTCTTTAAAAAGGCCTTCTCTCCCTTCCCTGCTTGCTTAGCATACATTATGTTAAGAAATTATGAGTGTCTACCCAGTTAGCTATCTAACATTGATTTCAGCCAACTGTACTGGGCTGGTTCTTCAAAGCACCTCTGTGTCAACCAGGATATATCTATAAACAGTAACTATAAACTGTTGCCACATGCACTGTTTCTATGGTACCCTCAACTACCGGTAGTGACTAAAAATAAACCAGGGGTGGGGGTGATCCATGCATGTTGCTTTGAAGGTAGCGGATTGTTGGCAATAAAACTTGGGTTTACAACTCAAAAAATTGAACTAAACAGTGGTGTGGCGGGGGAGCTCTCCTACACTTCTTCCATACCCTTTCATTCTGAGACAGATGACAAGGTAGGCCACTTCAAACATTTCAAATGAAAGTAAATATTGATACTCTGGTTTCTCTTCAGATTGTATAAAATGATTTGCTAAAAATGGAGGGAACCATATAATTAACACCTATTAGTCAAAAGTAGTGATAAAGCAGCATAAAAACAGGGAGGTGACTGGTGTATTGTAGGCTTTTGATATGTGGATGGAACTACTTAAGAACAGTTGCAAATAAGTATTAAGAAACACTATATATGCTAAAATGAGCCATTCAGTTAAGACAATAAAGTTGCATAAAACAAATGGAAACTTCTGTACAGGGTGTGTGAAAAATTGCCTATCTTCACCTTTAAAGGAGAGAAGTTTTGAAGCAGTTTATCTAAATGTTGCCATATTTATTAATAACTAGCTGACCCGGCCACGCGTTGCTGTGGTTCTTTTCTGTGGTCCCCCCACCCCACCCTGTCCTGATCCATGACGTATTCTGCCCCTCCTCCATCCACCCCAGCTCATCCCTGTGTTTCGGTAGGATACCCTTTCCTCTGTTGTCCCTGGGGAGTGTTGGCCCCTCCCCCATGTATCTCCATACCTTGGCCCCCACCCTTGGAGAAGGAACTGTTAGGTTCTGGGTTTTATTTCCCAGCATGCAGTTCTGTCTGAGCCCTCTGTTGTCCCTGGGGAGTGTTGGCCCCTACCCCCGGTATCTTCCTACATTGGCCCCCACCCTTGAAGAAGGAAATGTTAGTTTCTGGGTTCAATTTCCCAGTATTTACTTTTGTCTGAGCCCTATGTTGTCCCCTCCCCCCTGTATCTCCATACATTGGCCCCTGCGCATGCAGCCTGAACATTTCTATATATTTAGATTAACAGAAGGCACGTTATGAAGCACCCGAGTTGTTCAGTTCCATAAAAAACCCAGGAAGTGGCAAGGGGAAGGTAGGGGATTGTAAATGTGTTGGGGGGTGGCCACTGCAAATATCTGAGGACTTAAACTGGGGAGAGAAAGTGCATGGTTGTGGTTTTAAAAAAAAAGACACAGAGGCTTACAATCCTAAAATAAGACATACCCATAAAATATAAAATAAGCCATAGCAGGATTTCTAAGCATTTGCGCAATATAAGCCATACCCCGAAAATAAGACATAGTGATAGGCGCAGTTCTGGAGGGCCCCAAGGAAGAGGCAAGGCTGGACGCATAATAAAAAATAAGACATCCCCTGAAAATAAGCCAATGTGGGGTTTTTTAAGGGAAAATATAGAGTCCCCCTGAGTCGAGGCGAGACACTGTGGAGAGGGCAGGTTTCATCCCTGTGTCTCCCCCCCCCCCCGTTCTGACCCATTACGTATCCCTGCCCTCTATTGCCCCCACACACACACACACCTCCACTTGGCCTAGTCTGGAAAGCGGCCTAGTCTGCAAAGCCTAGGGGAGATATTGTGGAGAGGGCAAGTTTCATCCCTGTGTCTCCCCCCCCCGTTCTGACCCATTACGTATCCCTGCCCTCTATTGCCCCACCCACACACCTCCACTTGGCCTAGTCTGGAAAGCGGTCTAGTCTGTAATGCCGAGGTGAGATATGTTGGTTTTTTGGTGGGGTTTGGGGGGGTAGTGGTGCTAAATGGTAAAGTAAAAACCCCTTGCAGTGTAGGGGCCTACATAAATCAAAGGCCGTGCTGTGTCCTGTGGCAACCCCCCCCCCCAGGCAGGCCCCGACCTCCACTTGGCAATGTTGGTTTTTTGGTGGGGGTTTTTTGGGGTGGGGGTAGTGTTGCTAAATGGTAAAGTAAAACCCCTTGCAGTGTAGGGGCCTACATAAATCAAAGGCCGTGCTGCGGTCTGTGGCAAACCACCCCCCCAGGCAGGCCCCGACCTCCACTTGGCAATGTTGGTTCTTTGGTGGGTTTTTTTTGGGGGGGTAGTGGTGCTAAATGGTAAAGTAAAACCCCTTGCCGTGACCCCAAGTGTGTTGCTGTGGGTTATCCCCCTCCCCGGGCCTAGTGGAGGCCTGTCAGCCTGTCAGGGGCCTAAAACAAAGGCCTAGATAAAATGGCTGCCTTGGTGTGTTTAAGTTGCTTGGTTGATGATGATGTCATTCGGTTTGTGGGTGTGGCTTAGATTTCTCAGGAAGGGAGGGGGTGGAGGAGGGTACTACGCCACTTGAGGGCGCTGTTTGAGTTGGTGGAAAATCATTTCTGTACCTGCGCAGGTGTGTGATTTGAGGGATTTTTGCCCCCAACAACGCTCTAGGAGTGGCCTGGATCATTGTGTCCAAATTTCAGGACGATCGGTCAAGCAGTTACGGAGAAAAGTGGAACCCCGGATTTCACGATTTTTACATTTTTATATATATAGATTGTTCTATGCAAACATTGCTGGACACCACCCTGAAAACTAAAACAGTAAAGAACGATTTCAGGTTCATACAACTGAAAGGTTGAGCATAAAAACATTTAAATCCCCAATGATTTTACAGCTCTGCTTTAACAATATTCCAGAGTTTGCCAAGGAACATATTGACAAATTCTGAACTGCCTTTCTCTATTCTTTGTCTAAACATCTCATCATACAAGTTGGGAGGAGATTGTGAGGCACTGATGCACTAGCCTCATAGTTCTTTGCACAAACCAAGGTACATGTGAAAAGATTCTCCACACAAAAGGGGATCTGAATTGGGTCAAAATTCCCTCCTTACAAGGAGGAACTCTACATATGCACGTTCGTACACAAGAGTCCCTTCTCACGGCAAGATTGTGTGATCCCCAGATTGGGGATTGGAAAATCATATGTGGCAGGCGAAAAGGAGAAGAAAAGTGAGAAAGGAAGGGTTCAAAGCTCCCCCCCGTCAAATAAGTGAAGAGCAAATTATACCACCACAGCAAGTAGAAATGAGGGAGGGAGACAAAGACAACCTCAGGTCCTACTCAAACCATGCCCTCCCCACCCACTTATAGGACCAACTTAAGAGTAGCTGCCCCATTCAGAAGAACAGTGAAGGTGGTTGTGTGTGTGTTTTTGAGCATGTGGTTCTTGGTGTGTTTTACAAAAGTTGTTAGCTGCTTTGAGGACTGTAGCTGAAAAATGGGATATAAATCCAATGAAAAAGAATGAATGCCAGAGGGTTGGACTAGATGACCCTCAAGGTCCCTTCCAACTCTACAATTCTATACTGTAATTCTATGAATTAAAATTATTATCTTCCCTGCCCTCTTATTGGCTGTTTTATATAGTAAGCAGAATTTGTATAAATCAAACTGTTGCCTTAATGTACATCTTTTCCTCAACAGGAACATGGAAGGAACACAAGAATTCTCCTCAGTCCCAAAAGTCCAACTTCAACAGAAATATTGGGTAACAGAAGATAGTAAAACTAAACTGCTGACAGTTGGTGCCAAATGTTTGGAGATAGTCAGTCACAGAGAACATTATTACGATACTACTTCGGATGACCTAGCAATGGCTCAGTTATGGCTTAGTCAAAGAAATAAACAATGGCATCTTATACTAGAATCTCAGGAGCAGATGTCTAGAGATAATATTGCAAATCAGAACAAACCAGAAAATATTCAGCATGCTAAACCTACTGTCTATGAAGAAAAGCAGCAAACACAATTTGAGCCTAACAATCAAAATGATCAGCAACTTGATTTGATTGAAACAGATAGTACGTCTACATGTGCAGCAGCCGGTTCTGCATATACTGAACTAGTCGAAGAGAGAGAGATAATTACACATCTGGCAGACTTTCTTAACATAGATTTGAAATTTGAGGAAGAAGCAAACATGACAATGGAAGACTTTCTGCAGAAGGCTGGTATCCAGCATTATGAAAGCAATCATGTTATTAATCAAATAACATATAAACTGTGTGACCAGTACACAATTATAATTCAAAAGGATGAAAGCTCTTTGAAGGAGTCTGCAACTATATTGTTAGATATGGATATTTTAAATATTTGCAAAGGCTTTGAAGAAATGGAAAAATTAGCGAATTACCTGGAATTTGAACATCCAGCACTTCAAAGTGAACAGGAACTGCTCGTGTAACAAGTTAAAAAAAACCACCATGAGCACCAAGTCCTTCAAATTTGTGAACTATTTTCTAAGAAATGGTTTAAAGATATGATTACCAGATCAATACATTTTTTGCCCCTTTAAATTTAAATCCAGTGCAGTGTGTAACAAAATCTTATGCAGCTTGGAAATACAGATTTATGGCAATGGCAGCAGTACAAGTGATTAATGCCAACAGTGATCTATGAATAGCACTGTTAACAGCTGCTGGAGGAAATACATTCTAGAGAGCCCCACTTAAACGAACTGCTTAAGATTAGTTTCCTATTTTCAAAACTGCAAAGGCTATATCTTGGTTCAATTAAATAAATCCCTCAATCAACCAACCCCAATCTTTTCATTTAACAGTTTTAGACAAAAAACACATTTCCTGCAGAAAAAAAATCTGTCTTCAGCAAACTAGAATCTCAATAGCTATGAGCAAATAGCTTAAAATATTTTGCATTTTTTACAGTGAATACATTGCCACTTGAAAGAGCTCCTTTACTTACACTATGCAAAAGCATTTAAATGAGACTTCTTTATTTTAAACCAAAATTCATCGCAACATTTTTATTAGAACTGTTAATTCAAGCTTGATCCTTCACTGCACAACCCTTATATATAAACAAGAGTAATTGAAGCCTATATTACAGCTGCTACATGTGCAGAAAAGTCATGCATATCCTGGAATCTCTCTCATTCACACCATGATCAACCTGTTAAACAAAAATCTATTTTATCTGCCCCTTAAGAAAAGAATCCTATGACACACTCTCTCTTTAACATGCCCTCAGTTGTGATTCAGCATTTCATTCACTACTTTGGTGATAATAGTATACCTATTCTGAACTTTAAAATGGAAAGTGTAATGCTGGTGGTCAACAAAAGAGATTTAAAGACTGTCTCAAAGGAAAATCTAAAAAAAATGTTGTATAAACACTGGCAATTGGGAAACACTGGCCTGCGAGCACTCCAGTTGGAGAACAGCCTTTATCAAAGGTGTCATGGGCTTTGAAGACACTTGAACTCAGGACGCAAGGGAGAAACGTGCTAAGAGGAAGGCATGCTTGGCAAATCCACATGGTGATCAACTCCTGCCCAGAAACTAATGTCCCACTGTGGAAGGAGGTGTGGGTCCAGAATTGGCCTCCACAGTCACTTATGGACTCATTGTTAAATCTTACTCGGCTACGAGTGATAGCCAAAGAAGAAGAAGATACAGTCGTACCTCGGAAGTTGAACGGAATCTGTTCTGGAAGTACGTTCGACTTCCAAAAGTCGTTTGGAAACCAAGGCGTGGCTTCTGATTAGCTGCGGGAAGATTCTGCAGCCAATCAGAAGCTGCGGAACCCGCATCAGACATTCAGGTTCCAAATAACGTTTGCAAACCACCGGAACACTCACGTCTGGGTTTGCGGCATTCAGGTACCAAAATGTTCGACCTGCAAGGCGTTCGACTTCCGAGGTACGACTGTACTACTGTTCAAACAAAATAAAAAAATTCATTCCAATAGCACCTTAGAGACCAACTAAGTTTGTCATTGGTATGAGTTTTCATGTGCATGCACACTTTTGTTTCTGTATCTGTTTTAGTGTATCTGAAGAAGTGTGCATGCACATGAAAGCTCATACCAATGACAAACTTAGCTGGTCTCTAAGGTGCTACTGGAAGGAATTTTTTTATTTTGTTTCGACTACGGCAGACCAACACGGCTACCTACCTGTAACTTGTACAACTGTACTTCAACCATACTGCTACTACTATTAAAATCCAGAAGCGAGAGGCTGTATGAGTTGGCCCTGTTTTCACTTTAGAGACCAGTGTATCATGAGGCCGTTTCCCATGCTTTTACTCATATATTTAGGGGATGATTTCTCAAGCCATCCCCACTGAATTTGAATTAACATTTCAGTGTTCATAGTCATGTCAGCATTTTACTCTCTACTATTTTTGTTGCTGAATTCTGAAGAAATGACGAAAGAAAATAAGATGAGGCTATTTCAATGGCATCTTAACTCAGGAATAAAAATGTCTGTAAAACATAGGACTGTGACAGTTTATCACTATAGTGCAGTTAGAGAACATTTTAAGATGCTATTGTACAGTAATGGAATTATTTGACTATTTTAATTGGCTGTGATTTCAGAAGAATGCAGTCTGCCTTTACCTATCATTTTAGACTGCTTGCACTAGCTTTCAGACACCTGTCCCCAGTTGGCTTGTTTCCCCCGAAATCAAGCCATGTACAATGCAACTTTAATGAACAAATATTCAGTGTCTATCAGGTTACTTTATCTGATGATATGTGCATTGTTTAATACTAATAAAACATTTTAAAGGACAATGTTCCACCTGTCATCTCTAACCAATTCAGTGATTAAACCTGAAGTCTTGCTACTAGAAATCAATGTTTTTAAGAAAGTTTAATGCTAAGCATTCATGTAAAACTACCAAGAGATCTAAAGAATATTCTTGCCTATGCTGAATCATTTTGCAATCCACCAATTTTCGAAATATAATACTTTCTAGCACAATTTCTAAAACCTTTACACTTAAGATGGACAGATGATGTGGCTGCTTGTCAACTGACAGCTATTAACAAGGATTAATTAAACATGGTATTCCATCTTGTGTTTTCTCCCCCCCCCCACTTTTCAATCAATATACCATATACCCTCCACAGACACCTCTGCAATGATGTTGACATTAAAATATTCTGCTGTTCTTCAATAAAAGAGAAAAGGGGAGACCAAATTGTGTCAAATGTATCTTTTTTGGAGATGCCTTTGATTAGTTGCTGGTGGTATGGGAGGATTCTGATATGGCAATGCTCCAGATGTTATTAATCCAAGCCTCTAGATTTCCTTCCATCATTGGGGAATAACTAGTCTAGCTGCTGTGAACTGAAAGAAAATTAATTCTTTAGATTTAAGGGTAGAATTTAGAGTTTTATCTGGTGATAATATGCCAAGTGCCAAATTAGGAGGGATAGACTATTTAGTCATTTTGGAGGTCAAATAAAAAACTTTCCCCCCAAAGGCATGGACCATGGTACATTCCCACCAAACATGAAAATGGGAACCTCGTTCTCCACAGCCTTTGCAACATAATGGTGAGCTTCAAGAATTTATTTTTGCAAGACGTGGGGGTCCAATAATTTTAAGGGAAATTTCCTGGAAGCATAATTTTCTATGATATACCACCAGAAAAAATAAACAGGGACTTTTCTGTATGATTTTTCTTTGCATTCTCCAAATATGGATGTTAGTATGCACCGCAACCGCAGAGTCGGACACGACTGGACTTGATGGTCAGGGGCCCCTTTACCTTTTAGTATGCACATTATGGTGGCACAATATTAACTGAGAAAGAGGTGGGAGTGATAAGAGGCTCTGTAGAACTCAAGAAATTTTTTTGCTTTATTTCTAGAGCTACAGACAATTTGCTGCTCTGTGAATCAGGAGAATGCAGAATTACTTGTTAAAATGAAATTTACTAAAGTGCTGCACAATCTTCAATTAGTTCACTATCTGTAGAACTAGCACTGAATACCACCCATTGTCTTCTGGGTTTTCATTATGGTTAAAGTTGTTTATTTGGAAAATTTAATACAAATTATTTTAATAATAATAATAATAATAATAATAATAATAATAATAATAATAAAGTTGTTCAAAAGCCAAAGTTCATCTTCTGTATATTATCCACCCAAATTTTCCATGTTTTGACTACTGACACTTATCAACCATTGTGGTGAAATCCTGATGTAAAACAATACTTTCCACCATTCATCTGTCAGCGCTCCTCTTTCCAAAGATGCTAGTCTTTAAATGGTGTTGATACTCTAATCTATCAACAAAGTATCAATGACCTCATTTAAAGATCGGGTACTATTTTTGATAGCCTTTGACCCTAGTAAAATCATTAGATGTTATGGAGCTTTCTTAATGAAAACTACTAGTTACCAATATTACCATGGCTAATAATCTACTAGGGTTGTGGGCTTTTGGGGCTTTTTTTTTTTTAAAAAAAGCTAGCCTATTTAAGTACTCCAAAGGGTAATGACCACCCAATTTTTAGACCTCTGGTCCATGGACTACTTGGTCTGAATGAATCATAGTTCTTCCTACAGCTTTACTGTTGGCACGCAATGTATTGCTACACAAAGAAAGAGGAGCGAAGCTGGAAACTCACATCAGAAGATTCTAAATTTCAGAATACAAAGAAGTTCTTGTAAGGTTCACACAGTACATCAGGTGGAGCCAAGTTGTTGAATAGCTCCTTGGGGAATGCTGAAAAAGATGCCTTAGGCCAGGCTTCCCCCATAGTGGGGCCCTTCAGCTGTTTTAGTTTATAAGCTCCAGCCAGCTTTCCCATAGTAATACTCCAAAACATCTGAGGGGCATAAGGTTGGGGAAGACTGCTTTAGAGCATGTTGATACGTATTCTTGTTTCCACAAACTGATACTTATTCTGATGCATACTGAACCTGCATAACATGCACAAAAATGTTCAATTGCCTCTTAATCCATAGGGTTTTCTGTTGAAATAGTTGTGGTTGTACTATCAGTACCTAATCATCTTTGATCAAGCCCCCTATCCTGTTCAGAAATTGCGTATTTCTATCCATTTAGAATACCTGTTACACACTGGCAAATTTCTCTACTCTTTATTAGATTTATTTTCCTTTGTGCAACTCCAAAGTGTGAGGGATAATTCAAACTAATGAAAAAGTGAATGCTAGCTCTTAGGAGTAAAAAGGTAAAAGTAAAGGGACCCCTGACCATTAGGTCCAGTTGTGACCAACTCTGGGGTTGCGGCGCTCATCTCGTGTTATTGGCTGAGGGTGCCGGCGTACAGCTTCCAGGTGATGCGGCCAGCATGACAAAGCCACTTCTGGCGAACCAGAGCAGCACACAGAAACGCCATTTACCTTCCCGCTGTAGCGGTACCTATTCATCTACTTGCACTTTGACGAGCTTTCGAACTACTAGGTTGGCAGGAGCTGGGAGCGAACAATGGGAGTTCACCCCGTCGCAGGGATTCGAACCGCCAACCTTCTGATTGGCAAGCCCTAGGCTCAGTGGTTTAACCCACAGCGCCACCCATGTCCCACTCTTAGGAGTAGAAAAATCACTGCACATTTCACGATGGATTCCCATGCTATAATCCCAACCATTTGACAAAGTCCACAGCAATAGACAAGAGGAAATGTTTAAGCAGCAGCATTGTCAAGATTATTATATGATCAGCTGGTATAATATAGAGTAGCTAGCAGTTACCACTTTCATGAACAGCATCACTGGAGCTTTTATAGTAGTGTAGATAAATAGAGTTAACAACCTCCTTGTTCTACCTTACTTGTGTGCCTTTGAACATTGAATAATGGACAGCAAAGCAAAATATTCCCTCTTTGGTGAATCTCAATACTAGGTACATATATTACTACATAGGTACATGGAATTCCCGTTGCCAGTAACAATGGTAATTCCATTAGTAACAATGGATGTACCTACCTGTACAGATTCATAATGTACCGGTAGGTGTCAGACAAACCTCTCAGAGAAAGCCATTTGATAAACAGAGTGCCTCCACAAACATCCACCCCTGCCTCAGTGGCTATCCATCCCATTTTACATGGTAGAAAAACTTGGAAAAGGGCCTGTGATAAAGATCTCAAGGTCTGGGAGAATATAATGATTCTTCAAGTAACCTAGCCCCAAGTTATTTAGG
Source organism: Zootoca vivipara (assembly GCF_965207765.1). NCBI lineage: Eukaryota > Metazoa > Chordata > Lepidosauria > Squamata > Lacertidae > Zootoca > Zootoca vivipara. The sequence goes on along the minus strand of NC_142585.1, from coordinate 39,765,929 downwards.
GCTTTAAACCATCACTTGGGGCATGGCTTGCTGCAGAGTCTAATGATGGGTTGATTTCAAGTCTTCAGCACCCTTGGGAAAGAAATCACTCTGAACAACTGCAAAATCACTCTTCCTCACCTTTCTAAGTACACCTCCTGAAAGGTAATGCTGCAGGGCTTGCGTGGCCTGAAAAGTAAATTAACAAGGCTTGAATGGCAGGAAGCTATCAATTACTCAGAGCTGTGAAAAAGACTCAGAAGTGTTTATTCATAAAGTAAGACAGGCTTTAGACTGGGCAGCTGCTTTGCATTCACTTGAAAACAAGATTGCAATGTTACCTAATCTTATCCAGATTAAGCACCCCAAAAAAGCTGCAAGCACTTAAAATTGCAATTGAAGATTTAGATTTAAAGTTTGCAGCTCAGTTGGATAGAGATAAAGGGGGAGGATTAAACTAGGTGGGATTGGGGGGGGAGAGGAGGGGGGAGGTATGATTGCTTTTATTTTAAGTTGGTTTGACAGTTTGAAGATAGACCCCTGCCTTGCTCTTCCTGACATTGAAGAGGCACACAGAGAACAAGAAACCAAGAGCCAAGTGCCAAGACACACTGTTGTCTGCTATAAATGCTACAAAACTAAAACTTTTATGTTTAATGACCTACTACACAACTATTGAGGACTTAAATACAACTCATTTAATGTGCGGTTGCCATATTTTGAAGAGCAAAAAAGAGGACACATTAGCCAACTTCTACTTTTAACTATGAATCACTATGATGACTCTTATTTTACATACCTATGAAAAAGAGAACATGTCATGGAAAAGGAGGACATATGGCAACCCTATAAGGTGAGTGTCAAAGTTTGCTGAGTGTCAAAGTTCAAAGTTAAAGGAAGGGTGGTTACACTACCTGGACAGGGCAGAAAAATGAAGTTATCAGTGGCAGCAACCAGATTTCTGAGAAGGTGGGCTGGGAAAAATTCTTGAGAGACTACAGAAGAGCTGCAGTAAGATTTGTTGGCAGCTGGCACTGAGGTTTCACTGAGCACAGTAAGGCATGTACCAAACACAGAAGGTTTCCATGCCAGAACTCCAAGACATACACTACTACTGACCCAAATGCACAATAAAAGTCAGCTCCAATATGCTCAAAATCATATAAGTAAGCCACAGAAGTTTTGGGATTCTGTTCAGCAGTGGAACAGACTCCCATGAGAGGTGGTGGACTCTAGTTTTTTGGAGGTTTTTAAACAATGGTTGGACGGTCGTCTGTCATGGATACTTTAGCTGAGGTTCCTGCATTGCAGGGGTTTTGGACTAGATGACCCTTGGGTCCCTTCCAACTCTAAGATTCTATTATTCTGTGAAGCGATGAAACAAAATTGGAACTTTTCAGCCCCAACGGTCAGCGCTATGTCTGGAGGAAGAAGAATGAAGCATGGGTTGAAAAGAACACTCAGTGAAGCAGTGTTGGTGAAGCATGTTGGTGGCTCAGTGATGCTCTAGGGCTGCTTTGCATCCTCTGGCACTGGAAACTTGCAGCGTGTGGAAGGCAGTATGGATTCATTGAAGTATCAGGAAATCCTAGGAGGAAACATAATGCCATCTGTGAGGAAGCTGAAGCTTGGGCATCATTGGAACTTCCAACAGGACAATGATCCCAAGCACACCTCAAATTCCACCAAACCTTGATTGCAGAAGAAGTCCTGGGAGGTTCTGACTTAAATGTCATAGAAAATCTTTGGTGGGAACTGAAGAAGGCGATTGCAGGACACAAACCCAAGAATATCAGTGAACTGGAGGCAACTGCTCATGAGAAATGGGCTAAGATTCCTCAGGAACACTGCTGGAAGCTGCTTTCTGGCTATGCATCTTCTTGTTTGCAGCAGGTCATAACAGCAAAAGGCTGCTCTACTACGGTAAGTACTAAATATGCTTGTCATGGAGGGGCTGAATAATAGTGAGACTGGAAAAGCCAGTATAAGTTGCAATTTCAGCCAGATTTGGGGAAATCACTTGAAGCATCCGTTGTATTGAGCTTTTTCAATTGCTTTTGTTTGATTTGCTCATTGAAAACAGCTGAAAGTCTGTAAATTTTGATAATGTAAACCTGATTTGCAACGGGGATTGAATAATTTCGATTGCAACTGTAGGATCAAAGATATTATGCCTAAATGGTCATCCTATTTCAGCAACTTCATTAAAGGAAAAACTAAAAGATACCCTGCCCAACTATCTCCAACTAACACAGGTTTCCTCCTTTGCTCCATTCTTGCTGCAGAAAGGAAAAGGTAATCACTTTGTCCTAAAGAGACCTCAAGTAACAAGGGCATGGCTTCCTATATATGTTGCATTCTACTTAACACAGAATCATGCTCTTCTCAGGGGCTACAGGCATTATGAGAGAATGATCTAGGTCTTTGACTAGAGCAGTGGTGCCCAAACTTTTTTCAAAGAGGGCCAGATTTGATGAAGTGAAGGGGTGTGGGGGCCAACCAAAGTTGTTGACCTTTTTCTAGGGTTGGAGTTGTTGAGCTTTTTTTAGGATTTTAACCCAAAGTTGTTGAGCTTTTTTTACAATTGAAGTTGTTGAGGGTTTTTAGGATTCCCCCCCCCAGGATATAAAGTGCCACAGGGGCCAGATTAAACCGACCAGCTGGCAGGATTAGGCCCCTGAGAAGGCCTGGGCTACAGGAAGAAGTATAGAAGTATAGGAAGCACTGTGGTCTAAACTCCTACTTAAAATGAGTTCTATAGAATACAGGAAGCCACACTGAAAACAGTGTTAAAATGGCATTGGGCCCTACTCTGTATATCCATAATGTGGTTGGGTTGCTGTATAGTTCAGAAATTCTCTGGACTCAGAGATTCTCTGGATTTTTTTTACATATTTCCACCATCACCTATCAGGTACTGTCCATAGACCTAGCCTGGTGTTCCTATATTTGGGGCGTGGTACCAACACACCCATCATGCATAAATCTCTTGTATTATATGTTTCTTGCCACAGCCAGAATGTCTGCGGTTTCCCAATGAAAATACAATCCACTCTAGAGGAGACTAGAGAAAGTATGGGACATTGCACTGTCAGAACATTTGACACACAAATGGAGGGTCCGTACTGGTTCTTCAAAAATAGACCACTTTTATTCAATATAGTATAAGTTTTTTTCTCCTGTGTTAACTGAATGGCCTACTAAACCCCCTGCTCTTCAGATAATTATGTCAAAAGGCTTTATTTGGAACAATATGAACTGACATTTTTCTCCTTATATGTAATAGTTGTATATGGCATTGCACTCTCAGTTGTTGCCTGGTTTTCCCCTCCCCTCTTTATTTTTTCTATTTATTATTTGTTACACACACTTTTCTTATTGCATTTTGTATATGCTTATATCAATAACCATTCTGTATGAAACATGACAATAAAAACAACAACCACTATAACTTAGAATTGTACCTAGAAACAGACTGGAAGGCAGTGAAAATTATGAAACAGTAGCATTCAAAATCATATTTACCGTACGTATTTAATAACCTAGCTGCCCTATTCGGACTTATTTTCTGGAGCTTTCCTCAAAGGTAGCCTCATGCATAACGTATTACTGGAAGGCAATTTCCGACCAGACAGGGGGGACACTGGGTAGACAAAAGATACTCTGAGCCATAAAGTTCACTTGGGCCTCAGGTAACAGTGCTTGATCGAAGATCACCCACAAAATACAAACCAGTTCCTTTAGGGACAGTACAACTACATCCAAAGCATATTGAATATTACTTAAGAAAGCAGATGAACATCTGCCGACAGTACATCTATCTTGCATGGACTGAGTCTCTATTTATTGTCCCTCACCCCAGATGATTATTGTGTACAGGCACTGTTTCAGAACTCTCACTACCACCCATGGATTAAATTAAAAGAGCTGCAATGCAGTACTCTAATCCCTATTCCAGAACCTACCCACAAGAGCAACATGATCAATGGCATTGAAAACCACAGAGAGGTCAGCTGAACAGTCAAATATATTATTTGACGTTGTCAAACATTTCAAAAAAACCAAGAATGCCACAGTATTGGTGGCAACTTATCTTTTTAAATTTCACCATGGTGATATTTCTTAGCAAGGGACAAACCTAGAAACACAGCAGAGCATCTCCTACTGATGCCTGGGTATAATTTCAGGCATCTCCAAATATGATCACCTTTTCAAAACAAACAATGAATTAAAAAACTATGAAGAAGATAATTTAGTTATTCAACAAAACACCTACTAATTAATTTGTTATTGTAATTAACAAAAGCATCAAACCTGTTGAAAGACAGGGCATAAAATCTATTCCATTCAGACTGCAACAAATGAGAGAAAGCAGGGGAGGGTCAACAGCTCTGCAGAGAATCCAGCACCATCCTCCACCTATTCATATTAATCATAAAAGTTCAAGCACACATTTTCAGCGGGCTTTTAAAGTTCAAGTACTCAGTTTTCCAGAACTGAGTGAAAGTGTGCAGAAAGTTACATACTAGGTAAAACCATAACTTTCTACAATACTGATCATTTGGGCTTTTGTTTCATTTTATCATTATACAGTATGTTTTTGAATAAGAAAGATTATAAATAAAATGAAGTTTTGAGTCTTATCATTAGTATTGTACTTTAGTCTTGTCATTATTACCAGTTCTAGATGCACCAAAGACATTTGTCCAAGTATGGTTATAATCAGTGCTTTTTTTTCTTTAAAAAATGTTTAGGGGTACTCTCATTTTCCTACTCATTGAAATACTGCCCCTCAATGAGGCCAAACTTAGATTCACAAAATGTTTAGGTGAATGTGTACCCTGGGTTTCCCCCCCAAAAAGCACTGGTTATAATTTCTTCTTCAGCAACATGTGAATGAATGTGGCATATAAAGCTGGCAATGGCACAATCCACTACCATAGTAGCACACAAGGGGATTCATGAATACAATGCCACTCACAATGGAGTTCACTGAAGAATTTCTCAGTTAATTGCCCCAAAATATTTCAACAATCCAGTGTTGTTTTTTAATTAGTTTTTATTTTATTTTTTGTGTTACAAAGCAAGCAGATAAAGAGGGAAAGGTGCATCCATTGTCTCCACTTTCACTTCAGTCTTTTTCAGATTACGTTTGGTGAGATACATTTTTGCCATAATCTTACAGTTGGGAGGAAGGGGAGGGGGAGAAAGATGGGTATATTGTTCTTCGTTCTATTGCCTATTCTTAGTGGGGGGGGGGTGTCAGCATCACATGGGTAGGTTCTTTAGTTGTGTATTTATTTATTTTTATTGATATGGTGAGAGGTTACGGGTTCCCAAGCTTGGTTGGTTGTATATAGTAGGTTGTGGTGTGGTTTCTTTATACGAGGAAGGCGGGCTAGGTTGTTGGGTCAGGTTACCCATATTGATCTGTATGCTGTTGGAGGGGATAGGTTACTGTAATAAAAGTGAACCACACTGGGGTGAAGGCATCCTCCAAAGCTTGTCCCCGTGCTAGTTGAATTTGTTAACTTTTCTAGTAGGATGGTTTCCCACATGTTTTGGTACCAGTGGTCTATGTTCACTCTTGATAGGTCCTTCCAGTGTCTAGTTATGGTATTTCTAGCTCTAGTTGTGATATTTCTAGTAATTTGATTTCACAGTTTCTAATGTATAAATTGCTCCTTTATCAAAATCATAACACATTTAACTCAGCAAGTTACTTTTTAATATTCATAACATTTATTTAAACCAGGAAGCAGAAAGTGAAATTAACTAGAGCAAAAGTTAAACCTGCTTAATTAAACCTACATATTAGCTACTTAGAAAAACTGGATGTTTACAACTGCAGAAAATATATCAGTATCCTATTGGCCTATCTATGGCAGTTGTTATAAAGATTACTATAAATTTATGTGAGGCACTTTTAAAATGTTAAAATATAACTATTTTTATTTACAAACTAAAGAAAAATGAACTATTTTCACACCAAACAATGGAGATTTAGGTTTGGGATAAAGTACATATGCTAATCATGAATCAATAGCATCTAGACTATTACCGGTAATCTTCATATACAAGCATTTCAATATGTGAGAGGAATATTACTTGAAGCTTTGTGCTTCTTTTTACACTTACTGCTAATTACATCAGCACCAATAAAAAGCTTGGATCTTTACAGCACTGAAGAATTAGATGCCACCTTTATGTCCACTTATAAATGCACTCATAACAGACCAAGCATTACACTTAGTTTCCTGATATAAATCTGTACCCCAGATCCCAGTATCTAATCCAGCTGCTTAAAAGCATCCCCACAACATGTCACCATCCTTCCCCCATCCTCATAATTTTATGTTAATCAGCCTGTTTAAAGAAGAATGCTTTCATCTGGCACCAAAGGGTATATAAGCACCAGCCAAACCTTCCTGGGGAGAGCATTCCACAAATGAGGATTCACTGCAAAAAAAAAAAGTCCCATATTTGTGTTGCCAGCCTCTGGGCCTCTCATGGAGGAGGCACACAAAGAAGGGCCTCAGAAGATTATCTCAGGATCCAGGTAGGTCCATATGGGGAGAGGTGGTCCTTGAGGTATTGTCATCCTGAGCAGTTTAAGGCTTTATAGGTCAAAACCAGCACTTTGAATTGGGACCAGAAACTAACTGGTAGCCTCGGATGAGGATCAGTGCAATAGGCTCAAACCATCTTGCCCCGGTGAGCAACCTGGCCTCTGAATTCTGCACTAGCTGAAGTTTCAGAACTGTCTTCAGAGGCAGTCCTATATATAATGTGTTGCAGCAATCCAACCTAGATGGGATGCGGGTGGCGCTGTGGTCTAAGCCACAGAGCCTAGGGCTTGCTGATCTGAAGGTCAGTGGTTGGAATCCCCGCGACAGGGGGAGCTCCTCTTGTTCGGTCCCAGCTCCTGCCCACCTAGCAGTTCGAAACCACGTCAAAGTGCAATAGGATAAATAGGCACTGCTCTGGCAGGAAGGTAAACAGCGTTTCTGTATGCTGTTCTGGTTCACCAGAAACGGCTTAGTCATGCTGGCCACATGACCCGGAAGCTGTCTACGGACAAACGCCGGCTCCCTTGGCTAATAGAGCAAGATAAGTTTGCAACCCCGGGGTCGTCTGCGACTAGACCTAACAGTCAGGTGTACCTTTACCTTTAATGTAACCTAGAGGTTACCAGAGCATAGACAACAATAGTTAGGCTGTCTCTGTCCAGATAGGGGTGTAGCTGGGCCACCAGTCAAAGCTGATGGAAGGCACTCCTGAGCCTCAAATGACAGCAAAGATTCCAGAATACCCCCAAGTTGTGTACCCATTCCTTTAGAGCAGTGGTGGCCAAACTTGGCCCTCCAGCTGTTTTTGGACTACAACTTCCATCATCAACTCGGAGAGCCACTCCAGAAGGATACCATGGTTGATGGTATCCAAAGCTGTGGAGACGTCAAGAAGAATTAACAGGGACACACACACCCCCCCAACAGAGGTAATCATACAGGGTGACCAAAGCAGTTTCCGTGCCAAAAACCGGGCCTAAACCCCAATTGAAATGGATCTAGAAAGTAAAATTTCTACAAGAATGTCTAGATCTGGTCCAAGACAATCCAAAATGTTGTTGGGTCATTCAAATGAGAATCGGAATAAAACAAACAAAGGTTAAAGATCAACAATATTACTGCCACAAAGAAGTGCAAGTTAAGAGTAAGGAAGGCTGTGGATACTACTAATTAATACACAGGCTCTGTACATCTCTGCTTTCTGAACTTGCTACTCTCAATTTTCTTGAACATACCATGTCATACCACATCGGAAGCAATGGAAAGTAATACTTATTGCAAGAAGAAACAATAACACAACAAAGTTACATTTACAGCAAATATTTATAGTTTTGACAATCTTAAAGATTCCCATTTCAGAAACCTCAGAGGAGATATTTCCAATTTATATGTTAGATGAACCTATAGAATGGAAGAATGCCCTGACAAGTTTATGTTTATGCTTGCAGCCACAATGGTCACTGTCAATTTATTTACATACATGTTCCACAAACACATTTGTGCTCAAAAAGCTGCAAAATAGCCATCACTGTCACTCCAGTTTGTCCCAAGGTACTTATTTCAAGAATGAAATTTCTCCAGTTACACATTAACATTTATCAATAGCAAACACAGTCATTGTTCCTCTGTCAGTCTACCTTCAGTAAAATTATATACTGTACATGTTCTATAGACCAATGAAAACATAACAGAGGGGGCTAGAGACAGGTGTACTGGTGTGGGGTGGGTGGCAATATTGGATAAAGAAACATGGCAATGACAAAGGCAAGCAAGAAGCCCTCACATGTCAGCACATGGGATAGGGCACACACTGGTTTGTGATTACATTAAATATATGCCAATTTGCTTTTCTCTATGATGCTGAGTAGCTACAGAGAACAGACATTCAAATCACACAGCTAGCAGGCAGAACTGAGCCCTTGCACCTCTGAAAGGGATGCATCAGGAACAGTAGGCTATATATGACAGAGGTTGCAACAACTTCAAATAATATATTCTAGAGCAGGCATCCCCAAACCTTGGCTCTCCAGACATTTTGGACTACATTTTCCATCATCCCTGACCACTGGTCCTGTTAGCTAAGGTTCATGGGAATTGTAGGCCAAAACATCTGGAGGTCCGCAGTTTAGGGGTGCCTGTTCTAGAGATACTGGATGTCCACCTGACATAAAACACAATTTATTACCATGGCTCCAGTAAAATAACTACGGTAGTGAGAATCCTCAGTCTAAAAGGAGGATTTAGATGATTCTGTTAGGTGGGTGGTAATGGCCTCTATATGTGAGATAAAAGTCTGTTTTCCCCCTGTCATTGGGAAGACATAAGATATAAGGATGGCACAAGTGGTAGGGGGCACTGCCATGACAACTTAATGAGCATTTCAGGGTTAGCTTTGCTTTGAGCTACCGTAATCATCTTAGGTGTTATTAGGTAAGGTATGGTAAAGGACCCTGGTTAAGTCCAGTCAAAGATGACTATGGGGTGCAGTGCTCGTCTTGCCTTTCAGGCCGAGAGAGCCGGTGTTTGTCCACAGACAGCTATCCGGGTCATGTGGCACAAGGAGAACCATGATGAATGTCAAGGCACTGGCTAAGTGTCAGTTATTTATTACTAAATAGGAAACAGGTTTTTTTTTGCCTTAGACAATCTTTAAAGAGTTGACAAATGGAAGCAAACAGTGGATTTAAAAAACAGTAGCATAAGGCAGTACTATGAAGCCATTCTCTCTCCAAATACTATGGTACTCTCCAAAAAATTAAAATTAAAATAAAAACTGTACCAAAAATATCCACAACTGGAATTGAAGCTCTGGGGCCAGCAGGAGACTGGAGGACATGAGGAAAAGCAACTGCTACTACACGACCACATGCACCAGCCCAAACAAAGCACTGCTGCACCTCCAGTCTCTTTTCTGCCCTCTCTGGATGTCCTCCTTGGGCTCCAGGGAGGGTCTCCTCATGAGCCACAAGGACTCTGCACCCCTCTCTCTCCATTTTCATGTATGAATTAAATTATTAAAACATTCCTTGGTGCTGCTTGTATACCATGGTCACATGCAAGTCGATCATGCGCAAGTGGGGGGATGCTTGTATGTGTATTGCCTCATCCTATCATGCACTTTGAGAAAACATCTGATGAATCTGAACACACTAAAGGTTTATACTATCATTATCATCATGGTATTAAAAGGGAAATTATACAAATCCATGGAGGAAGGCAGCAGTCAAGGCCAATCACCACATGTAAGGCTTGATGGAACCTCCATGTTCAGGGGCAGTATTCCATGAGATAAAAGATGCTGCAAGGGGGCACTAGTAGGGAAAGTCAAAGGGCAAGGGCTGCTGCCTTGAAATCCAACTTGCTTGCCTTCTGGAGGCAACCAACAGGTACTACATGAGGTAGGATGCTGCACTCTGATGTAGCAGGGCTGCCCTTATAATTTTCAGGAGAGAGAATATAGGTCAATGAAAGAGTCACTGTTATAATTTCCCTTTCCTTTCCAACCAACATCTGTACAGCAATTCCACACATGTAAACACATACAACTGTAATAGGTGTGTGTGTGTGTACATACCACCCACATGCAGATACTAATAATTTTAATACATTTTATAAGGATGTAAAATATTTTTGTGCATGCAATTTTTGTTATTGTGCGATTTTTCTTAGCCATCTTGACACTTATACAAAAGGCACAAGATTGTGTACAATTTCACACTCAGAACTATTAACGTTTCTATACAAAAGTACATGTATATAAATTCAAAAAATCATATTAACTTGCCTTTCACAAGACAGCCAACAAAAAAACACACACATTGCTTTATGACGTAAAAATATGTAACATGGCTAGCTTCCTTAAGGAAGCATGTGCAAAATTCTACAAATCTTTATATAATACTATAAATGCATAGCATTTATAATAGATATAACTGTGCACAGATACAAAAGCCTATCCCTACAGCATACACATGTGCACGACTGTATATATCTGTCTGCAAGTATACACTGACCTATATAAACCCAATTTCAAACAGGTGCAAAAGCTTATTCCTATAACACACAGAGCGTGAAATGCGTTTAGCGTATGCACCTGTTCTGCATGTATGAACTTGGCCTATATGAGCAATAAACTATTTGCATCCGCCGCCGCCTCCCCCCCCCCCACCTTAAACGGGAAGTAGGTTCCATTTGATAAATGTAAATGTGTCCACTAGACTAGAAAAGGGAGTTTAAAATCTTTCTCTTGGCTGTAATGAAGGCGGGCGGCGGCGGCGGGGGGGGGGCGAGAAAGAGAGAGCTAGAAAGAGGCCCCCACACCTTTGGTGGAGTGAAATGGGGGTGGGTGTAAAATTACCCTCACCTGTCAAGATGCGGTGGGAGGGGGCGTGCCGGCTTATAAGAGCTTGGATAGGGGGGTGGCGCTTTCAGTCCTGAAATAGCGACGTGTCTAGTGGGGAAAGAGGTGAAGCAGGGGTGCCCGTCTGTCCGCCTTACCTGCTGGAGGGGCGGGGCTCGCGGCGGCAGCAGCAGTGGCCCCCACCTGCCGCCGCCTCCACCGGCCCAGAACGCCCGTGGTTTCTCCTCGGGGCCACCAGGGGCCCCCTTGACTAAGACAAGAGGGAAGAGAGAGGGGGCCGAGCCGACTGGCTTTGGAGGGTCCTCACCACAGCAGCCGGCAGACCGCTTCGCTTCCTACGCCGCAGCGACAGCTGCCGCTGACGCCGACAAGGCCAAACGCGGCCGGGCGAGGGAGGGAGGGAGGGAGGGAGGGAAGGCGGGGTGACGAGAGCGAGAGAAGGGAATGGGGGCGGGGGGAGGAAGGCTGCTGCGAGAGAGACAAGAAAGCCGAAGGGCGCCCAGAGGGAAAGCCAACTCGGGAGGGAGGATTGGCAAGCTTAACCGCCAATCCTAGCTCGGGCCGCTGCCGCGCCGCCGCCAGTCGCATTCGTGGCGGGTGGGGAAATGCAAATAAGGGCCGAATGCGTAGGAGCCTCAGCCTCCTTGAGAAGGTTTTTTTTTTTTTGAGGGGCGGGGCGAGCGCGCGAGGTCGGTGTGTCCGTTGACAGGTGGCAGTTGGCCCTGCTGAGAGAAGGAGTCGAAAAGTCAGGAAACTGGGTGCGAAAGGGGAGCAGGGACGAAGCTTGGCGGGTGCCCTGATGAGCAGGCAGGCCTCCCCCCCCCAAATGAGGAAAGGTGAGGCAACTGGATGCACAGGGGCAGCAGGTCCTGATGTGGATCATAAATGGACCATTAGGCCCATCTAGCAGTGTTTGTTTTCACTGACTGTCAGCTGCTCTCCAGTTTGTTGCTGTTGAATTTGTATACCGCTGTTCGTCCGAAGATCACAGGGTGGTTCCCATAAAAAAGAATACTAAATGATAAGACAAAATACATAACAAAACAAAACATAAACCAATAACCAGGAGTATTTCACTAGCCGTACCTGGAGATGCCAAGAATCTGAACCTAGGAACTTCTCTATGCAAAGCAGGTGCTTTACCACTGAAATATGGATCTTCCCCAATATAATGACCGGGATCCTGAGTTAGGAACCTAGGAACCTGCCTTATATCAAGTCAAACAATTGCGCCATATAAGCTCAGTACTGTCAACACTGACTGGCAATGGTTCTCCAAGGATTGAGGCTGGGACCTTTTCCATGCAAAGCATGTCCTCCATCACTGAGCCGCAGCCCTTCCCAATAACACAACTTCTTGTTGTGTTCGGCCAGTGCTGGCGAACCTTTTAGAGACCGAGTGCCCAAACTGCAACCCAAAACCCACTTATTTATCGCAAAGTGCCAACATGGCAATTTAACCTGAATACTGAGGGTTTAGTTCAGAAAAAAACAAGTCATACATTAACATCTTCTGTCTTGAAAGAAAAACCCAATAACAGAGCTGCTCACAAGCATAAGATGATCCAAACAAAGTGAGGAAAGTGCTTCATTGTCTTAAAATTATTTGGCAGAGAATTCCACACTTTTAAGGATTTCATTTTCACAAGATCTCTGTCTGCGTCGACTGCACAGATGGGAATTCCCTGATTTTAAGCTCCTGCCTGAGCAAGCAAGCGTTCTCGGCATGGCCCTCTGAGCACATGCAGAGCGGTGCCCCCCATTGCACCGCCATTTCCTGAAAGGGCCCTGGGGGCTGCCTCACATGTTAGCCCTGCTCCCTCGCCCAGCCCCGACAGGCCCCTATGCTGGGTGAAGTACACCAGCTAGTTGGAGATGATCATGGCGCAGCAAGGCTGGTGGGGCCCGGAGCCTTGGTGCCGGGTATGGGGCAACGAGGATGGGGCAGAGGCAGAGGTGGCCCTGCCTGGCTACCTGGCACTAGAACAAAGTGGCTTATTGAGGCTCATCAGCGATGCCATCCTCCCCTGCCAGCTCCTGCATGATGAGCCCTTCCTGGCGCCCCCCATTGGCATCGGGCAGGAGGCATACCTGCTAAGTCCTGGACTGCAAAATCCAGGATCGGCAGCCGCGTGACGCAACTTCTGGTGTTGCTGTGCCCATTTATGGGCACCGAAAATGGCCGGCGCTGGAAGTCGCGTCTACGCACTTCCGGACATGCGTAGACGCGACTTCCGGCGCCGGCGCTGGACATTTTCGGTGCACATAGATGGGCAAAGCAGCAAAAAAAAAAAAAGGCTGCCGGCAGGAGCAGAATAAGGGAGAATAACAGGAGAGGAACCGATACGGGGGACCGCCAGGAAACGGTACGAAAAAACGGGTTTCGCAGGGAAAACAGGGTACTTGGCAGCTATGGCAGGAGGAGGAGGAGGAAGGCAGCTGCTCAGCTGTCCAATTTGAGCTGACACACCACCCTCTCCTTCTGCCGGCTCTGTAGTGAGGCGACGGTGCACGTGCCCACAGAGAGGGCTCTGAGTGCCCCTTCTGGCACGCTTGCCATAGGTTCACCACCACTGTGTTAGGCTATACAGTCCAGTACATGGGCTTGATGAGAACCAAGGATTAACCCATAGACCAGAGTCTTTATAATTTCTACAGTTTATAAAGATCTACAGTTGCAATGATTCCAGATCGAACCCCAGTTCCTTTTACACACCTGTGAGCCATACTGGTATGCGTAGTCACTCAAGTGGTCCCAATTTATGTGGGAAGCAGGTTTACTTTAAGAATGCAGCCTGAACTCTTTATTAATATTTTATTGAAATAATTTCAGTTACGAAAGATAAAGTGATGAAAGAAAAAAGAGGGGAAAAGAAAAAATGCAAAAAATACAATATGAAAAAGATATAGTGTAATATGGTAAACATAATTAGTTGCATTTACATACGTTATTAGATAGATATAAATTACAGTTCCAGAAGTCCATTAGACTTCCAAAATGTTTGGAAACCAAAGTGCGCCTTCTGATCAGCTGCAGGAAGTTCCTGCCACCAGTTGGAACCGCGCTGGATGTTCGGCTTCTGAAAACACTCACTTCCAGGTTTTAATGGTTTGGGAGCCAAGGCGTTTGAGATCCAAGGTACAACTGTATTGTCAAAATACATATATGACTAGCTGGCCCTGCCACGTGTTGCTGTGGGTTATTTGTGTGATTTCCCCTACCCTGTGCCGATCCATGACGTATCCCTGTGATCCCCCCCACTCCTCCCCTCACCCCCTGGCTTATCCCTGTGAATCCCCCTCCCTCATCCCTGTGAATCCCCCAACTCTGTCCTGATCCATGACCTATTATCCCCCCTCTTCCCCTCAGCCCCGGCTTATACCTGTGATTTCCCCCCTCTCCTCCCCCTAACCCCCCCACTTACCCCTGTGATTTCCCTCCTCTCCTCCGTCCAACCCCCCCCCCCCCCCGGTTATCCCTGTGACCCGTTCATTTTGCACACAATCATTCCCCCAATGCGCATGCTCTGTAAAATTTTGCCCTGTCCCAACCCTGACTCCCCTACCCACGTGTGTTATGTGAAATAACATTTATTATACCCAAAGGCACGGCCCTGTAAAGGGCCCATATTCAGTTTATTATATGCTGCGGCCTATTCGCCCCCCATCCCCCACCCAGGCAGGCCCCTAAATCCACTCAGCCTAGTCTGCAAAGCTGAGGCAAGATACTGTGGAGAGGGCAGGTTTCATCCCTGTGTCTCCCCCCACCCTGTTCTGACTCATTACCTATCCCTGCCCCCTATTCGGTCCCCCCCCCCAGGCAGGCCCCTACCTCCACTTGGCAATGTGGCAATGTCACTGCAAAAGGCCTGTTTTCAGTTGGTTGCTGTGGAATTTTGTGATGTCATCTGGTGGCGCGGCTTTGCAGGCAGCAGTGGGCGATCTGCCTTTCTATTGGATGCTGCTGGAGTCTTCAGAGCTTCTGCTGGTGACGTCTAATTTGGGCGCTACTTTTTTGTGTTTAATTATTATTTTAGGTACGAAATGTTTGAGGTTTTTTGGGGGGGGATTATGCCAGATCGCTCACTGATGGGCATGGAGCGTTGTGGCCAAATTTGTTACATTACAGTTTAGCGGTTACGGAGAAAGGCTGTTACATCCCTGTGCACAATGCCTACATTTTTATATATAGATAGATTAGTAATGGGACCCAGGTGGCGCTGTGGGTTAAACCACAGTCTAGGGCTTGCTGATCAGAAGGTTGGCGGTTCGAATCCCTGCAACGGGGTGAGATCCTGTTGCTCGGTCCCAGCTCCTGCCCACCTAGCGGTTCGAAAGCACATCAAAGTGCAAGTAGATAAATAGGGACCGCTCCGGCGGGAAGATAAACGGTGTTTCCGTGCGCTGCTCTGGTTCACCAGAAGCAGCTTTGTCATGCTGGCCACATGACCCGGAAGCTGTCTGCGGACGAACACCGGCTCCCTCGGCCTATAGAGCGAGATGAGCGCCGCAACCCCAGAGTCGGACACGACTGGACCTGATGGTCAGAGGCCCCTTTACCTTTAGATTAGTAATAACCTGCTATATTTTGTATAAACTCATTCCAAATGTCAATATATTTATTCAAACAAAGTCTACATCTATAAGCAATCCATATGTTGCAAGTGTTGACATATCATCAGTACATTGATTAAAGGAGATCACATATATATATATATATATATATATATATATATATATATATATATTCTTCCAGTTCATAAATGCCAGTCTCTTAGCCACAGTTAGGGCATGTAGAATCCATTTTTGTTGTCTGCTTGCAAACGATAGGTATATGGTTTAAAAGTATATTTTCCTCTGAAAATTGTAAGTTTTTCCAAATAATAATATTTATATAGTCCAGCACTTCCTCCCAAAACCTAGTGAGTATAGAATGCTGCAGGAACATATGTTTCAAAGTGGCCTTATGCTTATTACATCTCCAGCAAAGCGTTGGAGAACTACATTGGATAGTCCTTTTTATACAAACTTAGTAGAGGCCAATAAATTTTGAATATTATTTTCTGTTGTATAAGTTGTCGTTTAAGATCCATCAATACAAATGGTATTGAGGCTTTCATTACTGTCTAGGTAATAATGAAAGGTCCAATTCTTTATCTCAGTCATTTCTTAGAATCTGGGAGTCAAACTTATTTGCTAACAACAGATATCTAAAGAAAGTGGTTGCTGGTTTTTCAAGTTCAAAAAATGTATTCAATTGTTCCAGTATCTCCAGTGTCTCAAAAGCTGGAAAGGCTACCAGTCCAAACAAAGCTGTTAAAACTTAATAGGTAAAGAAGAAGCCACTCTGGAAACAATAGCAGAAGCCACACTGGACGTTCGGCTTCAAAAAAAGGTTCAAAAACTGGAACACTCACTTCTGGGTTTCGATCATTTGGGAGCCGGAACGTTCAACTCCCAAGGCGTTTGGGAGCGGAGGTATGACTGTAACGGCCAATGGAACAACTCCAAAAAAAGTAATTTTAAAAGGACAGCATATTGAAAAGCTGCAATCTGTGGCAGATAGAGCTTGGGTTAAAGGAATGAGACTCATACATACCCTAATCCCAAGGTAAAAATGATACCAAAAGTCACTACCACAGAGAGATAAAGTTAAAAAGCAGCCAGCACTTGGGGGACTGTTGTTGATTTGTGTAATATTTGGAATGTTATAACTTGCTGTTCTAAGTTGTGTGTTTTTTTAAGAGAAAAGCAAACATTAAAAATAAAACCTCATATAAAATCAAAAACAAAAGAGAGAAGTAAAAACAGCAACATTAATTATTAAGAGAATTACCCTACTTATAAAGTGTTGGGCTTCCTTGGGGCAGAGCTGTTAGGCATAACAGCTCAGGACCACAATAACTCCCAGGCAATATTTCAGAATATAATTGCGTAAGTGAAGTAATTTTTCTAGTACAGAAATTAATAGACAAAAGAAAATCAGTTTATTCTTTGCATTTCAGATCAATGAATTAGGAATGCAAGAACTACAAAAGGGATGTCTAGAATGTATCTGAAAGCTGATGAAAGCATGTGTGTGCCCCTGCTTTTGAGTTGCATGCATTAAAGGTCAGTATTGTTTTTTTAATCACAAATAAACAGGATGATAAGCTATAGCAAAAACAGATTACTGAAATAACAACTTCCAATGTGAACCTGTACTGGAGTTATGCACATCCCCTTTCTAATCTTGGAAAGATGAAAACAACAGTTGATAACAAGATTTGAAATACAGTCATGTACTGTAGTTTAGTAGTAAGAATCACTATGCCACTAGTTTTCAACTCATTATCAAACTATTAGTTAGCTGGCATCCAAAGGTGTGTGCCTTTGGGGATGATATCAAGCAGTTGGAAGGTTGCAGCACTTGCTATGGCTGTAGAGACCAATGCCATATTTTGTTGCACCTGGGGCAGATGAAGCGGTCCAGTAGTGCTGCTGCAGATGCACCATGGCATTTCTTTTCTCTGCACTCCTCCCAGTGATCATTTTTCTTCTGGTCACTGCTAGGGATACATGACTTGACTGCCTGTGTCCAGGCACTGCAGTCATCTGAAAGAGATTCCCACATGGCAAGGCTGATGTTGCCAGCTTTCAGGTCACATTTGCAGATATCTTTGTAATGCAGAACTGGTCTGCCAATTGGCCTGGTACCAGAAGCCAGCTTCCCGTAGATATTCCATGGGAATCTTGCCATCTTCCATTCTGTGGATGTGACCAAGCTAGTGTAGATGTCACTGAGACAGGAGTGCAAACAATCTGGGAATGCGAGCTTGAGACAGCACATCTTTGTCTGGAATTTTGTCCTGCCATGTGATTCCCCAAATCCTCCTGACATAGCACCTGTGGAAGGCATTGAGGCATAGCTTCCGGAGGTTGTAAGTTGCCCATGACTCACTTCCATAAAGCAGCGTGCTCAACACACAAGCCTGGTAGACCTTCATCTTGGTATTGGTTGTTAGCATACCATACCATTTTGGAGAAGGGAGCTGTTGCCGTAGCTGCCCTGCCAATACACTTGTCCAGCTTAGCTAGTTATGGTGGACTCCAGGGAGACAAAATTGTCTACCACTTTGAGCATGTAGTCACTAATGTTGATGTATGGAGTGCTGGTGACATCCTGATCCAATATGTTGATCTTTGTTAGGCTGATGGTAAGGCTTAACCCCCTGCAGGCTTGGGCAAAACGGTTGATGAGTCTCTGTAGAGGTTCCTTGGACTGTGCAGTCAAGGCTAACAACAGCTCTTGGATAAGGATTCACCACACTTTTGTCTTGGTGCAGAGACAGACACTTGTCACTCCTTGTACGGATGTGCACACCATCTTCGGTTGAGCTGAAGGCATACGAGAGCAACAGAGAGAATAATATGCTAAAGACTATTGGTGAGAATACAGCCCTGTTTCACACTGCTCTCTATAGGCAAGGCATCTGAGGATGAGCCATCATATTGGACAGTGCCACACATGTTCTCATGGAAGGACACAATCATCCTGTGGCATCCTATCTTGGATAGATCCTAGCACTCTTTCAGTGTATAGACTTTTTGGCTGACAAGGTCAAAGGCCTTTGCCAAGTCTATGAAGGCAATGTACAAGAGGCATCACTGCTCTTAGCATTTGTCCTGCAACTGGCACAATGAGAAAATCATATCTACTGTTGACCTCTGAGCTCTAAAGCAGCATTGTGACTTGAGATAGACCCTGTCAGCAAGTGCCTGTAATCTATTGAGAACAACAGAGTGAAGGCTTTCCCCACAGTACTCAGCAAGGAGATCCCACGGTACTTGTTGCAGTCTTGGTGGTCACCTTTGTTCTTTTAAAGGCTCATGATTTTGGAGTCACACATGTCTTGTGGCATGGATCCTTGTTTTCAACACTACAAGAGGACACAGTAGGGGTGTGTCATGTGGGAAGAATTGAAGCTGGCTTTCAGAACTTCTGTTGGGATTCCTTTCTTTCCTGGGGCTTTACCACGTGCCTGAGCATTGATGGCATTCTTCAGCTTGTCAAGGGATCATACTCACCATCATACTATTAATTTCTGGTTAAATAATTGGTTGTTTTGTCTTTGAAAGCTGTTGTGATGCATCCAGAGGTTTCCACCTTGTTACAGCACACTCTCACTTTCTGAAAGCCTATACCAAGGACACTGGGAATCAACCACCAATCAACAGCAACTATATTCTTCTGTTTTCTGTCTCCATGTCAGAACAATGTTTTAAACAAATCTATTACCTTCAGAGAATGTTTTCCACATTAATTTGTCTACTACAGAAACCCTGCATATTACTATGCATCCTGGGGCATAGTCTAGGGTGCACACTTCACTGGCAAGGCCTCTTAGGCTTCACAGTTGCCCCACAGGAATGGAGAAAGTGCCCAAGAAAACATCCAATAATCCTGTTGTCTTGGAGGGGAAGATCAGTAGCACTGAGCAAGAGATCTTTCAAGGAACTTCAGCTGCTTCCGGTATTATTGACCTTGGGGAACTCCAGGTTCTTCAGAGAAGAGTTTGAAAGCATGAGCCTTTGAAGTCAGAAACTGCATCAATTAATGGTAATCCATTTGTAAAACAGCCACCTGAAGCTTCATGGTCAGGGCCCTCTTCAATTCAGAAGCGGGGGCAGGGTCAAATCAAAAACAAAGGTGGCCAAAACCTAGAGAAAACTTCAAATTTATAATAAAAAGACTGACAGGTCAACTGATTGTGTGCTTGCTAGCTTTATCTGACAGTAGGAGTAGGGAACCTGTGGTTCTCCAGATGTTATTGGACTTCAAGTCCTATCAGTCCCAGCCAGCATGGCTCAATGTTCAACATCTTTTTTAAAAAATAAATAAATATTTATTTCAGTTCTTTAAAATGTTACAAAATATAACGAAATATGGATAAAGAAATCGAAAGAAAAAATATATCAAGAACAAAAAATAAGAATATAAACTCAAAATAAAATTTCATCCAAACTTATACTTAACATAATACACATCAAATAATATACAGAAGATTTAAATCAAGATGAAATCAAAAACATAGTTTCAAAAAGAAAACAAAAAAGAGGAAAAAGAAAAACATACGTACACACACACATACAAAAAAAGAAATTACAATAAAAATTAAAATACTTCCGATTGTTAGCATATCGCTTCCTATAATTTTCACCCATCTTGACTCGCTTTCTTAAATTCTTATACAGTATTTAAACCACCTTCCATAGGTGTGCCTTCTTCTTTTGTCTAATAAATATTTCTCTTTATATGTTACTTAATTTAAGCAAATCACCAAATCAGTTTTTATACCTTCTTTTTTCAAATAATCCTCAGGTTCAGAAGTTTATTTTCCCAAGCCTGGGTTTTTAAGCGAACCAGGGTTCCACAATGCTTCGCAGCTTCCCCATTGTGCTTTGCAGGGGCCAAAGATAGAAATGTATGTAATTACACGACATTCATAAATTCTATAATTTTGATTTGCCAATTCTGTACTGTTGGTATCACTTCCCCCTTCCATTTTTGGGCAATGAGCATCCGTGCTGCTCCTCCTGCATATAATAAGATGTCCCTTCTGTCTTTAGGTATATTGTCGGGATCATACTTAATAAAAATAATTCAGGTTTTTTCTCAAATGTTATTTTTAACATTTTTTCCAGTTTCTCATATATTTTATTCCAAAATTCTTGAATTATCTTACATTGCCACTGCTTACATTGCAGTGAAGATAGGTCCCTATCTTAATATGACACTTCCAACATTTGTTGGATCCTGTTTTATAACAGGATCAACATCATCTGAAGGGCTTCAGATCCCCCACCTTTGCCTTAGCAGGCATGTACAAAGTCTGTTTTGGGGCCTAATCCGGCCCGCCGGCCCCCGTGGCAGTATATGTCCTGGGGTAAAATCCCCCAAAAGCTCAGCAACTTCAATCCTAAAAAAGGCTCAACAACTCTGGGGTTAAATCCTTAAAAAAGCTCAACAACTTGTCGGCCCTCATGCATGTTCACTTCATCAAATCTGGCCCTCTTTGAAAAAAGTTTGGCCACCCCTGCAGGGCAAGTCTGGCCAAAGGGGAAGGGAGGTAAGAAGACCACCTGATTTATAGTCTTGCAATTAACCTCCAGGACACAGAAGATTGACACATAATGGGTCCAACCCAGGTATTGGTTTGCAAAAATAAATAAATGCTCTTCTAACATGGGAGGGACCAACCTTAGTTCTACATTAGGCATCAGCAACTGTCAGACACAAATTTGACCAAGTAGTAGTTGGACCCCAGCAATTCCCTGAGTAGGAAGGATGGAGGAAGCTGGGCCTACCACCAAATCACCCCTTCTTCAAAATTGCCATCTCAATAAATTAACTGTTAATCAAGTTGTCCTAACCTAAAATAGGAACCTGAACACATCCATCCTTCAGAAAACTCAGTACCTCTCCCATTTTAGCAACCAGTTTAAAGGCTCTTTATTATGTTATGAGAACAGTGTTAAGAGAGCAATCACATTTCTATCAAAACTGCTTAGCACATAAAATGGTGCCTAGAGTTTATGTGTGTTTGCTAAAGAACAGGAAATGGCTTAAAAGGTGATAAAGCTCAGTTCCCTAGCCATTGCAGGGGGTAGCTGTGGCCAAAAGGAGAGATAGTATGCTACTGAATTTGAGACAGACTTTAAAGGGCTACAGTATTTCACAGAAAGGGTAAGATGTGGCATGGATCAACTGTTATGGTGTGATTCAACTCTGCATATTTTCCTGGGATAAAATTAACCCAAGAGCAGGGCTGTGCAAAGTGCTAATTCACCCCAACTCATTATCCATGGGTGGAAAAGCAGCTTTGGAAGGAGAAACTGATTACAGGGAAATAATTAAGAAGCCACTCTTCCAGTACTGTTAAATGTATAGCTATGTTTAGAGATAAATATCACTGTTTTTAGGAGGCACTGTACTGTTCCAGGTGCCTCCTAAAACCTTACTTCAGCAAGCCTATTCTGAGTCTAAACCACCGAGCCTCTTGGGCTTGCTGGCAGTTTGAATCCATGTGATGGGGTGAGCTCCCATTGCTCTATCCCAGTTTCTGCCAACCTAGCAGTTGAAATCATACCAGTGAAAGTAGATAACTAGGTACTGCTGTGGCAGGAAGGTAAACGGTGTTTCCATGTGCTCTGGTTTCCGTTACGGTGTCTCATTGTGCCAGAAATAATTTAGTCATCCTGGTCACATGACCTGAAAAGCTGTCTGTGGAAAAATGGCAGCTCCCTTGGCCCAAAAGTGAGATGAGCACCACACACCCCATAGTCACCTTTGACTGGTCTTAACTGTCCAGGGGTCCTTTACCTTTACCTTGTGGCATATAATTTAGTTATGAAGTGAAACAGTGGTTTTTTTTTAAGTTTAACCTTACTCTGATTTTCTCAGCTTCTGACTGTGGCCTATTCCCATTTTCAAAATGGTGTTCAGCATCTCTATAAATCTGTCACAATCATACTAAGGTGCAGATAACAGGTTCCTGATATACATGTCAATGTCACTGGACTAAAATGAAACAATTCCTTAGAAAGGTCTTTCTTCACCCTCTAGTGGCAAGGAAAAAACACAGTTCATTCCATGAACCATCTTATCTTGGGTCTGTTCAGGTGCAGTATTTTCAAGGAATCGGGATGGACACTGAGCTTGGTTTTCATGCTCAAATACACGTGTAAATATTAAGTGTTCCCAAACCACAGCTGCATTAATTTGTTGCTGCTATATTTGGTTTGAGGCTTGTTAAAACACATTTTTTTCACTGGAGCCAAGCATCCACCCATTTGCTACAGGAATAGCTTTCAACACATCATAACCCACCCTCACTAAGCAACACAGTTGTAGGAAGGCCACATTTGAATGTCAGGCTTGAGGTTACCTAACCTTGGACAAATTTCTGGTTTTACACTTTGAAGAAGACAAACGTTGATGAAGTTATGCATGCATGGTAAAGAGAAAAAGTACCATTGTACTGAAGGGTAGCACCACTGGGTTGGGCTTACCTGCGCCTCTGGTGAATGAAGGCAGGAGTAGCTTTTACAAGAAATAGGTTGGCCCTTCTACAGTTTTGCATACTCACTGAGCATAAACAGTCCAGAACTGAAACTCAAAATAGTACAGTATTAACATATTTCTGACAATCCTTTATCTCAAAGCCAATCATGCAAACAGAGGTGGGAAGAGGTGTTGTGGGGTGGCCAACTCTCAAGAGACTGTGATCTACTTTCAGAATTAAAAACTCTTTTTGGGGGGTTCAGCTCAAAGTTGTTGAGCTTTTTTTTAGGGAGGAGAAAAGCCCTGTTTTTTTAGGAGTTAAATGCTGTTTTTGGGGGGGCGGGGATAAGTTCCATTTTGAGGAGGGTTAAAGGCAAGGGACAAAGGTGTAAACTCACTCACAAAAAGATCGCTATGGCTCAAAACAGCAGCACAGAGAAAGCTCAGTCTTCCCTTCCAGAGATCATACAACAATGGAGGGAGGGGCGAGGGAGCGTGGCAGGAGCCAGTTTTAGCAACGCTGAAGAAAGGTAGCCAGAGATCGACCGCGATCTACCAAAACCTCGTGGGGATCTACTAGTAGATTGCGATCGACCTGTTGAACATCCCACCAGTGATGCTAAACTGGACAACTAAACCTACCCTTCAGGAAGGTGCAATGCTACAATTGCGTTTGACAGTGTAGCAGGGGTGCCGCCACCTAGAGGCCAAACTCATTTGGTCCTCCCCAATATTTTTTTTTGGGGGGGGGGGAAGCCTCCCCTCATGGTAGCAGCTGCAAGAGGAGGATGAGCGCCAGAGAGTAGGAGTCGTTGGTCATTGAAGCTGCGCATTCAGCTTTGCCCGACTCTTCTGACATCGCAACACGACGTTGCCCGTTGTAACACACACACACACACACACACACACACACAAAATCCTTGGTGCAAGTTGGTGCCTCTGCAGTGTAGCATCACTGGTTTTGGACGTACAAAAGTTTACCCAACTAGTGTGGGTCCCAGCTACAAGTTTTTATTGTGGGAGAGTTTCTGTAAGGGAAACTTATAGTGGAGCACTTGGATCTCTTTTCTCGCGCCAGTTTCAAGCGCTTGGGCGGGAGAGTGTGAAGAGGTGCTGCAGCCGGTAGTCCGCTCCTTCCCCGCCTTGCTCCGCCATGGATTTGAGGAGAGTCCGCGCGACGGGGCTGCTGCTGGTTGCCATGGAGGTTAGAGAGGCGCTGTCGTTAGGTCTGGTCTGGTGGGGGTGGGAGTAAGGGGGCTGCTGGCAAAAGGGGGAAGGCACTGTAAGTAGGGAGTCTCCGAAAGCAGACGCTGCAGCACGGAGGGGAGAAGACAGCTGCAGCAGCGTGTGGTTATTTGGAAAACCCGTTGGGGTGCGCGCGCGCGTGAGAGTGCTGGGAGATTGTGAATCCTCGTGTGGGAGAGGGAGGGAAAGATCAGGAGGGAGGGGGACC
Source organism: Zootoca vivipara (assembly GCF_965207765.1). NCBI lineage: Eukaryota > Metazoa > Chordata > Lepidosauria > Squamata > Lacertidae > Zootoca > Zootoca vivipara. The sequence continues at coordinate 39,741,525 of NC_142585.1, read as the reverse complement.
ACTCTACCTCTCGGCACCCGGTCGAAGCCCCCCAGGACAAAATCAATAGCAGCCTCTCTCTCTCTCTGGCTTCCTCTGCCCCTTTCCCCAGCGCGCTTCCTCACCATCCCTCCTCTCAGGCTCTCTTTTTCCAGCCAACGATCCTTCCCCACCCCGCACAACCACCCTTTTCTCCCCTTTTGGGAGCGCCCTCCATAAAATAAGGCTATCTTTGGCTTAGGGAGACCCTCCTTTCCTCTAACTGGGAGTTACTGATTTACCCACGTCTCTGCTGCGCTTCCTGACGTTTTTCCCCCCAGCAGGTTTTCCTCCTGCGATTTCTGATGCCCCCCCCGTTCGCTCTCCTTTTCTCTGCTGCTTCATTCCCTTGCCGCCGCCCCTCCCCCCCGCGTAGCTTTTTCAGTCCTTTGCCTCCTGCCTGGACGCCTCCCCCCCCCCAGCACTCCTCTCTCCTCTTCCTTCCCTCTCTCCTTCCCCGACTCCCTCGTCCCACCGAGGGCTTCCCCCATCCCCTCCACCACCGGCTGAGTCCCTTTTCTCCCCCTCCCTCCAAATCCAGTGTTCTACCCACTACACTGCCCAGCCTCTGCCTAATGACTTGCTGTGAAAGCCTCATCCAGTGTCTGTCCATCTCTTTAACCTCTCCCTGCTCGTGCCATCTTCTGTTTTAGGGCCATAGCTCAGTGGCAGAGCATCTGCTCTGAATGCAGTCCCCATATTCAATCTGGCACCTTCAGGTGGGGCTGGGAAGAGAGTTCCTGTCTGAAACCCTGGACAGCTGCTGTCAGTCAGTGTGTAGACAATACTGACCTAGAAGGCGGCAAATGTGTCCTCTTTTTTTGCCTTTTAGAATATGGCAACCCTATTATAGGGACCAATTCTGACTTTGCCAAATTAATAGAGTATCTAGAAATTTGACAAGAAGTATTTATTGTTTGAATCAGTGTTGTAATAGTAGTATGAGGTTTCATAATAAATAAGAGTATATCATTTGAAAATAAAATTAATTTATATTTAGCGGAGTTATGAACTGCTCTGTGAATCCCATCATGTTGTTTAATAATACAGGCCAGGGGTTTTAAACAGAAAATAATAAACAAAGGTGATAATGGGCATCCTGTACATTGACTATTGCTGACCAGGAAACATCTTTAGGAATCCTCCCTAGCCAATGCCACCTCCATAAGGGCTGAAAATTAAAGCCTCTGGGGTGGTAGATCTCAGTATACTGCCACTGCCACTATGGAGGACAATCCAATGCTCCCGTGTGTGTGTGTGTGTGTGTGTGTGTGTGTGGAACATCATTCACTTTGCCTAAACAAGAAAAAAAAATAGTAGATGAGCAACAAGCCCTGGAGGCCCAGGCCAGGCAATCTCCGAAGCCAATCTTTGGAGAGCAAGCTAAGGAAGGATTTATTTTGTTTGTATTTATACAAAGAAAGAACATAGTATTTGGGAATTGAAAGTTCCAAGCGTAACACTAATATGTGCTGATGAGAGCTGAAGCTCAACAGCATATGGAGGGCCACAGGTTCTCCACCCCTAGCACAGTAGGTGAAGGTACACACAGGATCATTACACAAAGATGGCAACGTTGGAGATATCTGTAAAGGGATCACCATACCTGGGGTTCCCCAAAGGAACGCCACATGCACAGGCTTTAAGGGGGCAGAGTGATTAAGACTTTATTGATACAAATATACGTAGGGGTCAGTCTCCTAAAAAATCAAAGGAAAACTGTGATTTTAGTGCACTTAAACCTCATACTGCACACTGTAAGCTACACTAGAAAGATCCCAAAACAGATCAGGTCTTTTTTCACATTTTAACAAGTTCTGGCAAGTCTCCATCTGTGTTGGAACAAAAATGGCACAATATTACGGAATGGAAAAGTTCCAAGTGTAGCACTAATATGTGCTGATGGGTGAGTCATTAAGCACCTGTAATTAGTATTATCTGTACAATTCTAATACTGATCTACCTCATAGAGTTATAAAGTTCATTTTACAAGGGAAATATGGACAAAAGGAGGCAGTTTTGGACAGTAGTGACATCATCTGGGCAAGGAAAACCCAAATTTGGTTTGGATTCATAACTATTTTAGCCAATCACAAGAAGATAAAACTTCTTCCAATTAAAAAACAACAATCAGAATTCAAAGACAGAATGTGTGCTTCAGAAGCATTTTAATTTATAAACAGCAATTCCCATTGACTTTATTTATACCATAAAAAAGGCAATTTACAAGCAAGAAACAAGAAATCCATCAGAACAAAACAAAGCAGCACTGAAATATTCATGTCACAAAATCTAGAAACAAAAAAAATTGAGTACAAGATTAAAATAATCATTTGAATAAATATTCTAAAATATTTCATGCTATAAAAGAATCCTTAATGGCAAGTTAGTTGCTTTCAACAGCATCCGCTTTAGCTAGCTTCATTTACTTCATATGGTGATGAAGTGTGGAGTTTGTGAGGTTACCGGTTTAATATTGCAAGGTATTGACACAGAGGTTAGTCATTCAAAGTGTTCAAATATTTATGAGGAAAAACAAAAGCAATCTATAAACAGTAGATGTTTACTTAATAGTACAACTTTCTGATAAAACAAGTGCAGCTAGATCATGCAAATCAGCCATGAGTTTCTCCCCTAAATTGAAAGGTGTAAACAAGCCTTCAGCAAAGTCCAAAGACTAATCTCCCAGTATGCCCAGTGGTTTTCACTCTTTTGACTCTTCAGGGATTATTTCCTGCATTGGACTGCTCTATTAGGGGACTGCTGGATTCCGAGGCATGTTCTGGAGCAAGGGAAGGCAGATCAGAACCTACTAGGTGGCTTGCAGTAGACCAGCAAGGATTTCTCATTCCAGCACCAAAGAGCCCTCACAGTTACCGGTACTGAAACAAAACTGGTGAGGGGAAGGAAGCAAGAGTGGATTTTGGTTTGCAAGGGCTGGAGCTTAGTTCTGGTCCTAAAATAAAATTCCTTAGCTTATGACATCAGCTGGATGTAGCTTGGGGGTAATTGGCCTTGTGAGCTGAAATAGACTACTAGCTAGCAATTCCTCACCACTGGTTTAGTATTTGTTCAGAGGCATCCTACACCTTAATGTTAAATATCTGTCCACCCCACTGAGCCACTATTTTGTACCTGCTTCTGTTGTGTGTACTTGAGGCTTCTAGTGCAAAAGAAAAAAAGGGGGGGACCATGCTTGGTGGCTGCAAACCTCTTCTAGGATGTATTCTCATGTTCAATCTAAATGCTCTCCAAGCTGCGTGTTGGGCCTTATGTCCTGCATGAACTGAAAGTTCAGCGTAGCATGCAAGCAGTACTCCCCTGCTGGCTGCAATATTAGGAATGACAAGCATTTTCCCACTGAAGAGCCCCAAACTTCTAGGGCAGGCACGTCCAACAGGTAGATCGTGATCTACCGGTAGATCACTGGACATCTGTGGTAGATCACTGGCTCCCCTCAAAGAAGCTCAACAACTTTGGCTCCCCTAAACAACTCTGACCTGAACCCCTAAAAATGGGACTTCACCTTCCTAAAAAAATCTCAACAACTTTGAGCTGAACCCCTAAAAATGGGGCTTTCCTCCCTAAAAAAGCTTAACAACTTTGACCTGAACCCCCCAAAAGGGTGTAGATTACTGCCAATTTTTAACTCTGAGTAGATCGCAGTCTCTTCGGAGTTGGCCACCCCTGTTCTAGGGAATGCAAGTGTTCCCCAGAGCACAGGGTTGTATTCAATGTTGGTCATTTGGGTTAACTGGGGCCCATTAATTCCAACGGGTCTACTCTGAATAAACCTTTGAAAATTTTGAAAACCACTGCAGCATGCTGGCAGTAGGACAGCTGTGTCCTGTGTCTTAAAAGCAGATATTTATAAAGGTTATAACCACGGCCACTTACTGAAACTTTGCTCCATATCTCCAAGTAGGTACACAGAACAACTCTCTCAGACCCAATTTCCATTTAACATTATGTAAGCTTGCATAACTGATTTAATGCACCATTTTAAGGATGTCTGAGAGTGCAACAGGCTGTATAGTTTTAAGTCCTTTAAGGGTATTTAATTGAAAAAAGAGATGCATGGCTGCCAAACTCTGAACATTCTGAATGACTTCACTGAACTTTGGGTTCAGTTGCTGAGTATTACTGTTGCTTACAATTCATGGAACTAAATAGACTCATTCATATATATATACTATATATTATATATATAAAGGATTTACACAATTCCCAAATACTTTAAAATATATAAAAATTTAATAAATAACCCTGACCAGTCTAAAAGCACCATTCAAGGGTAAAATTCCCTTAGAAAATAGATTAGGTGTTGCATATTTGAGTCCCTTTTCAGTGGCTTCAACATGAAACCCTTTCAGATGACAAAAATAAAACAGAAGTCACAGTAAACTAAAAACATACATTTCAAATAAGATAGATTTCAGTCAAGATAAAGCTCTGTCACACCCTCTTCTCCCAGCCCATGTTTAAAAATTCGTGCTAATCTTATGTTAACCCATAACAGTTACATCAAAACAACTTAATTCTGATCAGAAATAAATGACTTTCAGAATATATTTAGTTATTCTGGGAACCTTAAAAGAGACTTTTAAATAATCCAATTTAGGCTAGGAGTGCTCAATCCCAGAGGTGGTTTATGTGCACTTTAATCTCAGCCCTGCATGCAGGCAATTGGCTCTTTCCTACATGCATGGTGTCTGTGCCATTGTGGGGTGATGCATATGTAAAAAGAACATTTATCCATGGTTAAAAGAAATTGTGTGTATGTGTGGACTGCTGGATTTTGCTCTTGAGAGGAGTGCACAAGTATCCCCTCCCACTTAACTATGATTAAGAGCCTTGACTAGGTTTAACCATGCTGAGCTAGCCAGGTTAAGAACCAGACGGAAACCTGGTTATAGTCTTATTCATATTAGTTAACATCAATTCAAACATTGCTCTTGGCCACCATTGAGGTGGTGTGGTGAGATTTTGCTCCGGACCTCTGAACTGTGTCTAAAAAGAGGTCAGGTCTGCAACAACTCTAAATAAGCAAGGCATGGACGAATCTGGTAACTTATTATGTTGCAAAGCATAAATAAAGGGCTGGCTAGAGGCTACTGAAATTCCACATGTCTCCCCTTAAGATGAGCATCCCTGATTTCAACTTAAACAGTAAATTCTGCCGAACAGTGAAATACAGTATCCTTTCTGCCATTAAAAGCATTCACACTTGAATACAGAACCAACTGTGAGGCGCTGCGTTGCTTAAAAAAAAAAACTCACTTATTTACAAAGCTATTTTCTGAGTCTTATTTACAACTTCAATAGAAATTATATGGAAGATAAACCAGTTAAGAAAAAAAAAACAGCTGCTTAAAACCACAAATATTAGCAAAAAGTATAAAATTTGTTTTTGTTTTTCACAGTTTGTAAATAGGTTAAAACATCTAAAGGAGAAAAAAATGACACTGTCACTGTTTTTAGTATTCTTCACATTGTCTATGTATCTAAAAAGGTAGTTTGAGAGACTCAATTATGAATCAGCCTGCAGGATTTCACATATTTTCAACCCAATATTTAATCTTACTGGTTTTCTTGGCTTTCGTGTTTATTTTAAATGAAACAGACTAATCAAATATGTACAGCAATCAGTACTGCACAGTATTTTCAGAATTCACCTAAAATAAGTCACTGCATGCTTTTCATCCTGGTGGACATAAGATATGAATTTAAAAAGATTAAAAGATGGCACCCCATTCCCATGGAACCATAATGTGACAAGGCACGATTTAGATGCTGCTGCCTGACTTGAAGCTTTGTCTGCTAGTCTCTCGTGTGTTGCAGCACATCTAGGGCAAAATCCAAGGAAGACAGAAGCTGCTTCAACACAAAAACTTTTTTGCCCTACACACAAGCAATCCCCAGCCATTTTACAGACACTGTGCACTAATATAGACAACTGAGACAGGGAACTGGGTGGCTACCGGAAGCCAGCAGCTCCTCCAATCAAACAGCATTTTGCCAGCTGTTACAATCTCAGGAGGTACTGCTGAGTGTGAGTGGAATGCTAAAACAGCATTCTTAGGTGAAATTCCTTCAGAAATGTGTACGCAGAGTGTGCAATGTTGTGCTGTATCTTCACCCCAGTCAATGATGTGGAGGGGAATGCATAATGTGATGATGATGCATCAACATAGGGTAGATGCTACATGTGGGGTGGGGTGGGGTGAAAATGGGACATGGGACTACCACTGAAATAGAGAAACTGTGCATGTCTGCAGTTCTGCACCTCCTATGATTGCCTTGTATGAATATTGCATTGTTCACACAAATGCACCTACAGAGTGGATGAGAACACCATTTATTTGTGTGCTAGATTTATATCCCACCTTTCCACCAAATGAGTGTTCAAGGTGGCTTGTGTCTTCTGTGAACTGGCCTTTGAGGCACATTTCAAATTCAGGGAAACAAATGGAAGACACGCAAGTTAACTACTCCAGATTAGATCTCTAGAGCTGCCTACATGTCCAGTGAAGCTCTTGATCTTTACAGTACTATATTATGGCTTGATAATTTTGAACCCCGGTAGGCAGCAGGAAGAGTAAAAACATACCAGCCTTGTTCTCATGCCACACTGAACAGTGGCTTAGAGCTTTGTGCAAAATGGGCAGTGCAGTCCCTACTTCTTATGGTTTGAAGTTGCCTTCTTTAGAAACTGACCAGAGCTTATTTTAAATCACCACCAGTGATTCTGTGAAAGTGAAGCTAAATGCTGCATACGTCTTTTCAGCTGCATGGGAATCAGAGGGAGAAGCATTGGCGCCCAAGGCTTTGTTTGGACTTGCTGCAGCTCATGCACACAGCACTAAACCATGATTTAGCATTTCTGTATGCGAATTTGGCCATCAACATGAATGAGTATATGGAACACAAAAATCTCTCGAAAGTGGCTGAAGTCAGGAGATTGATAACTCCTAGGCTTTTAACAGTTCCACCGCAACATTTGAACCTGAAAGCTGTACAATCAAAAATATCCAAAATTATGTTAAGTCACTCTTTGGTAAACTCAAACCAGTTCAACCAAGTTTACGGATTCAAAAAACTATATTTAAAACAACTTTTAAGATTGACACAGAGACAAAAGTCAGGGAAATACAAAGTTAACTGCATTTCCCCTCTTTCCTTAACTAATACTACTATGGCGTAAACCCAAGTGGCTTAAAAGGCACCACAGCACAGTTTCACTGTAAAGGGTTACATTTTAACTCTGCATGTCCAAACTTTTGTTTGATGGTCTCAAATGCAAGCATATCTCTGCAAAAGATACAATAAAATTGATTTGTATCTTAATGTGTTATAAGAATGAATGGTCAGACATGTACCCTCCCTGAAGCAGACTGTAAATCCGGAGGCCTGTGAAAAGCATTTCTCTGCATGCATGGGGTGGGTCTGTCACCAATTCCATTCTACCTGCCCAGCTGCATCCCTCCCATTTCATTTCTAGCCTCCTGATCCTCAGAAGTGGATGGGGGCTGTAGAAGGAAGGCAGAAAGCAGGAAAGGCCTGTCTGCACATGTGGAATGTGCACTGAACCTGGCTCTTCTGGGGCTCCAGCCCTGGTTTATACTAATAGTAGAAAGGGAAAAGGAGGGGAGTTAGTGTTTTCCTGGGAAAGAATCTTTTAGGCAGCTATAGTAGGAAAAGGATTATCATTTTGTCTAACTAAAACAGAGTCTAGAGAACAAACCTGATTTACTGTTAACATGTAGTAACATTAATCCTTATTACTGGCTTTGATAAAGTAAAGAAACGTCCATTCTAAAAATACTGCAGAAGTCTAGTCTTTTAAAATCTCAAACAAAGCTGTAAGCTCTCAAAACCACTGCAAGCAAGCAAGCTTCATTCTTCTTAAGTGATTTGGAAAATGAAAGCTGATATGGGGTGCTGCTTACAAATTGTATAAATCACTTGCTCTCCAGCTAAAGTACTTTTTATGGAACACTGTACAGTACAGATCTTCAAAAGCTCCAAACACTGTATCTATCTGCCACCCATTGTATAACCACAGCTATTTTCTCAGTGTTTTAAATCACAGAATATACATGAAAAATAGAAGTAGCCCCCGCAGAATGAGAATTTTGAAGGATTATGACTTCCTGTTAAGAAAACCCATACACTTTTATATGATTAAAATTCACAGTTGTGAGAAATTTAGGGAATCATACAAGAATTAAGAACAGAGGCTCAGATTCAAAAGTCAACACATTAAATTACACACACACACACACAAAATCTTGAAGGCAGCAAGAAATTCACACATTCCGAATATCCTATCTGGGAGAGCTGTCAACAAATTTTTGTGCAGCGCTTCCTATTTCACTCAGTTTTGTGCCTATAAGCGGTGAAAGAAGCACACATCCAATTTGTTTTAAGAGGGAACAGAACACTCCTACAAGTGGGTGAAGATTTAAAACTCTAATAAAGAGAAAATGGGTTCCAAGAATTCCATATACCTGAAGGATCCTTTTTTATGGCCACCAGCCAAGTAAGCATCTTACTGTGCCTCACAGCCCAGGCTTGTTCCAGCATCATTTTAATGCCTCTGTACTGCTCTGCCAGGAAACCTTAAAGCTACAGCAGCACTAGCTTAGGGAATATAAGGCAGAAACTGAAGCAGAACCAGGAGAGGAGACAGGTAGGTGGAGGGCAGGGGGGAGGGGTCTCTCTTGTCATGCAGCTTCTGTCACTAACAGCTTTCTATCCTGATGAATATATCTACCAAGAAGTTTCTCATTCTGCCAAGCATAAATATATCCAAGTACTGAAAAATATTATTCACAAACATCTGTATTCTATTTACTTGATAAGAGTTTTCATACAGTAATTATTTGCCAGCTCACACTTTTGTGAGGTGTTTTCAGGCAGATAAATAACTGGAAAAAAACTGTGATTCCACTATAGTAAGGTTTCACATTTTTTTTATATCTATTATGGATTTAAGAGAAAAAAGTTAGCACCACTTTAGAAAGATACCAAACGACTGAAGGAGGAAAAAAAATGATTACTAAAAGGATGTGTAAATGTGTTTGTCATTGGCTCTTTATGAAAAATAAAATACTGAGCAGCCGTTGAAATTATGGAGAAGCCAAAAGAACCTCTCTAATACAATAAGATATATTGCTCATAAATCCCGCATGGCATCGTTACAAAAAGTAAAAAAACAGGTGCTTTAATTTCACTTGAAAATGGTAAATCGGAAGTTATGGCGCACCTGAAAACAGCTCTGTGGAAGTGATTCACTAGAACACTGTACAGAAATATTGCAGATATGACTACAACATCCTGCTTAGCCTTCTTTAAACCAACCATATAGAGTGATTAAAGTAAGACTGATTTACCTGGTATGCTTTCTACAGTACGAAATGAAGGTAGATTCTGAGGATAGTAAAAACATTTAAAACCACAATGCTACTTTTGGGTTGGCTAGTATAACAACACATTTCTATATAAAAAGGGGGCAGCACCACAGGTTGTCTAGTTTATATTCTAGACAGAAAACCCAAACAATCCCCATTGTAAAGTTAATACAATTATGGCATTTGGTTTATGCATGCTATTGAGCAAATTTATTTCAAAGCATTGCTCACTTTTGGACACAATATATGAACATGGGGGGGGAAGCAAAGCTTCATGAAAAAGCAGGAAAAAACCCTAAAGAGAAGATTGAAAGTTGAAAGCCTTTTAGAAAGAGGTTTTTTCCTTTCCATTTAAGATATTTCTACATTCACCCCAACCAAAAGAGAAAAAGTGAACATCGTATATATGTTTATATATAATAATATATCTTATATAAAATTGAAAGCTATCAAAATAGTTATTCAAACAACAACAAATAAACACCCACCCAAACCCACAACTTAGTATGACACATAGATGGGACTCTAGGAGGCATACCTTATGCTCCTACATAACATGTTTGTTAAGGCTGCCATCCTAGCATACTACTGGAAGCAAGTCCTATTGAACTCAGTAGGTCTTGCATCCAAGTATACCTACATAGGATTAGGCTGCACAAAGCACAAAAGGAGAGAATATACTATTCGGCCATATCTGCCTTGTTTTTAGTATCTTTCACTGTTGAAGCCCCAGCCTCCCTCCTTCTTCGTGCTTTGTTTGAAGAATACTATGCCCTTTATAAACATTTTTAGGGGTAAAGCTAACCCTACTTCCTTCAAAAAATAAAAAGTAGCCTTCTGTCTAGGAACAGGGCCTGAAGACTTGCAAAATCAGGAAAATGACAATGCTGTTATACCTGTTACAAAACTTATCAAAGAAACGAGAAGGAAATGCGTTGATCAATGTGCTTTGTTTGAGTTGCACTGAGGGATGCAGTAAATTTTAATCAGATGTCTGTATATCCATGCTGTAATCCAGCGTTTCAGAGGCTAAAGCATCATCATCTCTCTGTTCGATATAGGCTTCTGTTCTTTCTGGAGACTCAACTCTGCTTCTTACTTCTGCTACACCGGGATGATTCTTTCGCAGGTGCTGGTTTAAAGTTCCCTGGAAAGGGAAACATTTTCCACAGACCTCACAGCGGAAAGGTTTGTCATCTGTGTGGCCACGGATATGGTACTCGAGTTGGTCCTTGCGCGTGTACTTCTTCCCACAATATTTGCACACAAAGGGGGTTATTCCCATGTGCAGCCTCATGTGCCTATCAAGACTCCCTTTCTGGTTGAAAGACTTCCCACAGTATATACAGATTAATCTTTCACTGTATGCATACCAGTGACCTCTTGAATTCCTTTCCCGTGGACTGTTTTCGTAACCTGGGTGATTTGCTGCAGATTCCGCATCAGCTCCTTGTGCTGAAACATCACTATGCAAGTAGCTAGTAGAGATCCGTTTTTGACGGCCACGGCCTCTAAGAGCGCCTAGCATGGATCTTGAAGAGCTTGAGTTTCTCAGGCTTCCAAAGGTATCTGGTGCATTAGCAGACTGGGATGAGCCATGGGAATATGAGTAGGCATTGTGCAATACAGAACTGTAGGAGCCAATGTTAACAGCCACTACTTGCTCCCCGTCCACCATTTCAGTGTGATACCCATCATCACCAAGAGAAGAGCTATCTGAGCAACTTGGTCGGTCAGATTTTTCCATTTTAACTTTCACCTCAGCAGCCTGGCTCTCTCTGACTACCAAGTCCCCTTGGTCATTATCACCTTCAATCTGAATCTCATATTCCGAAATGCTCCCACTACTACCACGGTCTGAGTGCCCTTCTTCTTGTAGACGGTTACGGAAAGATTTGTTTGGAGCTGTTTCCATTCTTAAATCACTGCCCGAAGTAGACTGCCGCACCTGAGAGCAATAGGGAGGAGAGATTTCCACTGGATTGGCAAAATAGCTCTCATCTTTAACACCGTTGTGGTTTTCCGGAGCATCTTCAGCACCAACAGTAACAGAGTCAACTTCACCGACGCTGATCTTTGAATGGATACTTTCAAGAATCTGTGTGCACTTATCAATGACACACTGCATCTGCAGAAAACTAGCTGCAGTTAGAAAGCTAACAACATCCTTAAGTTGCAAGGACATCCTTCCAGTGTAACAAAAAGAAAGCAACTGTTCAAAGACACTGGGATTTTTAATAACTGATATTGAGAGGCCGCTCATGGTACTTAATGCAGAATGGTCACGGAAATATGGAGAACTGGCAGCTAGGACAGCTTTGTGAGCTCTAAATGGCTGACCCTGAATATGCACAATGATATCACAAAGCTTTCCCTGCAGGCGGAGCTCATTCAACTGGCTCAGTACGGTGCTGCTGTACTCGGGAACGTCAAACTGGATTAAACTGCTGTTGTCCATGTCTTCTGGTGTATGGTGTAACCTGCAAAAGTCACAAAAAGAAGTACTTATAGATCAGAACTTAAAAATGCCTGGTGCTTTAAAGATTGAAAGCAGTTCATTGACATGCACAGTAACTTACACTGCATACAATCTGTACATTGTTGAGACCGAAAATACAAGGGATAGCAAACAGCAATACATTTACATACATCTGAAATGTTAAATTCAAAATAACATGGGATGTGACTTGTGTAGTGTTATATGTAGTGGTACTAAACTGACGGGTTTGTGAGTAGCTTGTTTGCTAGTGAAGGTTTCCTCTACTTATGGTAATTTTGCAATTAGCAGTTTCAGTGACCCAAGCTACTAACACTTGTTCATATCAGAAATCTTAAAGACTCTCACCTCTTAGTTGCTTGGGAATCAAGCCTTGAAAGAGTACACTGAGTGCAGAGCTGGACAGGCAAGGAAAGGAAACACAATCTGAACAAATGCTTTAAGCAGCACTGTTGATCCCAAGTATTGCTGACGCAAACTTGTATGTCATGCAACATTAACAGACAAAGCATTACAGATGATCTTGCAATACACCAAGGTTCTTTCCTTTTGTGGTTTTGAGATAGCCTATCTAAAGTGTTTTCCTATCAAAACCTGCTAGGGGAAAGTTAATTTATTGAACTGTTAAATGGTCATTTGCCCTAATGCTTTGGAGGAACAAGTGTGGAGCCATGTAAAACTGTTCAGGTCTCATGTGGTAGGGGATGGGTGAGGAAAACTTTATTTCCCAACACCCTGAAACCTTTTCTACACACTGTGCTGGCTGCCAGCCGTGATTCCAAGCACCTTCTTGCTGTATAAGAAATGGAAAGGGAGTGGTGTTCTGGAAACCACCTCACAGTACAAATAGATGTTTTTTAACCTCACAGCACATATCCCTAACCATAAATGATCTTCTAGTACACTTTACATTGTTAGCAATTCAACTTACCTTCCAAGTCCCGGACTGCAGAATCCGGGACCGGCAGCCGTGTGACACCGGAAGTTGCGTCAATGTAACTTCCGGTGTCGCTTTGCCCTTCTATGGGCACCAAAAATGGCTGCCGCCGACACCGGAATTCGCGTCTATGCACTTCCGGACATGCGTAGGTGCGACTTATGAAGCCAGCGGTGGCCATTTTTGGTGCCCATAGAAGGGCAAATCAGAAAGGAAAAAAATGGCCGCCGGCAGGAGAAAATAATGGAGAAAAATGGGAGACGAAGTGATACAGGGGACCACCGGGAAAAGGTAAGTTTCCTGGGGAAAACGGGGTACTTGGCAGCTATGGCAATTCAAGCAGGCCAGTCATACCCAGGGGTCAGCAAACTTTTTCAGCAGGGGCCGGTCCACTGTCCCTCAGACCTTGTGGGGGGCAGGACTATATTTTGGAAAGAATGAATTCCTATGCCCCACAAATATCCCAGAGATGAATTTTAATTAAAATCACACATTCTACGCATGTGAAAACACCAGGCAGGCCCCACAAATAACCCAGAGATGCATTTTAAATAAAAGCACAGATTCTACTCATGCAAAACCATGCTGATTCCCGGATTGTCTGTAGGCCGGATTTAGAAGGCGATTGTGCCGCATCAGGCCCCGGGCCTTAGTTTGCCTACCCATGCCCTTAGTTCTCCTGCTCTCCCCTTCCCAATTTTCCACAGGTCTGTAAGTCATCGAACATAAGCCCTTCCACCCCCTTCTCTTTTTAAATACATCTCTCTTTTTATTTATGACGCAATGCAGGTGGCGCTGTGGGAGAAAAGCAATGACAAACCTAGACAGCATCTTAAAAAGCAGAGACATCACCTTGCCAACAAAGGTCCATATAGTTAAAGCTATGGTTTTTCAATAGTGATGTATGGAAGTGAGAGCTGGACCATAAAGAAGGCTGATCGCCGAAGAAATGCTTTTGAATTCTGGTGCTGAAGGAGACTCTTGAGAGTCCCATGGACTCCAAGAAGATAAACCTATCCATCCTGAAGGAAATCAGCCCTGAGTGCTCACTGGAAGGACAGATCCTGAAGCTGAGGCTCCAATACTTTGGCCACCTCATGAGAAGAGAAGAATCCTTGGAAAAGACCCTGATGTTGGGAAAGATTGAGGGCACTAGGAGAAGGGGACACCAGAGGACGAGATGGTTGGACAGTGTTCTCAAAGCTACGAACATGAGTTTGACCAAACTGCGGGAGGCAGTGCAAGACAGGAGTGCCTGGTGTGCTATGGTCCATGGGGTCACCAAGAGTCGGACGCGACTGAATGACTAAACAACAACAACATCATTTCACCTCTTACTCATCTTTTTTCTAAACTTAAAAGTCCCAAAAGCTGCAACCTTTCCTCCTAGGTGAAAATGCTTCAGTCTCCATTTTGCTTCCAAACCAATAGACATGGGATCACCAGAGTTTGGTGCACCTGTACCAAAAGCAGAGGGCACTGACTTGCAACTTACACAACCAGGCATAGCCCACCAGCTCCATATTGTTTGGCAGATGCTGTATAGTCTCTATATTATGGCTATCTCAAGTACGCAAAAACAGGTGTTTTATGGAGATTATGATGGGATGTTATATTTAGCTGGTGGACTGCATTTGGCTTTGCTAGTCATTAGTTGTTGCTATATTACAGCCAGCACAGAATATTATCTGCAAGCACCTTATATAATTCCATTTTTTGTTTAGGCTAGTACCTGGATGGGAGCTTACATAGGAAGGCCACATATGCTACTGTGATGATAGTACAGAAATATAACAATGAGATAAACTGTCTTTAAAAATAAAGGAAATATGAAAAGGAATTATTTAATATAAGTTGCTGTATTAACAGTCAAGTTTCAATACAAAAAAATCAGAAGTATACATTATTAAGCATTAGAGTTATCTTTTTCTGCCAAATTAATCACATTGTTTCCTACTTCATCTATTCTCAGATATTGGAAGACACAAAAGCCTTTTTTATTTTGAAATAATTTAAAATCTACAGAAATTGGCCAATAGAGGACAGATGAAGTAAAATGCTGCCATCTTTTCAATTTGACCCAACTTCAGAAATCTTTCCCTCCACAGTTCAGTATCTGAGCTGTACAGACAATATAATCAAGCCAAGTTTACTGTTAAGAAGTAGCTTTTAATATTCAGTTTTTATTAAATGGGAAAATTCAATTATTTCCACCCAAATGAGGCCTTCTCAGGAAAGAACAAAGCAGCACAATTCTCCTTCCCCCAATACAATTCCTTCCTTCTTGTAATTTTGTTTTTTCCCAAACAGAGAAAGCATTATTATTTACTACTTCTTTTAAAAAAGCAGTTCTGTAAATGGTCTACACTGCACACAAAAACTAATCATATATATTCCACAACACTCAAGAGAAAGCTCTAAAAGCCAATTCAAATAGATTTATATGATGAATGCATATGCATTATCTTGCATATTAACGATGTCTCAAAGCTGTGCATTGTCAGAGCCATCTGGTTGCTTAGGAATTGAAGGCATGTACAGTGGTACCTCTGGATACAAACCGCCCCCTTTGCGAATGCTTCGGGCTACACATGCGGCAAACCCGGAAGTAAAGGAAAGATTTCCGCCACCTGTGCCTCCGCAGAAGTGGGCTACTGCCTCCCACGCCTGCGCAGAAGCGGGCTACCGCTGCCAGCACAAAACAACGTGCCTCTGGATGCGAATGTTTGGGGGTAAGAATGGACCTCTGGAATGAATTAAGTTCATATCCAGAGGTACCACTGTACATGCTCCCAAAGGTTTAACAATAGTTTCACAGCAGATGAATTAAATATATATTTGCATTTACTGTAATAGCAAAATTGCTGGAACTGTTATGCTGAAATGGCTATAAAAGAACCAAATCCCAATTTGGGCCTTGAAAATGCAAATCGTGCAGTTAGAATAAGTTATGCAAGTTTGCTCATTCTGTACGAATAAAATCAATATGCAAGCTTTGGGAGGGAAAAAAAATCTGTGTTCTTTTCTTGATGAGTTAATTTACAGAAGTGATAGTCATATGGGACATGTATATATCCATGCAAGGAACAAGAACTCTATTACATGGACCTTGACACATTTACAAAGTGCCATCAATATATACAGTATTTAAAATAAATCAAGTAGTGCAGTGTGCTCTTGTACAGCTCCCTTTCATTTCAGTAATGCTTTTGGCACAGAAGTTCCCCATAAACTGTGCCCTGAACATCAGATCTGTCTGCCCCACACTCTGTTATACTTAATTATGACTAATGCACAAATCCTCACCATCATGAGAACTAGAAACCTACCCATTAAAGTGATCACAATTCTGTACTAAATGTCAAGAGTTGCATGTATACTCTTTGTCTGATGAATAGCAAGTGCCTGAGACACAGCATATCCACATGCCATCCACCAAACTGTGTTAAGATACACAGCACATGAGTGCAAACTTAGGACCTCATCCCAGATCAATTCTGCCAGAACTCATGGGCTCCACCTTGCCTGGGAGCAAAACTTGCTGAACTGGACCGATGCACACCCGGTTCACCCTTTTTTTTTTTGCAAGGATCCCATCAAGAAAGAGATAATTTGATGGTCCAAACCGTACCTTCTAGGGCTGGGCGATATCTGATTTTCAACACTGCAATATATCACCAGCTAAACATCACAATATACTGATATTTGACAATGTCTGAAATAAGGATGCATTGTCTCACTTCAGTTTTTTGCATAGTGCACACACTTCACAATTTGTGATATATTGCCAGGTCAAAAATTATGCAACTAATATCTTTATATGGACTTCAAACTGGTTTTGGATGCTATATTGATTTTTCACTCTGTCCTACCTTCTAATGGCCCCTACTTTAACCTATTAAAAAAAAAGTACCAACAAACATCTTTGACAAAAAATGACACTGGGGAATAAGGCTAATGTAGAAAAATTGTACAAATAGCTTTCCAATATTTTTCTTAAACAGAACCAATTAAACATAAACTTATCCACAGCAATTTCACTGTAGCTTGAGGGGGAAGAAATGCATTCCAACTCTGATCAATGCCAAATGAAAGGGACTTCTGTTATGAGTTATAGATATAACAGAAGCTTTGCCTTGATTCTAAATATTCAACACTAGTTTTTGAGCAGCCAAGAGACATTCTTCACCTATACAAGTCGTACCTTGGTTTTCGAACAGCTTAGTTCTCAAACGTTTTGGCTCCTGAACGTTGCAAACCCGGAAGTGACTGTTCTGGTTTGTGAACTATTTTTGGAGGCCCCGATTGACTGCAGGAGATCCTTAGGCATGAATAGCAGTTTTAACCAAAATTTTAGCTTATATATCAATATCTGAGATTCAATAGAAATTTGTCCAGCCTCCAATCATAAAAGTACATTGGGCACACATCTTGAAAGGCCAAGAATACTTTCCAAAAAATTTGTCTGGACAGATTATAAAGCTTCAATCCAGTTAAACGTTCATACTTGTGCTCCATACAGCATTTGTGGTAATATCTTAAAACTGAACACTTGAACTGATGAGGTGACATGCTGGCCTCCCTTGACATAAAAGAAAGAGATGAGTGAATTATAGCTCTGTTGTGCATTTGCAGTAGCATACAACAATTGTGTTTTCCAAGAGCTGGTAGCTTGAAATGCTATTCTCAGATATTTGTAAAATTTAACCTGTTCAATTGGTTGTCCATTGATTTGTGAGCAATGTTTTCATCATCTCCGAGTAAAAAGTAAAACTTTAGATTTATCATAATTAATTGTACTTAAAGCAAACTTCCACAACCTGGTGCCTCCTCCAGATGTTGCTGGACTAAAACTTCCATCACTCCTAACCACTGACCATGCTGGCTGGGGCTGATGGAACCTTTAGTCCAAAATGTCTAGAAGCTACCAGAATGGGCAAGACTGACCTAAGATGAGGGCTGCCTAATTACAAGGAGACAGAGCCAGTTTCTTTGGGTAAAGAAGGAAGTGTGAAAACTATATTTTGATTTCTTGTTCCTGGACTGGTTGACTATATAGTGCTACCTTATACAGAAAAAAACCATTCATCATTAATCCATCAAGCCCCATACTATTTCTACAGAAAGAGAATAACCCCTCCAAGATTCAGGCAGAAGTTTTCCCCAGCCCTGCTACCCAGACTACCTGTGAAGGTAGAGGTTGATTCTGGTACCTTCTAAATACAAAGCATTTATAGAAACCCAAGTGCAAAGCTAAATGTTTATAACTTTAAAATAGCAGCAGTCTTCATCTCCCAAGAACATACATATTAGAGGTTTGCACTTTTATTTTATTTTTTGCAAGCAACAGCTTCTGAACTGCATGATGGAAGAGTGGCACAAGTCCTTCCTCTCCACTATGCAGATAGCAATCCTTGTAAGCCACGCAAAAAGCCAGGCACATACAAAGGCAAAAACCATCCATCTCCAAAAGGGACCACTGATAAATTAGTCTCTCTCTATAGTTACAGTGGGACCTCGACTTATGAGCTACTCGACATCCGATGTTTTCGACTTACGAGCGGAAAAAGTGGCCGCACGCTTACAATTTTTCCGACATCCAAATGGAAAACCCGTTCGTGGCTAGACACGGTTTCCTCGACTTACGAGTTTTTAGATGTGGTTTCCGTTTTCAATGCATTCCTATGGAAAACCGCTTTTCCTATGGGAAACTCGACTTACGAAGTTTTCGACCTACGAGTGAGCATTCGGAACGGATTAAATTCGTAAGTTGAGGTCCCACTGTATTCCTCTGTGTAGTCAGATGTACTGAGAACCTCACTCAGAAAGATGACCAGCTCTGTGGTTAAGCAAAGGTGCCTGCTCTGCTCCTCAACTATGCTGTTGCACGAAGTGAAACTGTTAGTTAAGGTGCTTTGATGGCACCTTTTCTACTTGCTTCCTGTGTATCCTGTGTTGGTGTAGTAGCTTCTATATGAACCATTGGATTTAGAAAAAGGCATCCTCTCATGCAGCATACATTGGACAGATATTTATCATACCTCCACAAAAAGTCATGTGGATTTGGAACAGAATAAGGGGGCATCCAAGCTGTGCATTTTGGTCTTGTAGTGAGCAATAAGAGCAAATAAATATTCAGAGAAGATAAAGCAGCCTTGAACGTACGGACTCTTGTTTTATTTAACTATGTTCACATTTTACAAATCAATAAACAGCACTTCTTTTTTTAAAAAAAGTCTATATACCAGAGAGGCCCATTGAGGTCAGCACACAGAGATGACAAATCAAACTCGCAAACAGTCACTTGCTTTGTCATGCCTTGCAAGGCAGATTCACTTCCAGAGGACCACATACAGTGATGCACTGGAAAATTGAAAAACTGTCCTCACCCCACATTTTCCCATGTTATCAGTATGCCACATATCACTAATAGGTTTGTGCAGGGTGACCAGTTAAATATATTATTTATGGACTTGCTTGCAAGTCAACCATCAACTACAAGGAGATATACAAAACATAGAATGGCCACCCCATGATGGTAGATAATTCAGTTTTAAAAAAGCATATTGTATCACAAGTAGGAAAAAAAATCAAAACTGATTGCACAGTTCTACTTGTGCCCTGTATTGATTCAGTGGGTCATGGAGTTCATTAAACATTACAATATGAGAAAACGAGGCCAAATATAGATAGGTAAAAGTAACACTATAAACCAGGCATGTCCAAAGTCCGTTTCGTGGTCTTAATTTGGTCCGTCGGCTTAATCCAGCCCCTGTGGCAGTTCCTTTCCTAGGGTAAAATCCTAAAAAAAACCTCAACAACTTCAATCCCCCCAGAAGCTCAACTTTGGTTGGCCCTCACAGCCCTTCACTTCATCAAATCTGACCCTCTTTGAAAAAAGTTTGGACACCACTGCATAAACCATATATGCTGGGTTACTATAAAACAAGGAATGCAACCTTGGGACACTTTGTGAAAATAACCAACAGAAGTAAACACAAAGATGTGTTATTTATAACAGGGTTTAGATTTTTAACCCAACATCCCCCACTCCCACTTCACAGACCAAAATTGTACTAAGTACACAAAATGAAAAGCTATTTTTTTGCAAAAAGGTGGAACATGATGCAGCACAAGAGAGGTATTGGTAGGCACATGTGAGGTAAGTGGCAATGGGAGCACAACTGCACTGCTGCCAGCTGCTTTTCAAATTCATTTGCTCATTTCTTGGGCTGGGCCTGTCCAGAGATTTACATTTAATAATAATAATAATAATAATTTATTATTTATACCCCGCCCATCTGGCCGGGTTCCCCCAGCCACTCTGGGCGGCTTCCAAAAAACCCAGAAATTCTAAAATACAGAAATCCATCAAACATTAAAAGCTTCCCTAAACAGGGCTGCCTTGAGATGCCTTCTAAAGGTCTGGTAATTGTTCTCTTTGACCTCTAGTGGGAGGGCATTCCACAGGGTGGGTGCCACTACCGAGAAGGCCCTCTGCCTGGTTCCCTGTAACTTGGCTTCTCGTAATGAGGGAACCGCCAGAAGGCCCTCGGAGCTGGACCTCAGTGTCCGGGCAGAACGATGGGGGTGGAGACGCTCCTTCAGGTATACCGGACCGAGGCCGTTTAGGGCTTTAAAGGTCAACACCAACACTTTGAATTGTGCTCGGAAACGTACTGGGAGCCAATGTAGGTCTTTTAGGACCGGTGTTATGTGATCTCGGCGGCCGCTCCCAGTCACCAGTCTAGCTGCCGCATTCTGGATTAGTTGTAGTTTCCGGGTCACCTTCAAAGGTAGCCCCACGTAGAGCGCATTGCAGTAGTCCAAGCGAGAGATAACTAGAGCATGCACCACTCTGGAGAGACAGTCAGTGGGCAGGTAGGGACTCAGCCTGCGTACCAGATGGAGCTGATAAACAGCTGCCCTGGACACGGAGTTGACCTGTGCCTCCATGGACAGCTGTGAGTCTAAAATGACTCCCAGGCTGCGCACCTGGTCTTTCAGGGGCACAGTTACCCCATTCAGGACCAGGGAGTCCTCCACACCCGCCCGCCTCCTGTCCCCCACAAACAGTACTTCTGTCTTGTCAGGATTCAATCTCACAGGATTTACCATGTGTTTGCAAAAAAAACCCCAACAACCCTGCCCCATCTCCAGTCTTTATGGGGAGGAAGCACTACTAACAGAAGAATTGAGTTTAGTAGTTGCAAATGTGCATGTCACCCACAGGCTTGGAAACTCAAGAACAACAAACTACACCTTAGGCACAAGTACTTATCACAAAGGCACAGCTAATTTGGAATGTTGACTATGTCCTAGTGGTAGAGAGGAGTTAGTATGGTCACCTTTAAATTTATTAACCCAGTGCAACACCTAAAGAATGATGCCCACAGAACTTGTTGATGAGATAACCATTAGTACACTTCACAATTCACGTCTACTCAAATACAACAGAATTATAGGGCATACAGTATCAATTCCTCTCCATCAAATGAGGCAGATTTTAATTAGTAAAGATTCAGCACTAATTGCTTTCAAATACCAGGTCATAGATACTGTACTCAAATGGGTGTGGGGAAAAGGGACGTGTTTTTCCCCCCAATTGTGTGCCACTTTCCCTGTAGAAAAAGTATGAAGTGAAACCAATTAGGTAACCTGGGAGGGACTTACATCTGCCTGGGATTTCCATCACCTGGACTGGAGCGCATCTAAGGAGGGGAGCCACATGCACCTTTCCTGTGCCACTGAGGAGCCATGATACAAGTGTAGTGCAGTTGTTCGTATTGTACCTGAGAAACAAGGGTTCAAATCCCCTCTTGGCCATGAAGCTCACCTTGGGTCAGTCTCTACCACTCAAGTCATAAATAATTTGGAGTGATGTGGAGCAGAAACTGCCTCCAGGCTAGGTAGCAAAGATTGCAGACAGGCAAGCACCATCCAGATCAACTATATGGTGCCACCTTCTCCTATTTCTTCAGACTCCTTCCCCAAACCCACTCTTCCATGAATCTTTCAACTAAATTATAATTCCCCAGACTAAACTGGAACAAAATATATTAATGCATAACTGTATCAGCTCACATATGTCCCTTGCTACCTTGGCACCACTCAGTTGCCTTTCCCTCCTGTCAAGATTTAGATTGTAAGCCTCTTGGGAGAGGGAACTACACTTTTATATAAGGATCCATATGAACACTGATGGTACTTCATAAACCAGGTGTGGCAAACCTTTGGCCCTCCAGAACTCCAACTCCCAGCATCCCATGGCCACTAGCAATCCTAGCTGGGGCTGGGAAGAGCTGTAGTTCCGCAGCAACCAGACCAAAGGCTCCCTACATCTACCATTTCATCTTAAAGCACACTGCTACTTCTTCTTGAAGGAAACTCAAAATACTCAACAGACAACCAGTGCCCAACCTGCAGTCAATGAGGTGCTGGGGTTCAGTGTCAGATCAGATGTCAAGTACACCCATGTATAAACTAGCAGTCGGCCATGAAGATTACTGGGTACCTGGGCGTCAGTCCCCCCTCCACCACCACCACTCAAGCTACTGTAGTCTGCTTCACGGGGTTGTTGTTGTACATGGGAGGGAGAAAAACCAAGCATGCTGCCTGTGCAGAAAAGAAATGTGTGTGCATCAAATCACAAGAGATTGTAATTTTCATGCAGTTTAAGGCTAAAACACAAAGAAGAAAAGCAGGATATGTTTGCAAGAGTAACGAACAAAGCCCCACGCCCAAAACAACTAACCTGGATTCAATCAACCCCTACAAGAGGATAAAGGGGCGTCATTGTTTTTGTTTGTTAATTTGTCATGCATTTTTGTTTTTATATTGTAAAAAAACGCCCTATGATCCTCAGGTGAAGAGCGATATAAAAATTTGAGAAATAAAATAATGAAATAAATCGCCATCCATTAATCCCCACATCGTTTTGCATGCAATAGGGAAGGAGTCTTACACCTTCACTTCCCCTCAGCTTAACGTGGGCGGAGGGTTGCTGCTGCTGCGAACACCGTCCTTTGATCCCTTCGGCGTGCCCAAGATGGGAGCTGGAAGAACCGTAAACCCCAGCACCCCTCCCCTCCCCCGCATTTCTCACCTGAGGGGGCGTCGGGAGTCTCCTCACATGGCGGGTCCGCCGGAGGGAGCTCGGTCCTGGCCCGAGTGCCACCTTCCCCCCGGCCGACGCCGCCGACGCTGCTCCCCCCTCGGTTCCCTCCCTCGGCCAGCAGAGCCCGGAAGCGAATCCTCCACTCTCGAGAAGAGGCACTTCCGCTACCGGAGCGCCATAGGCAATGGGAGGAGCGGTTGGGAGGCAGACAAGGAGGCATGTGGGGCCGGGGGCGGATCTGCGCGGCTACGCCCACCCTGGGGACGGCCACGCCCGCTTCTCGGCTCTATCTCGTTCACGGGCGCCTCACGGGGTGGTGAAAGAAGGGCGCGCATGCGCTCTCATCTTTTCGTGTCCACGCAGGCTGTTATCACACCCGATATACCTGGAGGGGTTCCTGCCACGTTTTCTTTCCTTTTTTTTGGGGGGGGGGGAAGGGCACCGAACAGGACTGAGGGGGACAAAAAGGTTTATCTTCATTATATTATTTCATTTCAATTAATTAATTATTTTCAGTTGGTCTACTCTGAGTAAGATTAACATCGGACACAACCCTATATTATTAACAAGCATTCTAAATGGAGCTCTTTATCCAAGTTGGCACCTGTGTTGGACTTGGAAAAACTCACGAGAAAAAAGTACCTGAATGCACAGCTTAAAAACACGTCTGCTGTCCGTACCCTTTTGGCTATTATCTTTATAATCCCTTATTTACAAATGTTCTTGTTCCTTTATTCTGGTACAAGAGCTGATCCCTAAATTATTATTATTATTATTACTACTACTACTACTGCTACCGGTACTACTACTGTATCATTCCTATTTGCCTGGCTGTCGTTTGTAATTGTCACCAAACATTTGCGAAGGCCTCCAACCAAATTTGCAGACTGCAACTCATTGGCACTTAAACCAATCTGCATGAGCGCTTTTAGCAGGGCCGCCTTAAGCATATCCGGCGCCGTGCTGCAAAGATTCCTCCGGCCTACCCCCACCCCCTTTCCCAGAGTTGTCGACCTTTTCCCAATCCTCTGCGGGGATTGCTCTCCCGCGGAGGCTTGGGAAGGAAACTGCACACCCACCAGCCATATAGTTGGCAGGGAGCAGCTTCCATCCTAAGACTCTGCGGGGATTGCTCTCCTCCCGCAAAGGCTTGGGAGGCAAACTGCACACCTGCTAGCCATATTGTTGATGGGGCACAACTGGCGAGTGTGTAGGGAAAGGGGAGGCCGCCAGCAAAGCTGTGCAACCCAGGGCCGTCTTAAGCCCATCCAGCGCCGTGGCGCTAGGTTCCTCCAGCGCCCCCCTCCAGAGCCTCTCCAAGGGCCCGGGAGTGCCAAGCGGACCGCGGCAGCAGCGGGAGGCCACCTCCGAGGACTCCACGCTGCACCTCCTTGTTTCCCCAGCGCTGGGTTCCGCTCAGTCAAGCTTTGCCACCAGTGCGCGCACCGCGGGACCAGCAAGAGCTGCTTGGGCGCTGTGCGCACGCTGGTGGCGAAGCTCGACTGAGTGGAACCCAGCGCTGGGGAAACGAGAAGGAGGCACAGTGCGGAGTCCTCAGAGAAGGAGCACAGTTCTGGCCAGATCGCCGGAACCCTGCACTCACTTGGCGCCCTTCCAGCGCCCTGCGCCGTGGCTCTCCGCGCCACTAGCCTCTATGGCTAGGACGGGCCTGGTGCAGCCTCCACACTTGCTGGAGTGTCCCTGAGAGGCCAGCGCTCTGGCTCAATGCGCCAGTAAGCCCAGTAGGAAAGATGGCTCTGGCTTTTAGATAACCTGAAGTATATTGGCTGCATCAGTTGAACATATCAACATAATGTGAAATGCTTTTTCTCAATGTTAACTACTGAATAAAGCATCAACCTTCTATTTTTTGAATAAGTTGACATTGAGTATGGGAGCATTCTATTTGGTAGAATAACCGAGCCTTTCTTGAGAGTAGTGGAGGACATTATTAATATTTGCCTTGTAATGTAGAATTTCTACACTCCTGAAGTTTTTGTGGAGAAATCTATCCTTACTTCACTGTGCTCTCCCCCTTATCTTCAAGCTTCCCTCAGGAGGAGGATAGTGAAAATGGACTTTTGCTTTGTTATAATGTGTAAAGTTTGAAATGATCATAAAGTGGCATTTAAGATGCTGTGCTTTTTCCTTTAATTGCACTCAATAAAACAGGGCTTTGTTCACACACATTGCTATTACTGTATATTCCTGCGTATAAGACTACTTTTTAACCCAGAAAAATCTTCTCAAAAGTCGGGGGTCGTCTTCTACGCTGGGTCGCATTTCTTATACGGCGAGTATATTCCAAACTCTATATTTTAACTGGAGAAGTCGGGGGTCGTCTTATACGCCCAGTCGTCTTGTATGCCAGAATATACGGTATATGAAAAAAGATGGAACTATAAAAATGAAGAAAACTGAATGTAGCTGCCCATCTTTTTTTAATGTAGTAAACAAGCATTGGTGGTTGAGATGGCCCTCCTGTAAATACATTACTAATGTGTGGGGCCACTACCAACCTTGTGGGTGGGACATGATCATATGAGAGCACTGTGTGAGCTTATACTGCCATGTGGCCTATTGACCCAATAGGTGGTGCATATATAAGAGAATAATCACAAGGTGTCGTCTGCATACACGGGGAAAATCTGAAAAATGTGGATTCTAATACTGGTTTGAAATTTTACAGGCCGCATCCTCTCTCTCCAGGTCACATCCCTCACTAGCTCTGCTTTGCACTCCAAATATTTTTGCCTGGCTGGAATGTGTCATTTAACTAATAGTGAATATTGCTTGTCGGGAAGGAGGAGGGTGTGTAGAACCTAGCCTCCTGTACAAAGGGGGGAAAAAACACACTTCTTGGTGCAACGGACCTCAAGTGGAATTTTCCACAACAAGCATGTGCTGCAGATTTCTAATTTGTATTTGTCTTCCTTTTCTACAAAAATAAGCTAATTTAAATGGTTTCCATTTGGGGGTCCAAAGTTTATAAACTTATTCAAGCTGAGCATTATAATCATGAACTCTCAGTGACTCTGGTATCTCCAGGGACATGGAGGTTAGTAAGATCACAATTCATTTTGGCTTGGTGTGTACTTAAAAATCACTACAGTATTTATGTGGGTGTTACACTGTGAGTTTCTATGATGTGAGCTTTTTAGTATTTGTTGGAATAAGGTAATAAAATAATTCTGCTTTCCTATTAAAACTGGCATGTAGGGTAAAAAAGTTGTGCTATGCTCCAGAAATCCCTCTGCTTTAGGAAATGTGAACTGTACAGTATAAATAACTTTCACAACTGTCCAACGTGGTAGAATTTCCAAAGTGTCTCAGGTTCAGCCTGATTATGAAGCTTAAGGCAAAGATTTCAGACAGCTTCGAATTAATCATGTAGATATTTTCAGTAAGAAGGAAAGTAATGTTTCTAAACACATTACACCAGCTGAGAAATCACCAAAGGTCAGCAAGGCTAACCAAAAGGTTTGATGATGTTAACTAAGACCTCATTTCAATAGACCTTGTATGATGCTTCTGTGATTTGAAAAGTATTTATGGCCATATTCAGCAAGCAATATAATGCCACATTGATAATAGTACAATTAATCCTACCATGAACAGCCTAAGCTGAATTTTGCTTCAGGATTTGGTTATATCAACATCTAGGTCAAAACATTGACATGGTACTGAGAGAGGGGGTTCTTTTGTTTTAAATGTTTAAATGTGTACAATTTACATTTAATCCCTATTTTCTATAGGTTTTCTACATGCTAGACCTGAACACAATCACAAGAGATCATATATATATATATATATGTATGTGTATATATATATATATATATATATATATATATATATATATATATATATATATATATATATATAGCGCACACAATATCCCCTCTATGAAGAAACTTGGAAAGGGCACTGAATCAACGTGTTCACTATTTGAAAACTGTGTAGAGCAAGAAGGTTCTTATGCATTACTGTGGATTTAGCAAAGTGACCAGATTTAAGTTGAAGTTCACCCACTTTGTTTGGAAAGCAAACATTATTCTTGGTCCAGAGCACGGAATGTCAGTTATGACAGCTGTAGAGAGGGCAAATTGGTTGAGACTGGATATATCTTTTTAATGTTTTAGAAAGAAACTTCCAAATATGGATACCCTTACAAAATGGGGAGATTAAATTCCATTTGTTGTGACTACAGTGTTAAGTTATTTATCCTTATATTTCCCCCTGTACTCATTTGATCATTGATGAGTGGAACTGGACATCCTTCCTCGAGGACAGTCTTCATGTTGTTCACCACAATGGTATCACATTATTTTTGTGCATATCAGAAACCAGTTATCTGCCACCTTTCTTCCAACACATCGGCCACCTTGTGCCCTGCACCATCCCCCAAATTGTCCCAATGTGTTTGGGGAACCCCCAGAGCAGATTTAGTGGGCATGCAGGGGGCAAAGGGAGGTAACATTCCATTGCACAAGGAGAAACCTTGCACTGATGGAAAATTCACCATAGCGCAACGTCGAACATAAGCAAACGTCAAACATAAGCAACATAAGCACCCTCCCCAAAGAATCCTGGAAACTGTAGATTACCCCTCAAAGATCTAGTTTTCAGCAGCCTCAAACTACACTTCCTACGTATTTTTTTATATGGATTTGTGCTTTAAATGCATGGTGCATAAGCAGACAAAAGCCCATCTATTGCTTCTTTTCCTGATTTTCTCACCAGGCTCTGTACATAACACAAAAATACAACAAAGCAGCCATTCTGATACAAAATTTAGCACAAGCCCAGGCTTCAATTTCCATTTTAAGGTCACTCCTAATCAGAGGTGTTCCAGAGTGGTAGTCACGTTAGCTTGTTATAACAAAGCATCTTACAAGTTGTAACTTTCTTTCCACTTTGAGTCAGGTTTTTTTCCTTAAGAACTCACTTGATAGCCATATGTGACCTGGAATTCCATGTGGATGAAGGGTGCATTGGCCCAATCCTTCTCTGCCAGCCCATTTGGTTCCTGTGTTAGCCAAAAGAAGGAAAGTCCCCTCTTCTATGATTGCCATGGAAATATGGTACAATGGGTTTGATGGAGAGAAGACCAAGTGATCCATTCTTCCTCTGCCAGTCCAACTGGTCAACTTTTTTTTTTAGTAATCTAAGACTAGCAATCAGGGAGAAATTCAATTCTGTCTGCCCTTAAAGACAAACCTAACTTGCATTTTTTGAAACAAGCAATTGAAAATGCAGGTCACCTTTCAAAATTTGCACTTCTCCTAATTTTGCAATGCAGTTCTTCAGTTCCATCCTCCGTGACCAGCATGGAAATCAGGGTTGGTATTTTTCTGGAGGGAGGTGGTGGCAGGATAGTAACATTTGTTGGTGTATTTATAAGTCTAGCATAAGCTTTCACAGAACTTCTATCCCGCATCAAGTCCATTAAGCCACAATAAAGTTTTCAGGACCTATAATGTGTATTATCAAGTGCAATTATATTTTTGATAAATAAATGTAAAAATCCAGGGGGAAAAGACAGATAACATTTATTAAAACATGTTATACAAAAGACCAACAGACTCTTCTATAAGAAGAAAACAATGAAACAGTAATGTCACATAAAACCATGCTGTACATTATTAGGACAGCAATATTAAAAGAGAGATCAAATTATCCATCCTTTGCAATATAGGTGTAACAACTCACAGAAGATCAACAGGATATGAACTATAATATTACAAGTGACAATGCTTTTGAGGGGGATTTTTTTTAGAGGAACAAGAAAGGTTCACCTCACTCGCATATGAACAGTTACATTTATTTAAGAAATATAGTGGAGCCCAGAAGGGATAGTTGAAGAAAAGAAGCAGTGGCTGATGTAGGAAGCAGGTTTCAAGCAAAGAAGTATGACAATGACCCTGCTTTAAAAATAAATGTTAATATGCAATTCATTTTTCAACTCTGCTTTCAGGGCTCTAGCTGCTAGACCTAATGATTTTAACTATCCAAATTAAATAGAAATATTTGAATTAAAATGTGTATGCTTACAGAATGTATTAACATTCCACTACCAGATAAAAACAAATATTTTTTTAAAATAGACTCTTATATTTAGAAATAGTATCTGCCCTAAAACATTCAACACATAAGATTTGCCACTTTGAAGGGGTGGGGAATGCCAGAAGCAGTCTTTACAGTAAATCTACACTCTTTTCAACTTGTGAAGCATGCTGTGTTAGCAAAGTGTTGACAAATCACCCGTTAAGCACTCAGGGTCTGTGGTTAATACCTCTTAAAATCCTTTAAGGATCAGGAAGAACAGAGTTCCCAAACCCAGCAGTTTTAGCTTCACAAATCAGCACGAATATAGTAAAGGTAAAGAGACCCCTGACAGTTAAGTTTAGTCGCAGAGGACTCTGGGGTTGCGGCGCTCATCTCGGTTAAGGGAGCCAGCGTTTGTCTGCAGACAGCTTCTGGGTCATGTGGCCAGCATGACTAAACCGCTTCTGGAGAAACCAGAGCAGCGCACGGAAACGCCGTTTACCTTCCCGTCGGAGCGGTACCTATTTATCTACTTGCACTGTGTGATTTCGGACCACCAAAAGCTATAATGAAATAAAGTGATATCCCATCCTAGTTGCCCTTTTCAAGACTCAACTCCCACCTGCACTATAAAGCAAAATCAGTATCATACCACTTTAAAGAGTCCTGGCTTCCCCTAAAGAATTCTAGGTTAACAATCAATCCCTCTTCCCATAGAATTCCAGGAATTGTAGTTTTATGAAGGGAATAAGGGGTCTTCTAATAACTCTCAGCACCTGCAATCAATGACAGTTCCCAGGATTCTTTGGAAGAAGCCATAACTGTTTAAAGTGGTATGATGCTGTTTTAAATCTATGGTGCAGATGGGGCTTTACTTCAAGTGTATCCAAGGGCTTTTTCTCCCCACTTCCCATCCTTATCCTGGCGCTCTTCTATGTTGTCTGGGGCTGACTAGAGTTGTAGTCCAATACGTCTTGAGATACATCTTGAGAGCACAAGGTTGGGGAAGGTTGCTCTAAAAGTGAAGGATGTCCCTGATATCAAAGCATTCTATACAGTTCCAAAGTCGTGTTTCATTTTTTAATATAAGTCACATAAAGTACCCCAAATATGACAAGGATGGTAGTAGCATAAACTTTTTACAGATTTGTTGGCAAGGCATCATTAGTTATCACTTCCCTTATTAATAAAGGAAATTTAAGATAGCATGGTGGTAATTTATATTGCTCTTTCATCCCTCTTATGCACAAAATTATGGGCCCATGAACAGAACTGTTGGGAGGTGTACAAATTCCAAGCTTTGGGCCTAACCTTTCCCAGTAGCTACTTGTGGTGGAATTTCCCACACAACCCAATAGTAAGGGCCAAAGAATAATGACCAGTCAACTATGTGTAAGCCAGTCAATTTGGAACTGCCGCCATCATGCCCATTTTCTGAACTGGCTCAGGATTGCAGTCAAAGTTCCTGGAGAGAATACCCCCCCCCCCGGATGTATTTAACACTGAAAGTGAAAATGACAGTATTCACACATCATGGTGAACCATACTTAACCTATAGCTCCTGATTTACTCCTCCATTAGCACAAGTTAAGAGCAAGAAACCACAATCTCTGGTTTAACATTATGACTGAATAGCAGAACGTGATTTGTTTTGCTCCAAAACAAACCACAAAGTGAAACTAAGGTTTTTTGTTGGTTTACCAATCATAGTCTTGGTTGGAGCAAATCAAGACAGGTTGACATACCACTAAGCCAAGGGGAGAAGCGAAGCAGGTGCCACTGGCTTACCATGACATGAGAACCGGGCTTACACTCCAGTAGGAAACCCCTAACCATCTTACCTACATATCAAAGCTTTGTAGTAAGTTATTCAAAAACTGTTCCTAAACTCAATTGACCTCTGTATATCCTGTCCAGAGAAGGCATCAAGCTAATAGAGGGAGATAATCCAACCAAGAAGTCTACATGCAGGCTTGAAGGAACTCTGGTTTGGAGTAGGGTTGCCAGGCCTCTGCTCCAGTGACTCTTGTAGCTGCTTAACATGCAACATTTAAACAGGTGAGGTTTCCCCACTCCCAGTTCTCCATTGCAGAAAAAGCTTTGCCTGCTTAAATGCGTCACACCAAGAAGCAGTTAACAGCACAATAGCAGGGCAGGTAGAAAATGTTAGTAGTCAGAATGGGGCAGGTTGAGCCTTCCTTCCATTTGCTATGGCTAGATTGGCAGCACAGAGGAAAAGTTTGAGTGAGGTCACAGCATAAGGAAAGCTGAGAAATGCTGCGGGGAGCAGTAAGAAGTACAGGCCCTCTTTTCCCTAACAGAGCCCAAAGGACAGGAGCAGGGAACATTTGAGCTACAACTCCAATCAGCCAGCAACCATGGCCAATGGTCAGGGATGATGGGAGCTGGAGTCCAAGTTTCCCCACACCTGCTGTAGAAGTTTGCAAATAAAATGGCTTCCTGGAGATTCTAAGGCAATAAGGATTTTTTTAGAAAAAAGAAAAAAGAAGAAGAAGAAGACAAAACTAAAAGCAGACCCTTAGGATCAGTTCTTCTTACACAAACCCCAGACCCTGTGCTCATATAAACCAAAAGCTTCTTTTCAATATAAAATTTCAAGATTGAAGACAAGGAAAAATTTGAGCAGACAACATGAATAAGAAAACAAACCAGAGGGAATATATATATATATCTATCTTGGAAGTTCTAAAAAACATTTATAAATGGTTTTTGTTTTGTTTTTAAATACAAAGTGCTTCTATACATTTAGCAGGTTACAGTGTTAGCAAGAAGATCCCTGTTGGGTTAACTTGTTTGGTAGGGTTCAAGTTAGTGACAGTCATTTCCACCCTGGTGTGCTGCTGAGCTCATCTAAGCAGGGAGAACAGCAGATTATTTGTTGTTGCAAGTGCCAACAACAGAAATATCATAAGTGTGGATTACCTATGACTGAGGGGGGAAAGATATATATAAAAAATTGATATTGTGTTGATTTAGAAAAGCTTTTAACATTTCTTGTAAGTAAAAGCCATTAAATAGCTCACCAAATGAGAAGTTGCAGCACTACAACCTTACCAAACAACCAAACCCATATTTGTGCCAGAAACTCATATTCCAGGCCAGCTTATCACATGAAAAGTTTGTTTAAACTCTGTAGTTAAGGGAAGAGGGTAACAACCCCTGAAATGTTTGCTTTCCTAGGTGAATATGCACAAGGTCCACCAATCTCCCCACATTTTTTTCTATTCAGGCTGAAGTTTTTTTTGGGGGGGGGGAAACGACATGCCTTGCCACTAGCAAGCCTCCTTGGCACTGGCAGAGTATTCTGTTAAGGAAACACCTCATTTGCCAATCAACATATATGACAACCTCTGTCCACAGCAAATATAGGGGATTTCTGCCCCCCCCAATTACTATCAAACAGCAGCACAAATGCTTTGACCGTTCCAAGTTTCTTGTGCATTCACCCTGTAGTTGGGGTGACAAAAGGAGTGGGAAGGAAGGAATATAACAGCAGTTCTAGTTTTTAAATTTTATAACTACTTGTGGTTACAAAAAAAAAAAGTATCCAGTGTTTAAAAATTCTTCCTTCACAGAGGATAAGAATCATGTTCCGAAATCCACAAGCTGCTTCCAGGTTTGGAGATATCTGCACAGCACCGTTGGGGAGCATCCAGCAAGAGTCATTCTTTGATTCTTAATCATCAAGCAGCTTCCTTAGGGAGTGAAGCAGAGTACGTTCCTTTAGAGCTGTTTCCCCAGCCTCAGTCCCTCATGCCTCCCCATCTGAGTTAAGTGAGGAGATCAGTACCAAAAGTGTTCATTGCAAACTGTGACACAGAAATCAGTACATTGGATTTTGTTCTCCGAAGTCTTGGTACCTAACCAACACTTCCCAAAGAAAATACCCCCAAAAAATGAAAAAATGAAAAAATGAAA
This sequence comes from Zootoca vivipara, assembly GCF_965207765.1. Taxonomy (NCBI): domain Eukaryota; kingdom Metazoa; phylum Chordata; class Lepidosauria; order Squamata; family Lacertidae; genus Zootoca; species Zootoca vivipara. Next base: position 39,708,559 of record NC_142585.1, on the reverse strand, counting down.
ACTGGACAGATGCCTGCCTGGAATCTCAAGTGCCAGGAAAAAAGAGCATTTTAATCTCCAACTGGGGAGCAAAGATGATACTCACTATTGTGGCAGCCAAAAGTGCAGACTGGCTAGCTGTATGAGGCACAACAGGGAGAGGGGTTGAGGAGTTGGAGAGAGATGAGGTTATAGTTTAATCAGTATCTATATAAAGTGTCCATCACAAAATAGCCAACTGCTTTACAAAAGAATTAAAAAATAAGCATGAAGCAGAATCACTCTGCCAAGATAAACAGAGCCAGTCAATGGAACTCAAAGTCTGACTGATTAAAAAAGCAGCCGCTTGTTAAAGCTGTCGGCCCCTGAAAGTTGTCTAGCAACTTGTGTTAAAGTATCTATAATTGCCCCTTTGGTTCAAAAATGGTAACTGCTCATATATCTATTTGGCTAAACAAAATCACAAGGACTTCTGAACATGGGACTACAGTCATCCAACCAAGGCGCTCAGGATGTGCAGCTATCTATATGCAGACTCACTGAGAGCAGAGAACACTAATGAGATGAGAGGGAACCCCTCTCCTCAAGTGCTACCAAAACACAAAGAATAATAAATAGCAATAATTATAATTACACTAAAGTACCGCCACTCAAACTTGCCTCCTTACTTGTAGTCTGGGCAGAATTCCCTGCTTGCCTCCACAGGTGATCCCACTTGTGCTATAGGATTTTATTTTAAACAAAACCATCCAGAATCTCAGCAGCGTAGTACATGGCACACTCTATGTAACATATACATTCTGTGTTACTCTATGATGCAGTTATATAATCTGGTTCTCTCTGCCTTTTCCCTTCCCATACACTTTCCCCGCCCCACTGCCTGGCATCTGTTTTCAATTCATCTCAGTAGTGTTCTGCTCCACCTTACAGGCTTGGTATGACTTTGTACAAGACGTTACATGCCGATGAAAACTGTCCCTCCACATGAACCTCTTCCCGCAAATGTTGCACTCATAAGGCTTGATGCCTGTGTGAATTTTCATGTGGCCAACAAGGTGGTGCTTCATTTTGAACTTCTTACCACACACGCCACAACCGTAAGGCCGCAGGCCGAGGTGCATGCCCATGTGGCGGTCTCTCTGGCTTTTGTGGGTAAAGCTTTTGCCACACTGGCAGGGGTAAAGTTTGTCAGCTGTAGAGAACCCAGACAGGGCATTTTCTTCCTTGATCCCTGAGGGAACGTCCATGCTATCTCCATAACCTGCAGCAACCCCAGCATCCTGTCTCTGAAGGCTGAGTGTCCCATCGGCCCTTTCCCCAGAAAACTCTTCCATGGAAGAGCCATAGAAGTCCACTTGCTCATCGTAATTGCTTTCATTGGCTTGCTCGCCAAACTCTGTCTCCATCTTTTTTTCACTGACACGAAGGTCTTCGGGGCCAGACGTCGGGACAGAGTGGCCCACCTGAATGGCATTCATGGATTCAGACACCTGCTGCTCATCGTAAGGGCCGTGCACCTCCACCCCTTCGCAGTCCTGAACAAACCTCTCTGTCTTCACATGGATCCACCGCTTGTGAGACATGATGCTCGGTTTGCTGTAAAGGGGCCTGGCATACTGATATTCAGCACTGTCGCTTGCTCCTTCCTCTCCATCCTGGCTTGTCATCCCTGTGCTCAGACGGTCATGTTCCGTTGAAGAATTGCTGGGGAGATACTCATGTTCTGTGAGTTGAGACAACAGTTCATCTTTCGAGCTTTCCTCTTCAGTTTCACCATCCTGTACTTTGTGGAAGTCTGCCTGCCCCACAGATCCTATCTCAAAGCTCTCCACCAGGCCATTGTAGTTACTGCTGCTGGGGGACTGGTGGTCACTGGCACGATTCAACTTTTGACAAAGAACGGAAGGGTTTCCTTCCAGCACCTCAGTGCATTTGTCTACCACGTGCCACATCTGAAGGAAGCTTGCTGCTGTGAGGTAGCTGACGATCTCTGGCGCAGGCATCACCAGGCGCCCAGTGTAAGTTGAGAGAAGGATGTTCTCAAACACTCTGGGGTTCATGACGTCAGGCAGAACAATCCGTCGACTGTTTTTCAAGAGCACTTGATCACAGAAGTAAGGGGAGCTGGCTGCCAAGACAGCTTTGTGGGCTCGGAACAAATGTCCCTGAACAACAATAGAAACATCACAGAGCTGCCCTTGCTGGCGTTGCTGGTTCAGCTTCTGCAAAATGGTGCTACAGAAGTCAGGGAACTCCACTCTGAAAGAATTTGTTCCAGGCTCCATTTCATCAGTGTGCTGCAAGAGAAAATGAACATTGGTTTTCAAGACTATGAAAGTGGACCCAACTTTGCAAATAAATAAATCCCCCCAAATGTATTAGCACACATGCGCGCGAGCACACAAACACACAGAGGAAGAGAGACTTTTATAAGCCTTTCATGTCCATTTCTGTCATTCTGAAAACCTGAAAGAAACAACTTTCTCTATGAGTTTTCAAAATTTGGATCCAATTGCGACCTGCCATAAATGAATGGCTATTTGCAAACTTGAAGCAGACTTTCTCCATCTCCACTTTTCAGTACAGTGGTACCTCTGGTTACGAACGCTTCTGGTTACGCATGCTTCTGGTTACAAGCTCTGCTTGTAGTTGCTCCTGACTGCAAACTTTGCCCTGGGATGCGAGCGGAAGTCGTGCAGTGGGAGGCGCCATTAGCGAAAGCATGCCTCAGGATAAGAACAGACCTCTGGAACGAATTAAGTTCATAACCAGAGGTACCTCTGTACTGCAAGCTTTTGTATACATAAAATATTTTCATCCCAACTGTCTTTTAGCAGTCAAAGATTAGGAGAGGGCAGACCCACTTAAATATTACGAGTTCTGAGCCCTTTGGGATGGGTCAGGCTAGAAACCCAAATAAATACATAACTATGCACCAAAGATTCTCACAAGCATGCACCCATGAAAGGACTATAAACTTCAGTGGAAGCTTTAGTGGTAGCAATAGTAACACAAATGCTCAGAAGGGTCAAGGGCAGACTTTGCCAACCTACTGCCCCTCCAGATGTTTTGAACTACAATCTCCTTCCAATAGCTGTTGTTGTTGTTTAGTCGTTTCCGACTCTTCATGACCCCATGGACAATAGCACGCCAGGCACTCCTGTCTTGCACTGCCTCCTGCAGTTGGTCAAACTCATGTTGGTAGCTTCGAGAACACTGTCCAACCATCTCGTCCTCTGCTGTCCCCTTCAAGGTCAGAGATGATAGAAGTTGTAGTCCAAAATATATTGAGGGCACTGGGCTTGGAAAGGCTGATCTTGGAGACAGCTTGGAGATAGGGCATGGGGAGAAAAGCCACTATTTCTAAATGTCTACATCATATTTTATTGGCACTCCAAGGGGAACTTGGGAGCTGGGGTTTCCTCAGCCCTGATCTGCATCTCTCTCAAATTACAGGTGCTGTACAATCTGATACTAGAAACACTCTAAGTATATATAACAGAAGAAAGCAGATCTCAATTCTTGTTTCCATCCATATTAAACCCTCAAACCTTTACTTTAAGAAAGGCAGTATAATGCATGGGATCTGCACAGAATACAAGTAGCTGAGGCTAATTAAGATTAGGATTAAAGGTTGGTTTAACATCTTAGAATGGGTAAAGATCTTCTCTGATTCTGAGAATCTAAGATCTAAGCCCTGCAGTGGCCCTGTGCTGTCAGAGTGGCACACAGGACAAGAGTAGTACAGGGGTACCCAGTTTATTGCCTTTCAAAAGTTACAGACTACCGCGCCCATCATCCCTTTCAATAGGCCTTGCTGGCTGTCACTGTTGGGTGCTATAGCCCAGAAGAATGGAGAGGCACCCCGCTGGCTATTGCTGGATTAGGGTAAAGCCTGCTAGTCAACTGACTGGTCAATTATTGTCATATTTCCAAGAATGAAACTATAAACAGCTTATCTTATTTGTTTTGTTAAAGCCTTTTGCTTGTTAGCAAGAGAAGGAGTGAGGGGCACCTTTGTCCCCTAGCAGTCTGAAACAAACAGCAGTTGGAGCAGCTTCTCCCATTTGACACCTGATATGTCACTGCAGTGTCTCCAGACACAGTTGACAGAGCAAGTTTGTTTGCTGTTGCTCCAGAGGATAGGGACTCAACAGGTTCAAATAACAAGGAAAGGGACTTTGACTAAATGTTAGTAAAAATGTCCTGACTTTATAAACTGCTTGGCTTATAATCTAACATTCTGCCTGGGAAGATGGTGGCCCACAATTCACAGCTCACAAGGACAAATATTAACAATTAAAAGAAAAGTTACAGGTAGGTAGCCGTGTTGGTCTGAGTCGAAGCAAAATAAAAAAATTCCTTCAGTAGCACCTTAAAGACCAACTAAGTTTATATTTTGGTATGAGCTTTCGTGTGCATGCACACTTATCAACAGTGTGTATCTGAAGAAGTGTGCATGCACACGAAAGCTCATACCAAAATATAAACTTAGTTGGTCTTTAAGGTGCTACTGAAGGATTTTTTTTATTTTAATTAAAAGAAAAGTTTAAGATTATGATTAAAAATTTAGGCACTACGCTAAAATCAATATCTGATGTCATTATAAAAAATTCTTATAACTATAAATAATCTGCTAACATTCCATTCCGTCTCTTGTACGAGAGGACGGCTGTTAGGAATTTAGCAACCTGTAGAGTAATATAAGGATCCACATCTTGAAGAACCCAGGCAAGCTGTAGGTCAACTGGTTTGTCAGCCATAGGCTGGATTATGGAATTTAGTATACTAGCACGAGCCGAACTGTACATAGGGCAGATAAACATAACATGATGTAAAGATTCAGATGTTTTAATTTCACAAGCACACATTGAAGAGACTTGGCCCTTAGTAAATCTATGTCTCAGCACGTTTGTTGGAAAAACATTGAACCTAGATTTAATGAAGGCATATCGGTGAGACGCGGCCGTAAGCGATGTTAAATAGGACGGAGCACGGTAAATATGCCGAAATTTAACAGCGAGCATACTCCACCACCAGCTAAGAAATTTTGGTATAGCTCTGCATCATCCAGCCTTTGATTTATACACCTTTTTGCCGCATTTAGATCCAGTTTGAGCAATTCAGTGGGTGAGATCTCATAGGACAGCAATTTGGCATGGAGTTTTCCTGACCACAAATTTGTGAAGCCATCCCGAAGATGGTGGCCTTTTATTTTATTTAAAAAAGCCTAGAAAGGGCATATTAATGATGTGTAACGGGATTTTCCACATGAGAAGGGGGGTTGCACTGGATGACCTCTGAGATCCCTTCTAACTCTGTTTCTATGAGAGCATAAAGATGCTGTTCATGTTTTATAAGCCTAGTATTATTTTTTGTAAATCAGTGTTAAGTAACAAGTGGGTATTGCAACAAAAAGTTGCAGGGTATCTTTCCCCCCTTTCCATGAGTGTTTCTGTTCAGGTTTCCAGCCAGCCAGCCAGCGCTTCCTCCAGGATTTTCTAAACAGAAAAGGCAGGTGCTGGCAGCATGAAGCTGCAAGACAATTACTTGTCATGACACCTAAAGTTCACATCTTAGGAGTAAGTACTAAAAAAAGGAAAACAACAACAACAACAGTATATCAGTTTAGCACCTTTTTTGATTTTGGGTGCATAAGTTTTAAATTGAGGTCTATCAAGCTCAAGAGAAATCTGCCAAGTGTTAAATCAGAAACAAATATAAAAACTTGCAAGGAAAAAAAGAATCCAATCCAATGAGTTCTGAAATAGATTTGCCCCACTGAAGCAATAAATTATATAAAAGGAAACAGGGCTTAGGTTCAGGACCTGTGCTGAGAAGCCTTTGGAAGCTGGGTTTGGCTTCCGTTCCCTGTCCCTGCTTTATCGGTCAACATCGCATTGGCTTATATAGCAAAATGGAACTTTATTATGAAGTTAAGCTAACAATCCCTTAGTATTAAAAAGAGAAACTAAAAAGCTCTTCTTTTTTATTTATTTTATAACACCGTTGGTGCTTGATCATAGAATCATAGAATTGGAAGAGACCACAAGGTCCATCCAGTCCAACCCCCTGCCAAGCAGGAAACACCATCAAAGCATTCTTGACATATGCCTGTCAAGCCTCTGCTTAAAGACCTCCAAAGAAGGAGACTCCACCACACTCCTTGGTAGCAAGGATAATTAATTAATTAATTATTATTATTATTTAGAGTCCACCCATCTGGCTGGGTTCCCCCAGCCACTCTGGGCAGCTCCCAACAGAATATTAGACAGAATAAAACTTCAACTGTTAAAAACTTCCCTAACATTATCCAACATAGTTCGCAAAGAGAGCATGAACAGGTAACCCAGATATAAATGGTAAAACCACTAGAAATCAGAAGAAAACACACACACGCATCTTAACTTTTGGGGCCTGGGGGCACATTTGGAAATCTAAGTAACTAAGAATGGGAAAGGACAGGGGGCTTGACAGGGGCTTTGGGCAGTGTCTGAGGGCACCGTGTTGGAGAACCGAGAAGTACACAATCAGAACCACCAGCCAAGTGTGCATCCAGAGTCCCTCAAAATCTATGGGAACCTGAAACCTATACATCATGGCCCCAGAGTCCAAACATGTGAGCATATGTGGCCTAACCCTGCAGTCACCAACCCTAAGGATAGAGGAAACCATGGCTGTGGCTTTGGGACTGATTGTTTGGCCCATGGTCATCAGAAAACTAGTTGCTGATCAGGGCAAGCACCTTAACTATATCACTTTTTAAAAAAAGAAAAAGAAAATAGCACTTTAAATATTTATTTATATTTATTTACTCATTCACTTCATGGAAACATTCGTGTCCCTCTTCCACCCAAGCATGATGCTCAGAGCACCTTACAGATAAAACTGAAGCTCAATCTAACTCCTCTCCCACTATAACCACTGGATTACATGAATCAACTTTATCGGCCTTAAACTTTTGCATGCCGTGTCTCACAAACTACACCCCCCCTCCACTTGAAACTTGCTGACTGAGTCTTAGCGGACCACTTAATAATTTTTCTGGCTGTTGTAGCAATTATAATGCACCTTGCCAAATATTGTATGATTTTTTAAAAAATTGCATTTTTATCACCGGTTTTATTTCTTGCATAGTTGCACTTTATTGTATATCAGTTTCGCCCCCAAATAATTCAAATTGTGATACAATAAAACACAATATAAGAATTAAAGAATCAATAAAAATACAATTTAAAATCAATATAAATATCTAATGCACTGGTATGCCACCTCCCACCTTCAACCAGAAATCCACAAGACGTGCCGGGGACCATCAGAATGAAGCTTGTGGATGGACCGCAGTTTGGAAACCCCCAATTTGATAGAAGGCTTCACTCACCCATTTCTTTTTCATGTGGCCTATTTTTAAAACTACTCCCTGCTATAAGCATAAGCCACACAACAGAAGGCATGGTTTATTGGTGATGCTACACCTAGGTCTCAGATTGCAGACATGTATGAGAAACAGGGGATTTAAGGAACAGAGGCAGAGCAAGTAATGACTACTCTAATGTCACAGGCAGACAAACTCTAAGCAGTTCTGAATGCGTTAAGAGCATCTCTGAGGTGGAAAGGAACTTGGCTCTGTTGAAAAAGCACCTGTTGCCATAGCAACAGCAACTTGCTAGATCATGAGAAAGTGCTTATGGCTTTTCCAAAGCAAAAATAAATAAAAATAAATAAATTAAATAAAAGTGCCAAGAGAAAAGGCAGCCCAGTAAAACAAGATGAATAATTCAGAGTTTTGCTTTGGTAGTGATGGGGATCCCATTAAAATTAAAAGATAACAAACAGCAAAACTCTTCTCACTGTCACAAGACATGTTGTTGGTCACTACATTAAATGCCTTTTAAAAAGGATTAGCCAAAAGCATGGAAAAGCAGAGGTCTATCAATCCCTCTAAGCAAGGATGGCTATTTAGAACCTCCATATTCAAAGCTAATATATCTCTAAATAACAGGGGCTGGGGTAGAGCTATTGATCTTATGCTCTGGTTAAGGGCTTCCAGAAGTATCTGGTTAGCCACTGCAGGAAGCAAGATGGTGGATTACAGCCAATGCTTTTCAGCTTTGGGTCCTTATATGTTGGACAACAACTCCCATCATTCTACAATTCCCATTGGCTAAAATAGCTGGGGATGATGGGAGTTGTGTAGTTCAACCTTATCTGGGGACCCAGGGTTGAAGAACAGTGAATTAGGTTTTGGGATCTGGCAGGGCTTTTCTTATGGGAGAGATTTGTGATTTTTTAAGAATTAGTAAAATGACCACATAACAATGCTAGAGACTAGTTGAGAAATCTGGGGAAACAAACTGAAACTGTATGATTTCTTGAAAACTAAAACGGATGCATTCCAGGAAGACTTGATGGATATGTAAGAGTAAGGAAGGCAAGGGGATCACAAACTAGCAGTCCAAACAAACCCAGCACTTGTATCCCAAACATACACATCAAATGGGACCATGGATCCCCATGAGCTTTGCTCTCCTCCCCCCCTCAGGGAAGGGAAATGTAGTTCTCATCACCTCCCCAATTAATATAAAGCAGCCTTTGCCAACCTTATTTCCTCCAGATGTTTTCAACTACAACTTCTCATCTGCTGTTGACACAAAACAGCAGAGTGAGTAAGAGACTGAGCTGTGAACTTGAAGCTTTCCAGTTCAAATCTTACCAAAAGCCAGACAGCTATAAGTATTTCACTGTTCTCCCAACTTCAGTCAAACCTCTGTTTGCAATATGGAGATAATGCTGAGGTCCACCTTTTAACTGAGATACCTCATGCATACAGTACATGATTACTCAGAATAATTTAGCTGGGATTGTGGTATACAGCCACAGTATTACTAACACCCAACACTTTCTGGGGAGCAGCTTAATATTAAATAGAAGCCCCAGTGGCTTGGATAAGAGGTTCATCTAGTCCAGCTTCTGCTTCCAGAGTAAGAAAAAAGAAAAAAGAGGGAGGGAGGGAGAAGAGGCATTAGCTCTCAAGGAGAAAACCTCAAAAGTGCATAGGAATCAGATTTTACAAGGGCTCGCTGTGTTTTTAGACACAACAAAACCAACTGCTTCAGAGGAACTGCTTAAGCAGCCTTGCATACTACATGATAAAAAGTTCATTGCTACATGATAAAGGTTACTTTATCAGATAGCATGCAACACTGTTTAAGCAGCTCCTCTGCAGAAGCTAGTTTTGCTACCTCAAGGAAGAGTCTCTTGATTCAAAGTGCATGAGCACTAAAAGTAATTATTACACACCTCTCGCATTTCCAACTTTTTGAGAACCAGAAGGCCTCCATAGATCCAGTTGTTAGTGGCGAGTGACCCCAGCCCAATGGTAAGCAGGAGGCAAATCAGTACTCCAGAAGTCTCATTTCCACTGCAACAACAGGAAACGCTTCTGAGCAGCTGTTTCTTACCTCCCCAAGCCCTTCATGCTACTGCAAATAATGAGGAAGGGCTGTGGCTCAGCAGCAGAGCACTTGCCTCAAATGCAGGAGGTCCCAGATTTAATCTTCAGATAGGGACTGGGAACGTTCCCTGCCTGAAACCCCAGTGCCAATGTAAATCAACCCCAGATATTGTTTGATCACAATTCCCATCCTTCCTGACCATTAGCCATGTAGGCGGAGGGTGATGGGAACTGCAGTCTAGAGTCTGTGGACCCAAGGTTGGAAAATACTGGTGCAGACAATAACCAATTGACAAAGTAAGTACCCCTATAGAAAGGGAAGGGCCGTAATTCAGTTCAGTGGACATAGCATCTGCTTTGTATGCAGAAGGTCCCAGGCTCAATCTTTGGCATCACCAGGTAGGCCTGGGATGTTCCCCTTTCTGAGGACCTGAAGAGCTGCTGCTAGTCAACCAATGGTATGCTTAGTATAAGGCAGCTCCATGTGTTCCTAATGGGTGGCTAATGATGGACTCTGTTGCTTGGCCCAACAGGTTGCTTCTCAGCAACAAGGCTCCATTAAAGAACCAGGACTAATAACTCTTCCCTAAGTCATAGCCAGTGAGATGCCCCCTCCTAGACTAAATTTAGAAGTTCAGAAGAACAAGATAGAAAAGACCTGCTGCTGCACCCACACAAATTGCTTCCTCCATCCCACATCAATATCCTAGACATAGGTAGCCTGATTGGGGACACTTAATTTAATTCTCAGGATTAAGAATTTACATCCCACACCAAGGAAATGAAGGAGGACACTCTTCCCTGTTGGTTTCCCCCACCTAAATGCCTAACATGATAAGAGTCAAATTCTTAGTCTTCTGTCTATTCTGATGTGGCAGCAGCTGCCTAGGATTCACAGGTAGGCAGGAGGTTCTTACCACCACCCACTACCCAATCCTTTTACCCAGGCAAAACAAATATTGAACCTGAGCTCTACCACATGCACAGGCACATGTTCCGCTGCTGAACTGTGGCATTCGAGATAGACTGCTTATGGGCAGGGAGCATCCATAATAGATGCACCCTTTTCTCGTTAGCCAGACTAAACATGCACACACCACAGAAATGATAATACTAATAAAAATGACATCAAGGAGAAAACTCTACACCACTGCTTCGCACCCCACCCGAGCAACATTGCTTTCAGAGGTAGACTACCTCTGAACAAGAGGGCTCCATTAAAAAAATAAAATCAAATGACATATCTTCCCCCCCACTCCCCCCCCCCATTAGTGTTATTTCACGAAAGCTCATACCAATGACAAACTTAGTTGGTCTCTAAGGTACTACTGGAAGGAATTTTTTTATTTTGTTTCCACAGCATCGTTATCTACACTTCTCAGGAATTCTCACCCCCACAAAAATAAATAAATACTGGCCTGATGGACAGGAGAAACCCTCACCTGACCAGGGGGAAGGAGCCTCGGAGTGGGGCGGCGGGCGCTCCTCTTTCACATGGTGGACGAGATATCCGCGATTCTCCTCCTCTTGCTGCTCTCGCAGCTCCGCATCCTCTCCTCCAGCAGCAAGCAAACCAGACCCGGAAGCGTGAGTGCCTGCCTTCTTTCTCTTCCTCTATCGTACATCCGCTTCCAGGTCACGTGGCGGGAAAGAATTATTCCCCCCCCCCCGCGCCGGTAACCATAGAGCAGGAGGTGGGAGGAGGTAGAGAGTGTTCGACCACAGAGTCGGGCCATTCCGAGGGAAAGCGGGAAAGGGGTTATGTGGCTCTTGAAGTCATTCGGCATGCTTATCCCGCCTTTATTTCAAGGAGCTCAATCAAACGTCTGGGCGGGGGTGGGGGTGTAGCTGTATCCTTGCAGGTGTTGCTGGACTACAACTCCCACTGCCCCAGCCAGTATGGGCTGCGGCCGGGGGTGATGGGAGTTGTAGTCCAGCAGCCTCTGGCAATGGGGCGGGGTGAGGAGGACCGCGCAAGTTCCCTATCAGCGATGCGATTTCGTCAGGCCCGATATTTTGCAAGGTGGTCCGCTGTTGTCTAAATGGAAAGCTAATAAATAAAAGTTAAGTCACTTGCCAATTTAATTTCTGCCCCCTCCCCCTCGGCCCACAAATAAATCGCATGAAATAAGAGTTAGAAAGAGCTGCGTTGCGGCCCTTTGTCGCAGCTTCTCAAGAAGACTACACACGTAGAGCAGATAGGCCCGCCCATCAAGGTCGCCTGCTCTTGATGGGGTTACACTTCCTCTGAAGGAGGGGGGGGTATGTAGCTTGGGGGTCCTCCTGGAATCTTTGCTGTGTCATTTGAGGCTCAGGAGTGCCTTCCATCAGCTTTGACTGGTGGCCCAGCTACGCCCCTATCTGGACAGAGACAGCCTAACTACTGTTGTCTATGCTCTGGTAACCTCTAGGTTACATTAAAGGTAAAGGTAAAGGTACACCTGACTGTTAGGTCCAGTCACAGACGACTCTGGGGTTGCACACTCATCTTGCTCTATAAGCTGAGGGAGTCGGCGTTTGTCCACAGACAGCTTCCAGGTCATGTGGCCAGAATGACTAAGCCGCTTCTGGCAAACCAGAGCAGCTCACGGAAACGCCTTTTACCTTTCCACCAGAGCGGTACCTATTTATGTACTTGCACTTTGAGGTGCTTTCGAACTGCTAGGTGGGCAAGAGCTGGAACCGAGCAACGGGAGCTCACCCCATTGCGGGATTCGAACTGCTGACCTTCTGATCGGCAAGCCCTAGGCTCTGTGGTTTAGACCACACAGCCACCTGCATCCCAGGGGTGTAGCGCGCCACCCATGGCATGGTATGCGTCCTGGGGCATGGCACACCGCCTGCGGGTGCAAGGCGCCCGTCGCGGTGGGGGGGTGCGGCATGTGTCCGGGGGGATGGCTGCGATGGTACCCCCCTCCCCAATGGTGTTGGGGGTGGTGCGCTCCCCCCGCCCCCCATTCCTCCACCAGTGATACCAAGGCCCTTCTTCGTGTGCCGCCTCCTTGAGAGGTCCGGAGGGTGGCAACACGAGAACTGGACTTCTCTGTGGGGCTCCCCGTCTGTAGAATGCTCTCCCCAGGGAAGTTCGTCTGGCTGCTTCATTATACACCTTAAGGCGCCAGGCAAAAACGTTCCTTTTTAACCAGGCCTTTGGTTGATCGGATTGACATCCTATGCACTTTTAATATGTGGTTCTTTTTTTGGGGGGGTTGTTATTGGGTTGTTGTTTCTCTTTTGATTATATATATTGTGGTGTTTTATGTTGCAAGCTGGATTTGAAAGGGGCAGAGGAACCAGAGACCAAAGAGCAAACATGTGCTGGATTATGGAGAAAGCTAGAGAGTTCTAGAAAAACATATACTTCTGCTTCATTGACTATGCAAAAGCCTTTGACTGTGTGGACCACAGCAAACTATGGCAAGTTCTTAAAGAAATGGGAGTGCCTGATCACCTCATCTGTGTCCTGGGAAATCTCTATGTGGGACAACAAGCTACAGTTAGAACTGGATATGGAACAACTGATTGGATCAAAATTGGGAAAGGAGTACGACAAGGTTGTATATTGTCTCCCTGCTTATTTAACTTATGTGCAGAATTCATCATGTGAAAGGCTGGACTAGATGAATCCCAAGCCAGAATTAAGATTGCCGGAAGAAATATCAACAACCTCAGATATGCAGATGACACAACCTTGTTGGCAGAAAGTGAGGAGGAATTAAAGAACCTTTTAATGAGGGTGAAAGAGGAGAGTGCAAAATATGGTCTGAAGCTCAACATCAAAAAAACCAAGATCATGGCCACTGGTACCATCACCTCCTGGCAAATAGAAGGGGAAGAAATGGAGGCAGTGAGAGATTTTACTTTCTTGGGCTCCTTGATCACTGCAGATGGTGACAGTAGTCACGAAATTAAAAGATGCCTGCTTCTTGGGAGAAAAGCAATGACAAACTTAGACAGCATCTTAAAAAGCAGAGACATTACCATGCCTACAAAGGTCCATATAGTTAAAGCTATGGTTTTCCCAGTAGTGATGTATGGAAGTGAGAGCTGGACCATAAAGAAGGCTGATCGCCGAAGAATTGATGCTTTTGAATTATGGTGCTGGAGGAGACTCTTGAGAGTCCCATGGACTGCAAGAAGATCAAACCTATCCATTCTGAAGGAAATCAGCCCTGAGTGCTCACTGGAAGGACAAATCGTGAAGCTGTGGCTCCAATACTTTGGCCACCTCATGAGAAGAGAAGACTCCCTGGAAAAGACCCTGATGTTGGGAAAGAGGAGAAGGGGACGGCACTAGGAGAAGCGGACGACAGAGGATTAGATGGTTGGGCAGTGTTCTCGAAGCTATGAACATGAGTTTGACCAAACTGTGGGAGGCAGTGGAAGACAGGAGTGCCTGGCGTGCTCTGGTCCATGGGGTCACGAAGAGTCAGACACGACTAAACGACTAAACAACAACAACAACAGGTTGCTCTTGTTTTGTGAACCACCCTGAGACCTCCGAGTATAGGGTGGTATATAAATTCAAATAATAACAATAATAATAATAATAATAATAATTAGTAGTAGTAGTAGTAGTATTGAATGGAAGGCACTTTACACATGCTTATGAGTTCCAGTGATCCCTACTTTCAACAGCTGGAATTTCTCTTCACTCTGATCACATTCCAGCCACTCGTTAGTCTGTTCTTCTTCGACCCTTCATCCTAAAATATATGAACTAGGACAGATAGAGCTAACTGGTAGACAGAGGGACTTTGTTAAAAAGGTGAAACATTTTTAGTTTATTTACACCACACTTTTGTTTTAAAAATCAACTTAATGCTGTTTCCACAGGCTCCCCATTGCAGTAGCAGATTTAAGGTCAGCAGGGTAGGATATGATTTTTCTCAAGTTATGTTTTCAGCCAGAGACAACAAGCAGCAGTCTTAAGAGCTGCAATTTCTATAGCCATGTAAAGTAAAGGTAAAGGGACCCCTGACCATTAGGTCCAGTCGTGACCGACTCTGGGGTTGCGCGCTCATCTCGCATTATTGGCCGAGGGAGCCGGCGTATAGCTTCCAGGTCATGTGGCCAGCATGACAAAGCCGCTTCTGGCAAACCAGAGCAACACATGGAAACGCCGTTTACCTTCCCGCTGTAGCGGTTCCTATTTATCTACTTGCATTTTGACGTGCTTTCGAACTGCTAGGTTGGCAGGAGCTGGGACCAAGCAACGGGAGCTCACCCCATCACAGGGATTCGAACCGCCGACCTTCTGATCAGCAAGCCCTAGGGAAGTAAACATTGGATTCAATGGAATTTACTTCTGAGTAGACATGCCTGGGATTACACAGTTGTTCCAGGATATGCATCTCAAAGGGAGAATGGTTTTGGTTCTGGGTTGCTGTTTTCGTTTTACTGGAGAGAAACAGTGGGCCATTTGGAAAGTAGCCAGTGAAAGAGTCATGAGCCTTTGATATTCCTTTGATACACTGCATTGTTATACTGTCAGGTTCATCAATTTTCTTTACTGTTGAATACTGAAAGGTATTTTGGTTCAATATTTATATTCAGTTTATTATATTACAGTGTATGCTATTTCTTCATACTACCCCCTTAATGTTTTTGTTCATTTGATTTGTTTATATGATCTGTGGTTCATTTGTTTGTTGATGGCAGTGATGGCCACCAACTTGGATGGTTTTAAAGTAAGAGTGTACAAAATCATGGAGGATAAGGCTATCAATGGCTACTGCCTCAGACTATGAAAGTAGAGCATAGAGACAGTACTGCTTCTGAATACCAGTTGCTAGAAAATATGGGAGGGGACAGTGCTCTTGTGCTCGGATCCTGCTTGCAGGATGCTGGACTAGATCAGCCATTGGCTTGATCCAGCAGGTTCTTTTTATGTTCTTATATCTGCCACAGCCTATTCCAGTGATGGGCAACCTTTTGAGCTTAGTGTGTCAAAATTTGCCAAAAAACCGAGCATAACTTGGGTGGAGTGTCAGCTCAAGAAAAAAACTCATAGTTTCACGATATTTATAGTTTAAATAACAAAAATGTATAATTGTTTCCCCTTTTAAAAAAGAAAAAAGGGGAGGGGAAATTTTTTTAAAGTTTTTTTAAATAAAAAAATTAAAAAGGGAAAAATAAGGCAAAACCCAGAGGTCTTTCCCAGGGGGACTCTGGGCTCAGACCTTCCTCCAACGGGTCTGCTGCTGGGGAGGTGGGCTCGGGTTGGGCCTGTGCCTCCTCGTGGCCCTCTTCAGCCCATCCTCTCTCCCCTCACTCAGCTATGCTTGTGCGACGGCGGGGCAACAGGGAAGGGGTTTCAGCTTACTTTGGTGTCTCTTCTCTCTTCCCAGGATGGTGGCTGTGGCAGCAGCGAGGTCGGGTTTGGGGTTCTTCTCCCTCCTCCAAGGGCCCCCTCCTCTCCCTTGAGGCGGGGGCGACGGGGATGGCAACGGAGCGAGCGGACCCCTGTTCTCCTTTGCCTTGTTTTTCCTTCTTTTCTCCCTCCTTTCTGCAGGGGCGGCGGCAGTGGGGCTGGGGCTTCCCTTTTCCTCCTACAACCTCCGGAGTGCCTTGAGGCAGTCCGTCAGGTTCACGGGGTGGGGGTGGGATCCAGCAGCTCCCCAGTTGCTACACTGGTGTCCCCCAGTGTCTGGGCGGTGGCGGTGGCAGTTTCGGTGGCTCGGGAGCCCGTCCGGCAGCTCCTGCAGCGCTGATCACTTTCAGGAGCTCCACAGCTCTGTGCCGACTGCCATCTTGCCTCGCCAGAAGTCCACAATGCCCCCAGAGATGCCATCTTGCCTCGCCAGAAGTCCACAATGCCCCCAGAGATGCGGCATTCCGCCACCGGCCGGAAGTGAGGTCTCGGCATGCGGCTGCGTGTCACCGAAAATGGCTATGCGTGTCTGTGCTGACACTCGTGTCATAGGTTCGCCATCACTGGTCTATTCTGACCCAGCTCCACTCCTAAACAAGCAAACCATAATAATGCTCTACTCACTGTGAAACTCAGCCTGTGAATGCCACCATCTTTCCTGAGCTTTCTACTGTATGGGAGAGCCAGGTGGCCGATTGTCCAGGTATGGGGAATCCAGTGCCCTCTGAATATTGGTGAACACCAGCCCCAGCCAGAATAGCCAGTAGTCAGAGATGATGGGAGTGGGAGTCTAACAACAAGAATCTGGGATATGTTTTTATATGTGTTGGAAGCCACTCAGAGTGGCTGGGGCAACCCAGCCAGATGGGTGGGGTATAAATAAGAATATTATTATTATTATTATTATTATTATTATTATTATTATTATTATTATAGAGCATGAGACTTCCCAATCTCAGAGTCTCAGAGTTGTGGATTCAAGCCCCACTTTCAGGGAAAAGAGTCATGCATTGCAGGGGGGTTGGACTAGATGACCCTCATGTTTCCTTCCAACTCTATGATCCTATGAATTTCTGTGCCTTTTGAACATCTGGAGGGGGTCACAGATTTCCCACCCAAATTACATCAAAGGATCACTTCATGACCTCTGGTCCTTTCACTGTTGCATGTTGCTGAAGGCTCTATTATGCTTGCTGAATTAATTTACTCTACAATAACCCGCCTTCTGTTGATTTAGAAGCCAAGAGGGTGATTGTTCTTTTGGTTAAAAAAAAAAGTATACTAGAAAAGCATAATCATGTGTTGTCAACAGTTCTGTTTGAAATAAACCTCAGGAGGTGCTGTGTGTGAAACAAAAGCCTGTATGAGGTGCTTGATGTTTCCTTTTGTGTTCATTTACATACATTTACATGGGGAGGTGCTGCTAGCTAAGGATGTACATTGATTCCTGACTCATGGTTATCTTCAAGATACCTTGGGGAAGGAACTGGATTTGTTGGGATGACAGAACATTTTATCCTACTTTAGTTGTGCAAAGTCCTGGTATGTGATTGTATAACTTCTGCAAAATACTGAGTGTCTTGTGCTTATAATACCGGTATGAGGCATCAGCAACATTTTCCGGTTGTGATTTCTGACTGTAGAGAACCACCAAGTTGAAAGGGAGCCCTCCCCAAAAGCAGGAGAAAAATGGGATAATGTAATTGAATCATGCCTTGCAGAACACACACATTAAATTGGGTTAGGTCGCTAGATGACCTTTGACCTCTCTTCCAGCTCTAAAAAATTGATGATTTGATGAAATGCACTACTAAAAATGTTTTAATAAGGCTGTTCAGAGAAACAAAACAAAAATAGGTACAGTGACTTACTAGAGACTGCCCCGCACAAAAAACAGGACCAGCTGGAAATGTTGTAAGCAATTTTGCATTTGCAGATGCTGTGCAAACTTTTCAGGAGGTTAGCATGCAAAGCTGCTGGCAACAACAGTCCATCTGTGTTCAGCTGAAATCCAGTTTGACTCATTACAACAAGGGAAGAGAGCACACTTCAAGATCCTGGCACACAAAGGTGCTCAAGGAATGCCACAGGCTTGTTTTCTGAGAGAGGGGGGGGGGGGAGAATTCAAAGCGAGCCTTTGATCTATTTTCAGCCCATAAATTGCTCCTGTGGAATCCTGCACATATTTGGGAGCTCTCTCTCTTGTGCTCGCATGCTGCGAGGCCGAATCTACTGCTTCGTTGTGACAGCGCATTTCTTTATCATGTGCATGAGGAAAAGAACACCACCCAGACACATCTCTTTCCTTTCCACTCCAGGCAAGCTAGGGGCTCCCGTGTGGCCTGTTCTTGACACAACATGCATTGTGCATATCTACACATGCTGTAAATTAGGCCTGTCAACTCATTAGAGAGATTTTTTTAAATAATAATAATAATAATAGTTGATTAATCATAATAGCCTAAGAACTGCCTTGCTGGCGTAAACCAAAGCCTCTTTCTGGCTTAGCATTTTCTTTCCAGCTGAGATCAGCTTCAATTTCTTTCAAGCTGGGAGGGGGACCCGTGGCCTTCCAGATGTTATTGGATCCCATCAGCCCCAGCCAGGATAGTGGTCAGGGATGATGTGATTTTTGTCACCCAGCAACATCTGGACTATCACCAGATTCCCAAAGCTTGGCTCTCTCAAAGTGATGCACAAAAAGAAGTGAGAGGTAATGTGCACAAGCTATTTATGCAAGAAGTAAAGATGACTGTGCTGATCTATATGAAAAAAGATAAATCCACAGTTAGGGCATAAACTATTAGGCTAACAAAAATGTCACAAAATAGTGTGTGTTGCTTTCAAGCTCTCCAGAACTAACAGTGGCCAATGGCTGCTAGTTACAGTGTGTGGGGTTGGTGTATGATAGTAGCGTGGCAAACCCGCTAATCCTTAGGTTTAGCTAGAGTAATACTGGCAAACCAGTACAGTGTTAGGAATAGGAAGGTGAGGTATGGGTCAGTTGTGTTGGGAAAAGCTGGATGGACCTGGAGAGGTTCGGTTTAAACTGGTTTGATCTAGCCTGACAGGGGAAGATCGGAATGGGTCATGCTGAGGTGAGAAGAGCACAATGAATCCTTATGGGGAGTTTGGAAAGTTACTGAGGATCACAAGACTGAGAGGAGGGGGATGTTTGATGAGAGGGACATGTGACAGGTACTTGATGTGTGGGATGTGCAGTCCACCACTTCCTCTATGGTGGAGAAGTTAGGGTGTTGGCAGGAAGTGACCTGTACCTGTACATGTTTATGCATGAGGTTTGCTCTGTGATTGGCTGGAAGTTACATCGTGAGTTAATGTTTACCTGTCAAAGCTGCTGCTAATAAATACAGACCCCCGAGCTTTGCCTGGGGTTGGTCTTTTGGAACTCAGCCTTGTCTTATGTCTCATTGTTGGATCTAACCATTGCTACATAATGGTGACCCCGACGTGATCCAGCCCTACTCATAAGAAGACTCGAAGCAGTCTAGGTACCACCGGCCACGGCCCTCTTTTCGTGAGTATGGGTTCTCTTGAGTCAGTTCAGGAAGGGAGTGCACACCCGCAGGAACTGAGAGAAATTCTGAGGGATTTCAGTCAGACAGGTGCTAGTTTGGCAGAGCTAGAAGAGTTGGTTGAAGAGATATTGTTTCAGTGCCCGTGGTACTCTCAAGAGGGTTCCCTGGATTTAAAAGTATGGGACAGGATAGGAAAGCAGTTGCTTTCCTCCCCACGGGCTCCTGCCAGATTTTTAAGGCTTTGGCGGAAGTGCAGGAATGCAATTGAGTTGGTAGGGGTCTATATAAGTGAAAAGGCAACCCCCCTTCCTGTATCTCATTGCTCAGTGGAGGCTGCTGCCACAGACCTCCCAATCTCAGTTCCAGAGGTTCTGGCTTTACCATTGCCTTTGGAATCCTCTGGTTTACTGGCCACCTCTCCATTGTCCCAGAAAAAGACGGTGGGGGGTGCTGTTCGGCTCGGGTTTAAGAGAGAGTTGGAGTCAGGAACATTAACTAGAGAAGAACTGGAAGAAGGGCTTGCTTCCTTTCCGGTCACACAGGGCTTGAATGCCCAGGGATTTCCTAGCCTATCTGACTCTCTTCAGACAAGGGGAGTGGTTCAGATGAGGTTTAGGAAGGAGCAGGAAGAAGGAAAACAGAGAGGAATGTTGATAGGTGAGGGAATGAGGCGAACAGCAGTGGCTGTCTCTCTGTGGAAAGGGCTGGTTGGTGTTGGACTTTTTGCCCTGGTGCTTGTGGCTTTCTCTGCTGCACAGCATGGTGAAGAGGAAAATGACACCTTGCCAATAGATACAGTCCTGCAAACACTGCTGGCCCTTCTGATTATTTGTTTTTGTATAGTGCGTCTTGCAGGAGAAGTACAGGCAGTCAAATCTCGAAAGGTCTGTTTTAAGTGACAAAAAGATTTCCATTGGGCAGAAACCTAGCTTAAACAGTGCTAGTGCTTTGCATTTTCTGTCTCTGAAGTTTACTCCTTTTCAGCTTTGCTAAGGCTTCACAGAAGCACTGCGTTAAGCTTAAAGGGCCTGAGTAAATGTTTCCTTTTGATCCAGGAAGGTGGGAAGCTTTGATCTGCATTCTTTTCCTTGAGGTAGTTTAAATGGTTAACAGATTTTGGCTGTTCAAGTTGCTCAAGGCTTTCCTTAAAAAAAAAAGAGGAACCTTCCTATTGTCATTTGGCAGTTTTTCAGTCTGCTTAAAGTAGCCAGTTCAGACTGAAAACTTAAAATATCTGCAACTGATTGTTTCTGAAGAAAGTACCTTTTTCTCCTCACTAATGTGAATGAAGGCTTATGTTTTCTCTCCCCATGTCAGCTTTTATTGTCTTTTCTTAAGGGTTCAGTGAAAATATTCTGCTTGCTTATTGTCTGTATTACAAATTCTTTCCCCTTCTTTTCAAATGCAGGGTTGTCCTATATCCACTTAGGTATTAACAGGATTAGATTTGGTTAAAGAATGGGGAATGCTGGAAAACTCACTGTTTACATTTGTTTTCAAGAGCTACCCAGTTCATCGCCAGTAGCCCAACTCCAAAGGATTTCACTGTTTGCATTAAAATGAGTCTCCAATTGTAGAATTGGCAATTGATTTTTGCTTTGTGTATTTTATTTCCCATTTACAGGTGTGAGCATGGGAGTCTTACCTCTTTCCTATATAGTCTAGTTAAATCTGATTTCAATCTTTGTATCTTTATAGAATTTTTCCTTTTCAGACTCGATGACTAGAATTCATTTTCAGAAGGAGTTTCAGTATTTCTTAGATTAATGTTTTTTCCCTCCAAGACTTAATTCTTTCTTTTAGCATTGGAAAGGTGTTTAAATCCTACTTCTTTGTATGTGAGAGTTGGCTCATTGTTTTCTTTTCTCAGATTTGTCCTCTGCACATGCTCAAGCGACTAATAATTAACTGTGATTTTTTCTCTGAAGGAAGTTCCAGGAACAAGCTTGTTTGATTAATAATATTCCTTACCTACAGGAGTCATTGTCTCTTGATTTAAAGTGTTTATTTCTTTTTGATTGTATGATTCTTCTTTTATCAGCTATAGGGTAAAGTTCAAACACTTAGCTATTGTATGTTGTCTTCTTTCTAAGATGAGTAGGTTTTTCTTAGCTACAGCAGGTTCTATGTTTTTACATGAACAATCTTAATTCGGTTGTAGTTTGGGACTAAATTTGGTGCAAATAGCTGGATTTTCTATGTTGGCTGCTACACCATCTTGGCAGTATTCATCTTTTCCTTATTTGCTGAAGTATATAGATGCAGCTTAACCAAACAGTTTGCAGAGCATTTTTTAGTTCATTTCTGTGGGGTATGTGAATGCATAGCAGTCTATTAGTATTTTTCTTCATTTTAGCATTTTTTACAAGCCTTATTTGCATATTTTATTTTGAATATATCCTCTCAACATTTTGGAAGGCATGAGATCTCTTCTTTGATTTCTCTTTTGTGTAATTTCTTGGGATTATTTCTGCAATAGTGCTTAGGTTTTATCTTTCTCTTAAATGTTAGATTCTTGGATTTTCCTGTGATCTTCTGGGTCTCTTTGTCAGAGAATATAATCCTATATCTATTACTAGCCTTAGATTTAATATGTTGTGGCTGCAATTCTTTATATTTTATTCTTTATTTCTCATGCTTATTCATATTGCTGTTATTTCCTATGAAGATTTTGGTCTTTTTGTATTTGGCTCTTCTGGATATAGTATGTCAATCTATTTTCTTATTGTTAAGTCCTATTGCTGCTATTTCTTTCTTCAGTTTGCATTTTCTTTCCTCTAACACTTCTTGAAGTTGGCTTTCTTGGCTACACAAGTAGTTTATGGTGTATTTTGCTCTTGTGATCATAATTAAGAGGTGATCCATTCTTTGCCCTCTGTCACCAAAAAGTTTGCTGTGGGATTCTCTCAGATCTCAAATTTTATTAAAGATTAAAACAGCATTGTTTAATTTTTCTGCAAAGAGTGCATGTGCCATTCCAGCAATGGTTTTCTTATTTCTCTGACCTATATTGGTCCATTCAGAACCATGGATGCTCTCTATTTAAATACATTTTGTATTTTACTGCCTATTTCTTTGGCTCTGTTTTTAAGAAGGTGCCCAACAGGAAGTTTGATATTCTATAGCCAGGAACCTGTAATTGGAGTCTTTTCAGCATTTTAGAATGCTTATATTTTTCATAGCTTCTTTCCACATGATTAATGTGAAGAATTTGTCTTTTCCATATGATTCTATTATTTTTAATTATTCTTGTTAAATCTCAGTTTGCTTGCTGAAAGCCAGGACTGAAGGTTTTCTGGTATATTTGCATTATAAGGTTTGTATCCAGTGTGAATCAGAATAGTAGATTTATCTTCTAACAGGTAGCACTGAGGTTCACTATGATATTAATCCAAATTCTATCTCAACATATTAGCGTAAGATTCTGTGGGAGCTAAAAAGTGCAGGAGCATTATAGGAAGATGTGGCTGGTATCTCAAATGTGAACATATGATCAAATGCCATTGTTACTATTCAAGGTCTCAGAGTCTTTGCCCCTTAGAGTAAGTCTCTTGCCAAACATAAACAAAAAAAGGAGGAATACCTATATACCTATGGGTCTTTGTTATTATTTGGGTCTTCAGTATTATTTATATTGAACACATTAAAATTAAATCATTTATTAAATTTAATAAATTAAATCATTTGAATATTTAGAAATATACGGGGGAGGGGTTTTCCAATTGTGCTTTTTCTACAGGTAAACCAATCCAGATATAGCAAGATGGGTGAAACCGTGGATCGATGGCATCAAGGGTTACAGCAGGAGTCGAGCCTGCTACAGGAGTTGGCGAATCTGCGAATACAGGATCCACTGCCGCAGGGGGATCCACAGAGGAATCGGGACCGTGTGCCACTACAGCATCATTGAGTCACCTGGGGCCAAGTGAAAGCCTTATCCATGCAGGTTACTGAAATACTGAGAGTTCATGGCGTTGCGATGACACCTGAAAATCATCTCCTTGCTTCTTTTTCTTGTTTGACATCCAACTCTGCGAGGCCGCGTGACCATGACTACCATCGTCCACAGTAAAAGGGGACTGATGGACACTGCTTGCCTGTTTCAGGGACACCTCTCCTCCGTTGAGGAAATGGGTTATTTAGTTAAAGTTTGGAACATACGTTAAAGTTATTGGACCCTCACTTCTTGAGAGACTCAGTAATCTTATGGCGCTGATACAAAGTCTACCTGAAGAGACTGTTGCTTTGTTTTCTATAATGCTTATTTATGTTTTGATACATTGTTCTATTTGTACCTGATGCTAAGTGGTTTGAAAGGTTACAAGGTTTATATATGTTTAAAAGCTTTGACAGCCTGTGCTCGTAAAAGCAGCAACAAAGTTTCTACACAAGCACTCAGTACCGTTACATTGTTTCTTTCCCTGTCAGCCTAGGTTCATTTTTAAACAAAAGAAAGGGGACATGTGGGGTTGGTGTATGATAGTAGCGTGGCAAACCCGCTAATCCTTAGGTTTAGCTAGAGTAATACTGGCAAACCAGTACAGTGTTAGGAATAGGAAGGTGAGGTATGGGTCAGTTGTGTTGGGAAAAGCTGGATGGACCTGGAGAGGTTCGGTTTAAACTGGTTTGATCTAGCCTGACAGGGGAAGATCGGAATGGGTCATGCTGAGGTGAGAAGAGCACAATGAATCCTTATGGGGAGTTTGGAAAGTTACTGAGGATCACAAGACTGAGAGGAGGGGGATGTTTGATGAGAGGGACATGTGACAGGTACTTGATGTGTGGGATGTGCAGTCCACCACTTCCTCTATGGTGGAGAAGTTAGGGTGTTGGCAGGAAGTGACCTGTACCTGTACATGTTTATGCATGAGGTTTGCTCTGTGATTGGCTGGAAGTTACATCGTGAGTTAATGTTTACCTGTCAAAGCTGCTGCTAATAAATACAGACCCCCGAGCTTTGCCTGGGGTTGGTCTTTTGGAACTCAGCCTTGTCTTATGTCTCATTGTTGGATCTAACCATTGCTACAACAGTGGCTATGCTCTCAATCCATAGTCAGAGGCAGAATGCTACTGGAATACCAATTGCTGTAAACCCCACGAGGGTAGAGTGCTCTTGTGCCTAAATCCTGCATGTGGGGCTCCCACAAGCATATGGTTGGCCCCTGTGAGAACTGGATGTTCAAGGACCCATTCCAGCCAGACAAAAACACTCAAGGAGGGTTTGAGAAGGGGGGCTGCTGAGGGGTGTGACTTGAGAAGAGAGGGAGTGTCTGGATAGGGGTTGTGGCCTGGAGAGAGTCCCAAGGGCCGAATAGAGTAACTTGGATGGCTGCATTTGACTGCTGTGTCTGAGGCTCCCCACCCATGCTCTAACCACTCTATATCACACCCACTTTGCCAAAGGGAAAAAAGGAAAACCTTGATTCAATGTGCCATTTGGGGAAAAGACAGTGGTGTGTCGGACTAGGAGCTGGGAAGACCAGGGTTCAAATCCCCACTTGGCTGTGAAGCTCACTGGGTGACCTTGGGCCAGTCACGGCCTCTCAGCCTAACCTATCTCACAGAGTTGCTGCAGGGACTGAGTACTGGGGAGAATTATGGGCTCCACACCTTGAGCTCTATGGGAGGGAAAGGTGGGATATATGTGAAATAGATAGATAAGACACGCAGGCAAAAGAAATAGAGGCAGAAAAAAAGCCCACCTTGATATAAAGGAAGCTACATATGTTGTCTGAACAGCAGGTGGCGCTGAAGCCTAAGGCTGCCAAAACATTGCTCACCTCCCCAGCATTTGGTGCAAAAAGAGCACAGAGCTTATTTAAAGAATAAAGAATCCTGCTCCAAATGATGATGATGATGTTATGTTATGTTATATTATGTTGTGTTGTGTTGTGTTATGTTGTCACGTCACGTCACGTCACGTTACACAGGACCTCAAGTCAATCTCCTATAACCTGCATATACCAGCTCAACAGGCACAAAAGGTTTAGGGACGAGCGAAGAAATCATTCCACATTTTAAAGGTGAACCATACCTAACTTGCACTTTCCAAAACAATACACAAACCAAAGCACAGTTGTCTTTCAAATTTTGCTGTGCAGTTTTCCAGCTGAGCAATGAGTAGAAAAATGCAAATACTAGGGTAAAGTGTGCATAAAATGCATACACTGGGGAAAATAAGACACACAAATGCATTACCATTCAGGGAAGTTGCTTTGCAAGTGTGCTTACTGGCCAAATTGCATGCAAAAACTTGTATATGAGGAGAAATTCCTATGGAAAAGCTCATGAATTATCATTTTTTTTAATGCAGCCAGATGTGGAAATGCGGAGAACTGAATTTAAGAGGCGGGGGAACTGAGAAACTGAATATGAAAGGGACAGATTTGCCCATCCCTAGGAAATATGTGGACCCCGTATGCCCTGGGGAAGGGAATGTGATTACCTATGAGAGAGAGAGAGACCCATCAATTGATGGGATGAGAATGCTATGAAACCTCCACCAGTGCCCAGTTTGCCCTGTAGAATTTGGAAGCTTGAAACAGGCAAAGAGGAAAGAAAGTGGTGGGAAATGAAGATTGAGTCTACTGGATTTGGTGCTTCAGTGGCTCAACTGTGTCAAAGGTTTATCCTTACTGATTCTGTGATTCTCTGATTATTGGTTCAATCCAGTCATGTTTTGTCTCCTCGACTGGCTCTCAGGTTGGTGGCCTCCCTAGCTTTGCTACCCTTACGGTAGGACTGTAACTTAGTGGTAAATGATCTGCCTTGCATGTGGAAGGTCCCCAGTATCTCCAGGCAGAGCTGGGAAAGACCCTCTCTGCGATGCCTGAGAGCTGTGGTCAGATTCACTATAGCCAAAAACTGTAATTCTGTGCTACAGTATCTGATTTGTAATCAGTTTCAATCTCTGGCATCTCCAGGAAGGGCTGGTGGATACTCCGTGCCTGAAACCCTGGAGGGATGCTGCCAGTCAGTGTAGATGATACTGAGCTAGATGGACCAATGGTCTGCCTGAGTAGATGGAAGCTTCCTATGATCTTCAGAACATAGGAAGCTGCCCCTCACCGAGTCAGACCACTGGTCCATCTACCTCAGCATTGTCAATAGTGACTGGCAGCAGCTTTTAGATAGGCTTCTTCCCCAGGCCTACCCGGAGATGCAATTGGGAATTGAACTTGAGACCTTCTGCATGCAAAGCAGATGCTCTTCCACTGTGGTCCTTCACCACAATGGTACCCTTGAAGAGGGAAACACTGGCCTGCGAGCGCTCCAGTTGGAGAACAGCCTTTACCAAAGGTGTCATGGGCTTTGAAGAAACTCAATCTCAGGATGCAAGGGAGAAACGTGCTAAGAGGAAGGCACGCTTGGCAAATCCACACCATGATCAACTCCCACTCGGAAACCAATGTCCCCACTGCGGAAGGATGTGTGGATCCAGAATTGGCCTCCACAGTCACTTACAGACTCATTGTTAAAACCGTTTTTTTTGGAAGACAATCTTACTCGGCTACGAGTGATCGCCAAAGAAGAAGAAGATCCTTGAAGATCAGGGCAAGACTTTGGGGCACAATTGCAGCAGAATAAGCAGGAGAGCCCCCTAACACAGCAGGACCAACACACCACATTTTGAAGTAAGGAAAGTAATATACCGTACTTTGCCATCTAAACTTTAGAATCTAAAGAGAGGGACCCTTGTTAGAATCAAAAGCAGTGGTTGAGACTGTAGATGCTGGACTCTAACTCCCACTGCCCCCAGCCAACATGGCCATCAAGGATAATGGGAGTCCAGCAGCATCTGTAAGACCACAGGTTCCCCCATCTTTGCTTTAAAGAGTGGGGGGCTCACATATGGCCATTAAGTCCAGGGTCTGGGGAAAAAATGTATCCAGGCTCACCACTGCATGGAAGTCCTTTAACTTAACCTTCGCCAACCTACTCTTCAGAGATCTGGATCACAACTCCCATCATCAGTCCCTGCCAGCACAATGTTCCCAATGCTGACCGCAAATGGCAGGAGTTGTCATTCAAAATATCTGGAGGTAACCAGGTTTGCAAATGTTGCTCTCGGTGAAAATACTGAGGGCTGAACCTGAGCCCTTCTGCTTGCAAAGCATGCTCTGCATCATTTTGTAATGATGAATTTCCTCCCTAAGGGATTCCCATCCTGTGACAGGACATAGAAAGCTGCCTTATAACATGTCACATGTTTTGTCCATCTATCCCATCACTGACTGCTTTTCTATGCAGAGGCTCCCCAGGGTTTCAGGCAGAGGCAAATTTTCACATTACCTGTGCCCTGATTCTTTGTACAGGAGACACCAAAGATTTAACTGGAGACCTTGTGTATGTGCTCTGCCACTGAGCCCCTCTTCCTGAAATGACAATAACACTGCTGTTATTGCCATTGCAGTTATTTCTACAGCATCATCTACAAACCTAACATTTTCCAGTATTATATATACGTAAAACGTCAGACCACTGCCTATGGAGATTACAGTTTGGACAGAGTGATGGAAGATCATTAGGGATGGGCAAATTGTTCAATTCTGGTGCCTCTGTTTCTCACCTGCCCAATCTTGTTAGGCTCTCTGCAATTCCACATCATTTTGCTTTTGTGTTATGTTTTTTATACAGAAGCACTGGTCCTCATGAAAATTCATCAGCATTTTAATGCAATGAACTATACCAATACAATACACAATGGTATGCAATTTAGGCTAATACACAATTTCCCCCCAAATAATGTCTTTTTGTATGTTATTTTCACTAATATATGAATTTTGATGGATGTTTCACCCCACCCCCTCCTTTTCTACTTGTTCCCACACACTTTATTTGCAAACAAGGAAGCTGTGAAACCTTGCAGAATTACGTTGTGACCTCTCCATAGCACAGTGTGAAATATGAAATAAGAGTTTTAATTACAAAACAGGAAGTGCGTCTTTTTTGTTTAATATTTAATGTGCCTTGGTTATTTGCATTTTGAATAATGCTGTGCAAAAAAAAAAATTCTGAAGATGGTGACCTGGTTTTTGTTTTTGTTTGTATTTCAGAAAGTTCTTTCCCCATCGAAAACATCACTGTTCCTGGAAAAGCTATGGACACTCATGCACCAGGTAGGTAGTGTGTGTGTGTGTGTGTTTAAAGCAGATTTTCCAGCTGCAAAATTTCCCCATTCTACTTCCCACACTAAAAAGGAGTTGAATGAACACAAAGGTGCTTTGCTCCTTGCTTACACCTGATATCAGTGGTGACTTCTCCACAGGAGTTAGTTTTCTTAATGTTACTACTATACAGTGAAGATTTATTTATGAATCTGCCTTAGAATCATAGACTCATAGAGTTGGAAGAGAGCACAAGGGCCATCCAGTCCAACCACCTGCCAAGTAGGAAACAGCATCAAAGCATTCTTGGCATATGGCTGTCAAGCCTCTGCTTAAAGACCTCCAAAGAAGGAGACTGCACCACACTCCATGTCCACTTCTCTGGAGCAGCAGAAAACAACCTTTCTCCCTCCTCTATATGACATCCTTTTATATATTTGAACATAGCTATCATATCACCCCTTAACCTTCTCTTCTCCAGGCTAAACATACCCAGCTCCCTAAGCCATTCCTCATAAGGCATCGTTTCCAGGCCTTTGACCATTTTGGTTCCCCTCCTCTGGACACGTTCCAGCTTTTCAATATCCTTCTTGAACTGTGGTGCCCAGAACTGGACACAGTACTCCAGGTGAGGTCTGACCAGAGCAGAATAAAGTGGTACTATTACTTCCCTTGATCTAGATGCCTCCTATTGATGCAGCCCAGAATTGCATTGGCTTTTTTAGCTGCTGCATCACACTGTTGACTCATGTCAAGTTTGTGGTCTACCAAGACTCCTAGATCCTTTTCACATGTACTGCTCTCAAGCCAGGTGTCTCCCATCCTGTATTTGTGCCTTTCATTTTTTTTGCCCAAGTGTAGTACTTTACATTTCTCCCTGTTAAAATTCATCTTTTTTGGTTTGGCCCAGTTGTCTAATCTGTTAAGGTCATTTTGAAGTGTGATCCTGTCCTCTGGGGTATTAGCCACCCCTCCCAATTTGGTGTCATCTGTAAACTTGATCAGGATGCCCTCAAGCCCATCATCCAAGTCATTGATAAAGATGACTTACTTCAGTAACTAGCAGAAGGAGCATTTTAAGAGTATTTACAAGGATGTGACAAAGCATTACCTGCCCAAAGATGAACTTTGTCCCCATCTGCATTATACATTTAAAGCAGTATCATATTGGTTTAAACACTCCCAATGCATCCTGGGGGCTATAGTTTGTTAAGGGTGTTGAGTGGTATTAGGAGACTCTACAAGGACGCAAGTGGCGCTGTGGTCTAAACCACTGAGCCTTTTGGGATTGCCGATCAGAAGGCTGGCAGTTCGAATCTGCAAGATGGGGTGAGCATCCGTTGCTCTGTCCCAGCTCCTGTCAACCTAGCAGTCCGTAAACACACCAGTGCAAGTAGATATATAGGTACCACAGCGGCGGGAAGGTAAACGGCATTTCCGTACACTCTGGCACTCATTGTGGTCCTCCATGTGCCAGTAGTGGTTTAGTCATTCTAGCTACCCAGAAAGCTGTCTATGGACAAACACCGGCTTCCTCTGCCTGAAAAACGAGATGAGTGCCACACCCCATAGTTGCCTTTGACTGGACTTAACCGTCCAGGGGTCCTTTAGCTTTACCTTAGGACAGTGGTTTTCAACCAGTGTTGTGGAACCCTGGGGTGCCTTGAATGATGGTCAGGGGTGCTGTGGGCAACCCTGGCCTCTGTCCCTCTTTCCTTCCCTCGCTCCTCTGATGCCCTCTCGTGTCTCTGCCTCCCAAAGGCTTGCAGAGCTGTTTGTTGCAGCAGCCCTGGCTGTAAGCTCTGCAGGCGAATGGTGCCTCTGGGGGGCACCCCTCTTTGGGGTGAGTCCGGAGGACTCCCAAGTAGAGGGGGGAGGAGAGGAGGCTGATGGAACACTCCACAAGGGAGGGCATTTGAAAAAGGGTGAGAGGCTGCCAGCTCTGCAGGCAAGGGGTGACATAACTGGGCTCCTGAGCCCCACAAGGATGCCATAGTTGGTCAAGGGAGCCATGGACTCAAGAAGGTTGAAAATCTCTGCCTTAGAAGACCCCCTATTCCCTTCAAAGAGCTATTACTTCCAAAGTGGTTCAACAGTCATTCCATTCCAAGGGAGTTCATAGGTGGAGCAATATGTAACAGCTGGAGAGGGGAGGGGGAGAAAGAGAAAAATAGACGTCCATTTTGCCCCTCCCAAAATGGAGACCCTGGGAATTGCAAAATCATGCTGTTTAAAATAACAGCCATCACAAACAACTTGAGCTACCATTTCAAAGTCAGCACATCTATTTGGCATCATCTCTGCCTTATGCTGAGTTTGGGGTACACTCCTCTGTCCTGGAGTGAAAACATTATGTATGGTTGTGAGAACAGGGCCGGTACCTTCATTTCAAAAAAATGTGGATTGTGCTTCTTAATTGCCAGGTTTTTTTCTCTGTTGCCCTTCCATCAAAAACAACCCCTTGATGGTCTGTTATGACCTTCCCACTAGTGAATTAAAGTAATAAGCATGTCCGAGATCTCCATCTCATCCCTGTGACAACCTGTAATTATCCAAAGGCATAACCTGTAGGTGCTTATCAAATTGTTTCAATCCTGCATTCATTACTCCCTTCAATGAGGCATTTTTCAAGGGAACTTCAAAGGTCAGATGCTGCCGTGTGTGCACTTCTCCCCACCCCACCATAAGTTTCGTTTGCTCACATTTTCTTAAGCTAACAACTCCTGCTTTCATCATCATCATCACCAGGGGCTGCCTTTGGTCTTTCAAATTTTGTCCAGTGAGGACAAAATTCAGTGCCCCCAACCTCTCGTCTTCAGTTCTGCTCAATTAACTACCTCATAGTTGCAATGCCTTGCAGCACCCCCTAGGCTTGGCATCGAGTGTAGTGAAACTTGTTGTGCTGCCCTAAATCCACCACTGTCATCACCACCACCACCGTCCTGGTCCCCACTGCCAGATGAAGAACTTAGATTCCACTAAAGTCCTTAATGCATCGATCAGATCAGTACATAGGCAAGGTTACAAGGTGTAATAGGTGCATAAGTGGTGGCTAAGTGTGTAGCAATGGTTAGATCCAACAATGAGACATAAGACAAGGCTGAGTTCCACAAAGACCAACCCCAGGCAAAGCTCGGGGGTCTGTATTTATTAGCAGCAGCTTTGACAGGTAAACATTAACTCACGATGTAACTTCCAGCCAATCACAGAGCAAACCTCATGCATAAACATGTACAGGTACAGGTCACTTCCTGCCAACACCCTAACTTCTCCGCCATAGAGGAAGTGGCTAGTGGCACATCTCTCACACCCCATACCTGTCACATGTCCCTCTCATCAAACATCCCCCTCCTCTCAGTCTTGTGATCCTCAGTAACTTTCCAAACTCCCCATAAGGATTCATTGTGCTCTTCTCACCTCAGCATGACCCATCCCGGTCTTTCCCTGTCAGGCCAGATCCAACCAGTTCGAACCAAACCTTTCCAGGTGCATCCAGCCTCCCCCAGCACAGTTGACCCATACCTCACCTTCCTATCTCTCACACTGTACTGGTTTGCCAGTATTACTCTAGCTAAGGCTAAGGATTAGCGGGTTTGCCACGCTACTATCATACACCAACCCCACATAAGTGCAAGCTAAGATGTTGATGCAACAAGCAACACGCCCCCTGCACCTTCCTTTGGAAGAATGAGGTGGCATAGATGGCAAACAGCCAATGTCCTGGAACTGGGCAAGCAAACAGGCACTCCTCTGAGTGGGTTGGGTTTGTGAATTCTGTCAGCACTGGTATCTTCATGTCCTTGGAGGTGGATGTAGTGTCAACGTAGGCTCAGTGTCTGATTTAGTCTCAGTCATCTCCCCTGAAGAAGGAGGTGCTGGAGGTAGCTCAACCACAGGAGGTATCTGACTAGGGCTATCCAATGTCAGAAGGGCAGAGCACTCCCATGCCACTGCACCTGGTTCCTCCCATGGATTCAAATCTTCATTCCCTGAATCTCTGGCCCCCTCTATACGCTCAGACCCTTCTTAGGTTCCAGCAGTCACTTCTCCATCTCTCTAGGGCCCTCTCCAAGCTCTTCCAACTCCCTGAGCTCTTCCCATTCCCTCTCAGGACCTGACCATCCCCTCCATAACATCTCCAGGGGACTCATGAAAACCACCAGTTTTCTTTCTATTTCCAATGTTCTGGCAATGTGATCAAAAGTAGAGATAGCTGTGTTGACTCATAAAGAAGAAGAAAACCCCAAATCCATGGTAGGACAATTCCTTTATTAGTCCAACCAAAATAGTGTGTGTTTCTTTTAAGATCTCCAGAACTATCAATGGCTACTAGATTTCAGCTATGCTCCACCTCCACAGTCAAAGGCAGTATTGCTTCTGAATACCAGTTACTGGAAACTGCAGTATTGTGCTCAAGTTCTCCTTCTGGGCTTCCCATAGGAGCATCTACGGGTAGGTGACCACTGCGAGATTGGGGACTGGTAGATGGTGACATGTACTGCTATAGGAAGCGGAAGGAAGCTGATGGCTGACGCAAATAAAGATTCATTCATTCATTCAAAGCGGAAGGGCTGTGTTAAACTATATGAGTGATTAGAGCTGGGGGAAGAAATTCACTTTGCATTTCAAGGTGAACATAACTGATTCCTAGCTCCTGAAACAATATGCAAATCATTGAAATCCACGCTTCTCTGAAATTTGCAATGTAGTTCTCTTGCCAAGTAATGTGGACAAAAATATATATACTAGGGGAAAGTGTGCATATGAATGCATGGATAACATACAAAAATTCAAAATAACATACAAAACTGGAAGAATAATTGCAAAAAATGCAAAATGTGCATGCAAGTCAAAACTGCATTCAGAATGTGCATATTAAGAGAAATTGGCACTAAAATGCTGGTTATCATTTTCACAAGGAATTTTACAAAACATTGCAAACTGATGTGGAAAACTGTAAACAATGAGAAACCTCAGATTGGAACAATGAAAAACTGAGGGAAAACAAAATCGACAGATTTGCCCTTCTCTGAGGGAAGCATGTCAGTCATGAGCTCTTCTCTTCTCCTCTCCTCGGAATGTGAAAAACAACAACAAAGGGTGATGAGATATGATTGCACTCCATCCTTCTCCATCTTTAGAAGCAGTGGCCAGTTTAATGGAGTGCATTTGGTTTTGTCATAGGGGTGGTGGGAGAGAGTGAAGGAGAATGACATAGGGCTACGTTTTGGCAGTAGTTGTGTGCCCCTGTCCTTAATAAGCCATGAAGGAAAATACAGTCGAACTGTTGCATTTGAAATCTGGAGTGTACTTCTTTTTCCACATTATTTGTCCGTCCTTCCTTCCTTCCTTCCTTCCTTCCTTCCTTCCTTCCTTCCTTGCATCGTTTTGTGATTTAGCTTCAAGAAATAAAACCCACAACCATTTCCAGGCTGGGAGGGGGAGGGGGAAGCAAGCAAGCAAGCAAGGCAATAGAGAAAGTCAAGTATCCGTGCTCTTGATCGTTAAATTGATTTCTCTCTATTCCTCTCCTTTGCTCCTATCCCTCTGAGAACAGTAGATTGAGAACATTACGGCTTTTTCATTTTGTTTTGACACCGCACCTTTAAAATTTCATGCCAGTGCGGGAGAGCTCGTCAAACTGACAGATAAAAGTTGACATTAATCTCCACTGTGTCACTTTCGCGACTGGCTGTGTTTGATTTTCCTATTACCCTATGGGATCATCAGTGACAATACAAGAATACAATTCAAGAGAATTTGGTTACCTTGCGCAGGGTGCTGTCGAGATGTGGCTCCCTTGAGTGATATTGTTTCATTTCCTGCAAATTAAGTCAAAAGCATGCTGTGGAATACCGCCACTTGGATGTTTTTTCGCCTTAAATGACTGTAAAAATTAGTGTGCTCAGACTTTGTAGAGCAGCGTTTATGGGCACGGAGGTTGGGCCAATGATGGATGCCTTTGGAAATTGACTTTTTCTTTTTTGGGGCATAACATTTGCTTGTTTGCAGCAGATCCCCAACAGTCTGGCTGGGTATGTCCTATGTTTGTTGGTTACTTTGCTTATTTAATTTCTATCCCATCCATCAAGAAAGTGGCTTATAGAAAAATGATAAACTCTGATTACATATGGGGTGCTTCTACCTTATTTGAGTCAGAGATTTGCTCTGGGGTACCGCATCCTCCCCGCCCAACATTGAATGCCTCAAAGAATTATGGGAGTTAAGGGTGCCGAGAGTTGTTTTTATGTTTTTGTGTTTATGTAATTGATTGTAGTATTTCTATTGCTTTGGTAAGTTGCTTTAAGACATTTTTATGAGTAAAGCAAGTAAAACAACTTGGCCTGATCCAGCAGGGCTCATCTGACGCTATTTTAGTTAAACAAAGCTTCCACTGATGTTTGCCATCTTTATCCTATTGAAGCAACCTTCAATCCCTCTTAAAAGAAGGTAAAAGCAAATTAACAGATGAGTTAAGTGACTTCAAAAGCCCCATCGCTGTGCAGAGCAGATCCTTCCAGCCCAATCTAGTTTGTAGATTTGTGCTCCTATGGTCCCTTTCATTTTTCATAGGGTTGGTCTTTTTAATTAACTTGTCACATCACAGGCTGGAAGGTCACCTGCCTTGCAGCTGACAAGCTGGCAAGCCGTATGGAATATCGGCATTCACCTGAAAAGACAGGTAGGCAGCCAGGTCCAAAAGGCAGGCAGGATTTCACCTTCACATTTCCCTGATGTCCAGGTCTGATTCGTTTGGCAGCTCCTTCTAAATGTTGGGTTGAGAACTTGCTGCAAAAAGGCAATGCCCAGGTTGAAAGGAGGGTTTGAGTGAAGTGGCAGAGAGCTCCCTTGACCTTCGGCAGGTGATTCAAGATATTGAGAAATATTTCAAACAGCTTTCTAATCAAAGGCCCATCTGTTGTCGCTTGCAACGTTTTTTTGAAGGTGGCCTTTGTTGCTTGCTGAGTGGCTGTTGGCTTTACAAGTGAAAAAGCAGGTCCCTTTCTGATAAATTAATGGGGTTGATTGTCTTGGGACAGCCAGTAGAAAATGTGCTGGGGCTTTTCCGGGGCTTGGGACAAAACGTTTCTGCAGATTGCAAAGGCATGGTTAGGTGACAGAGACATGCAGTCGGCTCTAGAAGGCTTTGGCTTTCTCCACCACACCAGCTTCTTCTTATTCTTTTTTGGGAAATTGTTGTTGTTATATTTTATAATGTCTATAAAACAGAGAGAACAGTTATAACAACAGGAAAAAATGAAAAACAAAACTATGAAATAGGCATGTATTTGCAAATGTGTTAAAATAACGAATTCCAAGGCTCACCAGCTTCTTCAAGGTTTCAGATGGCTGTAGAGCACCTGGCTGGCTGCAAAGGCTATTTATACGAAATTGTGACTCCATAAAAGGGTTTTTGAAGGATGTTGGCACAGGGAGATGTTCGAAAGCAAGAGAGGAATATTAAAGGGAACATAGGGAAATGCTCGGATGGAGGGCAGGGCAGCATGTACATAAGAGACAAAATAGTAAACAGCTGTGCTGAGACTCTGGTTTTGGCTAGGGGAGGGGTCCATGCCCATATTGTGTGATTTCCCTCCTGAAAAAACTGGGCCACACCTAATTTTTCAGGAGGGGAATTTTCATCTGAGAAGGGGGCAGAGCAGAACGACTTTTTCTGGCTGGCCTATCCGAAAGCAGGCTGTGTTCTTTCTCCAGGCATCCTGTGCAATTTGCCAGTGCTGGGAGCGCACACACTACTGCTGGTGTGCCCAGAAGTCATTCAGATATTTTGCACTGAGCCAGTGAGATATTTAGAGCCTACTTGCTGAGTGCAACCTGCAAACTATTAGTGTCACACCAGATTAAGGTCATATTCCATTTGTTGTTGTTTTCGAAATAGGTGGCTTCTCTCTCTCTCTCTGAAATAAATTACTGTTATGTAGGTTGAATGAATGCTTAGCACAGAAATTCTTTGGTGCACCCCTCAGCCCTTTATTTTAGAAGGCATCAGGAACTTGGAAATGTGCCTTATACCAGATGCATCTAACCCAGTATTGGGTACTTCAACTGCCAGTGGCTTCTCAAGGTCAGGGAGAGAAATGCCATGGAGAAGGGCCATAGCATAGTGGGAGAGCATCTTCCTTGCATGCAGAAGGTCGCAAGTTCAATCCCCAGCATCTCTAGACTGGATGAGAATGTCCCTTGTCTAAAATCCTGGAAAGCTGTTGTGGGTCAGTGTACACTATGGTCCTAGTACCCAGTCCATCCAAATTGAGCGGGACATAACGGATTCGCAGAACCCGCCCCTGCTTCTGCTTGAATTCCAGGGTGTCCCACTTCTGCCTCCTTGCCTCTGCTACCTCCTCTGGGGTGCCCTGGGCAACCTCTGCCATGGTCTCTTCAGCTGTCTTCGAAAAATCTGGTAGTTGTTTTTCTCTTTGACATCTGATGGGAGGGCGTTCCACAGGGCGGGCGCCACTACCGAGAAGGCCCTCTGCCTGGTTCCCTGTAATGGCATTTAGGTATGGAATTAAGCATGCTTTGGTGATAAGAACCCAAGAAGAGCTTTGCTAGGTTATGTTATCCAGTTCAGCTCACAAGCAGGACCTGAGCACAACAGAACTCTCCCCACTTGGTATTCCCAACAGTTGGTTTTCAGAAGGGCATACTGGAGGAAACACAGGAATTATGATAAGTTAGTCATTTTAAAGTGTATCCTCCATGGATTTGTCAGCAAAGCTGTTTCTGGTCTGATCTTACCTTAGGTCCATATACATTTTTTGCTGCTGCATTTTCACATTAAAATATTGTTCCTTTTATTTCTTTGTAAATCGCCTTGGAAACGTTTCTGTTCTTAAAGGCAGGGCATAAACAAATAAACACAGCATTTGGGGATGGTCGTTTCGGATATTTATTTTCTTTGTGACTCTGTCATACGCGGAAAGCAGATACAAAGGCTGAAAGAAATGGGCAGTGTCCTTAGAAAATGCTTTCTGGAAAGCCAGCTGGCCTCTCCTCGGCCCTTATCTAGGATCTTGCCTTTCGTGAGCATAAAATATCTGGCCTAGGACTAGGAGATGATTAGGCCTTGGGTCCTGCTTCTGCAGAGGAGGCAGGCAGGTGGTTCAGAGGGCTTATCTCTCTTTGTCATTTGAAGAATGGACTTAATTTGAAAACAAGGGAGAAAAAGACGGAGCTCCAGAGGTGCTGACAGTTTCCCCTTTGGGTCCCAAGAGCTTTGCTCAACCACCTGCAAAGACCCCTCCCCCCAAAATGATCTTGATAGTGAAATGTTCCAAAACAGAGCTTATTTGTTCATTCAAACATGTATCAGCCCTTTGATTTTATTATTATCATTCTTATTGTTGTTGCAAGGTTGTATCTATCCAATTTAACCTACTGGGTAGAAAATCCTATGATATATTTGCCCTGGGAAATGCAGGATACTGCTTAATGCTACTTGTGCATCCACTCAGTTGTTTGGCAGCTGCTCTCCAAGAGTTTCAGGTCAAGATACAGGGGTACTTCTAGTTGCGGACTCAATCCGTTTCGGGGTGCCGTTTGCACCCCGAAAAGTCAGCAACTAGAGCGCCTCTTCTGCACATGTGCGCGGCACGCTTGAGTGCTTCTGCATGTGTGTGAAGTGCGTAGATCACTTCTGCACATGCGGCGAACCCGGAAGTGAACACTTCCGGGTTTGCTGTTTAAGCTGAAAGTCCGTAAGAAGAGTGCAATGCAACACGAGGTATGACTGTACCCTTTTCCTTAAACTGGATCCTATTGTAATCTGGAGACGCCGGGGGTTGAATTTGGGAGCTTCTGCAGGCAAACCAGATGTCACTGAGCTGCAGAGTTCTCATTGTCTTTTCTTAATTTATTGCATTAATATCCCCTTATCTTCCATCAGGGAACCTAAGGTGGCCTACATGTCTTAGGCAGTTTCCCATCCAGGTACCAACAGCATGAAGACCTGCTTCACTTCATCAGTTTACCCCAGGACTAGGGGTGGTGGAGAAAATAATTTTTGTTTGCCCATAAAATCATAAAATTGTAGGGTTGGAAGGGACCCTAAGGATAATCTAGTCCAACCTTGTGCAATGCAGGAATGAACTTTCCCAATTTCACTTTCCAAAACAATACATGGACCAAAACACACCCATCCTTTGAAACTGGGAACTCTATGAATTTCACAGTGCAGTTATCCAGCTGTGTCATGGGTTGCATTCAATTTTAGTCCCAGTCAGAGTAGGCGCATTGAAATTGATGAGCATGATCAACTTGGGCCAATTCATTTAATTGGATCTAGTTTGAGTAGAAGTTAGTTGTTGGCATCCTGAGCCATACAATAATGCACGCACTAGGGTAAAGTGTGCATGAAAATGCATATAATTTCAAAAATACCATACGAAAATGCATTGTTATCAGGGGAATTTGCTTTACAAACATTGCTGTGTGTACTGGGCAGAATTTCATGTAGACATGTATATATGAGGGAAAAATTGCTGCTGAATTTTTGTAAGGACATTTTTTAAAAAAGGGAATCCCATTTGGAAATGTGTTGAACTGAACTTAAGAGCAAAAAAAGAAAAGAAAGAGAAATGGAGAAATGAAATCATCAGGTTCAACCATCCCCACGAAGGAGTCTCTCCGTTCCTCATCATCCTATTTTGCACCCTATCAGACTCCCAATTACAGATACCCCTTTCTTTTAAGTCTAACTTAAGAGTCACAGTTGGAGTCACATCAAGAAGCAAATTGGCAACCTGTGTGACTCAGACAGTGGTTGGCAACCTCTGCCCCGTGGGCCTAACTCGTTACTGGAATAACACTGGGTTGATATGTTTGGAGTGTCTCCTTCTAGGTAACTGTCCGGCTGCTGCATTATGAAGCCGATCTAACTTCTCCTGAAATCTCTTTAATTTCAGTGGATTGGATTGTTAGCCTTTCAGACTGGTCTTTCATCCTGGATGTTCCTTCTCATCTCTGGACAACTGGACATCTTTGCATAAACAACATAAAACAACAACCCTGTTCTTGTATCAAGTTCAGCAGGGACTTTCCAAAGATGGTTCAAGTTCTGTTCTGATTCAAGACCAAATAAAGTTTGAACTCCTGGCTAAGATCTGCTTTCAAGGCACCACCCCAAGCCTATAGAATTAAAATGCTGGAGGATTTTCCCTTTTCATTGCCTTGAGTTCTAATCAATGGGCAGGAGAGGAGGTGTGTACAATGTTGATTTTTATTTAATTTTTAAACAGCAGCAGAGGAAATGGTCTTGAAGGATGAGCCCCACAATATCTGCAGCCAAAAATGCTCAGTGCATTCTGTTTTCTTGCGCTGTGGCAATGCCAGGGTCTGGCAGGGCTGCAAGGTTTATGGGGTAGAGGCAGGGGAGGGGCAGAGGCTGATCTAGTCCTACAAGGCTGATCTAGTCCTGCGAGGCAGGAGCCAGGGCTGAAGAGTCACTCTGAGCAGCTGAAGACAGGGCAGGAGGTGCCAGGCCCATCAGAAATGGAAAAAGAGTGGGCCAGGCCAGTAGGACCCCTTCCACTGCTGTGCCCAAGGACCAGGCAGGCACAGCAGCAGCTTCTGTGTAGGAGAAGTCACCGTGCAGAAGAAGTTACTTGCATGCGCCCCATCAGGCAAGGGCACTTAAGTCTGGGTGGAGGTGTAGTAGAACTGTTGCTCCAACTGTCCAGCTCAGAGGAGAAGCCTGGAGAGGGGATGCTAGGTACTTACTCGCCAGAAGAACCGTGTGTGTGTGTGTGTGTGTGTGTGTGTGTGTGTGTGTGTGTGTGTCTTTTGTGTGCTTTAGGAGCACGTGCTTTGTCAATAGACTTAAACTACTGTCTGTTTGTCCTCCTTGGGCTGGGTGTGCTCAGCCCTTTCAAGGAAATTTTCCCATTCAGGTAGGCTCACTACACCGTCTGGTTGTTGAGATGTATCCCTTACAACTGATGGAAGAAAGAAAGGACTAGGTGAGAGGGATATGAAAGCAGCACTTAAGCCGACCCAGCAGGGAAACCTTTGACAAAACTCTGTTTAGACACTTTCTTGGTGTGCGTCACTGGCAGGAGCAGAGCTGTTCTGTCAATTTCAGCCAGTTTGGAGTGCAGCCGTTGTTTTATGTGGAATGACTTTGCAGGGAGGCGATGAGAATAAAAGCAAAATTCACTGCGGCCAATGGCTGGCGTATTCCTCAGGATGATGTGCTCCACACACTTTAGCAAAAGAGGGTCTGCCCAGGCTAGCAGTCTCTCTGGCACTATAGATTTGGCCAGAATCCCATGGACTCTGCAGCTGGAGCCATGACGTTAAGGGGCTCTGGGTTTTTGTTTCATAGGGCCTTTGTGTCCGTGAATGTGCACCAACATGTGTGCGTACTACTAGAGCAGGGAGGGGGGAGATGTCAGCTTTTGTTTCCTCTCATTTTTTTTTCATTTTACCAGTTCTCCCACATTACCCATGTCTGTGGTTTTCTTTTTTCTTTTAAGCCCTCATGAACAACCCCCCCAGCATTTTCATGTGAATTTCTTCTAGTATGCACTCTTTTGTATGCAATTGTGCCTCATACACACATTTTTCCAAAGCAATTCGCCCTAATAGAATGCATTTCTGTATGCTGTTTTCACGAATATATGCACACCTTACCCTGTGTGCACACCTTTTTGTACACATTACTTGGCTGGCGAAGCAGTTGCAAAATTTGGAGAAGTGCGAATTTCAAAGGGTGGCCTGCATGTTGTTTCTGAAAGTGCAAATTCGGTAATATATTCTTTTTAAATGAGAACTGAATCAAGTATCTCTCTGATCCCTACTGGAGAGGATGAATACCCACTGACAAAATAGATTCATTTGATTTACAAGAAAGAAAAAAAGGAGCAATTTGACTACTCCATGTAAAGCAGTTCTTTATATTCTTCTCTCCCTCCCTATTAACTTCAGAAGGGTTCACAGAATGTCACTTGCAATGGGGGTGAACCTGGGGGTAGTGGTCATGATGAGAATTGTGGTGGCTTTTTATATATACCAAGAAATGGGACAGATGCAATTTTCTATCAGCTTCCGAAATGACTGGTATCCAGGGGCGACTGCTTGAAATAGAGGCACTTTGGAGCTGGAATGAGTCCCATACTGCTCTGTAAGCCTTGGTACACATTTACTGCCCAGCAATGGACATTTCTCCTGTCCCTCAGCATCTGTATGATTACAGCCAGGCCGATGCCATGATTTCACTTCTGTTAGATTCTCTTTATATAAAGAACTAGCTGGCCCGGTCACGCGTTGCTGTGGTTCTTTCCTGTGATTTCCCCCCCCCACTCTGTCCAGACACATGACTTATCCTGCCCCTCCTCCCCCAACCCCTGGTTCATCCCTGTGACTGCCCCCACCCTGTCCCGACCCATGAGCTATCAAGCCCCCTCCCCCCCCACCTCCGCGGCACATCCATGTGACTGGCCCCACTCTGTCCCGACCCATGAGCTATCGAGTCCCCTTCTCCCACCACCCCTCTGGCACATCCCTGTGACTGGCCCCACCCTGTCCTGACCCATGAGCTATCGAGTCCCCTCCTCCCCAACCCCCCTGTCTGAGCCCTCTGTTGTCTCTGGGGAGTGTTGGCCCCTCCCCCTGTTTCTCCATACCTTGGCCCCCCACCCTTGGAGAAGGAACTTCTGGGTTCTGTTTCCCAGCACGCACTTTTGTCTGAGCCCTCTGTTGTCCCTGGGGAGCGTTGGCCCCTCCCCCTGTATCTCCATACATTGGCTACTGCACACGCATCGTGAACACTTATATATATATATGTAGATATTTTTTTATAAACAAACAAACATATAGATGTATTGCAACAATCAGTGCAGACCTGGCCTTTCAGCTAGATCTACAATTTTATTTGTATGTACACGGGGGAAAGTTTTGGAGTGCTCCAGTATCTTCCTTCGAAGTGACTTGAATCGTGTTTTCCGTGAACAAAACTTGCACACCATTCTCTTGAAATGGAAACACCTTGTGTTTTTGTTGTTCCTAAAGCCTTGGTTTTTGAGTGTACAGTGGCAAAAAAGGCTCCCCTTGTTTGCTGGTTGGGTGGCTCTAGGATGCTGAGGACAGTGACCCTGCTGCAGAAATAGTAACGTGCCTTCGATGCCCCCATGACTCTGGACCACTACATGTTGGCCATATTGGGAGATGATGGGAGTTGTGGTCCACATCTGGAGGGCACCATGTTGTCTGCCTCTAGGTTGGAGTGTTATGCTAGGATTGCAGAGACTCAGGTTTAAGTCACCTGTGAAGTTTATTGGGTGACACTATTTCTCAATCTTGTCAACCTCATTGGGTGGTCATGAGGATAAAATAGGGGGGGCGGACATCGGGGAGAAGCAGAACCATGTACAGCACTCCAAGCACCTTGGAGGGAGGGATTTAAATTTGGTAAAGGTAAAGGTAAAGGGACCCCTGACCATTAGGTCCAGTCGTGACCGGCTCTGGGGTTGCGCGCTCATCTCGCATTATTGGCCGAGGGAGCCGGCGTACAACTTCCAGGTCATGTGGCCAGCATGACAAAGCCGCTTCTGG
The DNA here is from genome assembly GCF_965207765.1 of Zootoca vivipara. Lineage (NCBI taxonomy): Eukaryota > Metazoa > Chordata > Lepidosauria > Squamata > Lacertidae > Zootoca > Zootoca vivipara. Next base: position 39,665,536 of record NC_142585.1, on the reverse strand, counting down.
CGAACCAGAGCAGCACACGGAAACGCCGTTTACCTTCCCGCTGTAACGGTTCCTATTTATCTACTTGCATTTTGACGTGCTTTCGAACTGCTAGGTTGGCAGGAGCTGGGACCAAGCAACGGGAGCTCACCCCGTCACAGGGATTCGAACCGCTGACCTTCTGATCAGCAAGCCCTAGGCTCAGTGGATTAACCACAGCGCCACCTGGGTCCCTAAATTTGGTACATATACACAAATTCTGAAGCTGAATGTGGGAAGATTTGGGGCAGATAAGAGAAAGTACTTTTTCACATAGCAAGCACATTGTTAAACTATGGAACTTGGTCCCACAGGAGGCAGTGATGGCCACCAGCTTGGATAGCTTTGAAAGCAGGTTGGACACATTCATGGACAATAAGGCTGTCACCACTACTAGCCGCAATTGCTATGCTCCACCTCCACAGTCAGAGGCAGTAACGCTTCTGAATAACAGTTGCTGGAAAACACAGGAGGGCAGAGTGCTGTTGTGCTCAGGTCCTGCATGCTGGTTTCCCACAGGCATCTGGTTGGCCCTTCTGGGAACAGGTACTGGATTTGTTGACCATTGGCCTGATCCAGCAAGGTTCTTCTTATGTTCTTAAATAGCCATGATGTGATACATTAATTTCATGATCATTAGCTATTCCTGGCACCAGTCCCTGGTGTATCATGCTCCTATTTTGCTTTGTGCAGAATTTGGGGGTCTCTTACATTGTTTTCTGTTCTTGTTACTTGAACCTACACAGGTGCATTCTAGCATTCTTTCTATCCCTCCAAATAATCATTCTGCCCGGACACTGAGGTCCAGCGCTGAGGGCCTTCTGGCGGTTCCCTCGCTACGAAAAGCCAAGTTACAGGGAACCAGGCAGAGGGTCTTCTCGGTAGTGGCACCCACCCTGTGGAATGCCCTCCCACCAGAGCTCAAAGAGAACAACAATTACCAGACCTTTAGGAGGCATCTGAAGGCAGCCCTGTTTAGGGAAGCTTTTAATGTTTGATGGATTTCTGTATTTTAATATTTTGTTGGAAGCCGCCCAGAGTGGCTGGGGGAACCCGGCCAGATGGGTGGGGTATAAATAATAAATTATTATTATTATTATTATTATTATTATTATTATTATTATTAAACATTACTGAACCTTAGTGAAAAGCCGGAAAGGAAGTGGAAATTGTTGCAGTTTGCTTGTTTGTCTGACATCAGCAATAGAAATCATTCAAGCAAATATGACTGGTATTCGTTCACATTGTTGCTGGGTTGTTTTTTAAGTCCACAAACAATACATAATCGATGGCTTCTTTTGTACATTGATTTGACATTTCCTTTACATTGGAATGACTGTGTTATGTAAATAGTTATGTAACTTACATAAGGCACGTAAGGAGACTAATAATGTTGCAATTGGCAGGAACTGAACTGCAGCAGAACGGAAGCAGGGCTAATTCTGATTAATACAAGTCAGGATAGAAATGGTTGCCTCCTTACATCCCTACTGAACATATCTGAGTTGCAGCAGCAATTTTGCACTGAATACGAGCATATCCATTGTGAGATTAAACAACTCAGTGATTCTATGCTGTTTTTATTTTAAATGAGCCTAGTCCACAGGCAGGAGGCATAATTGGGCACCAGAGCCAAAGCTGTCTGGGAGCACCTTCCTCTTATGCTTGACCTGGGCCTTCACACCTACTTTAGCATATCTTTCTTGTTGGTGAGCCATTTACTTTCATGTGTACAAGTGTGTTATCTCATTGGGGATTCATTCAAAAATAGCCCCCTCTCCCTGCCTGAATTGTTATGATTCAGGATTCTCTCCCCTCACTCTACTCTACAACAGTAGTGGGGAACTTCAGGCCCGAGTGTCAAATACAGGCCTCCAACCATCAGGATCTGCCCTCCACCACAGCCCTCACTGGCCCTCCTTTGCAGCTTCCTTTAGTGTTTTTGCCTGTCTGGAATGTGTCCTTGAACTCTGATCATGCCTATTGCTTGCCAGGTAGGAGCTCAAAGGGGTGTGTGAGCATACGTAGGAACCAGACAACTGCACAAAGATGAAATTTACATTCATTGCTCTGCCCACTTTTGCATACAGGCCTGCCCAGGACTGCCATGTGGGTCCCAGAAGGCTACCCAGAGTGGAATGTGGCCCTTGATCTCAAAAGCATCCCTGCATCCTTGGTCTACACCTTCATTTTGTCTCCTGTGTAGACCAGGGACTCAGCTACATTCATGAAGATTATACTGTGACACCAGATGGCACTGTTGAGTCCCGTTTTTCGCCAACGGGATTTCCCTGTATGAAGTTTACAACACATTTAACTGAATTGCTTTTTTGATGTGTAGCCCAGGTCTATTTTCAACCCCTTTCTCAAGCAATGTATTGCTCAAGTTGAGTGTGGTTCATACCACAATATATTTGCTGGATGAATTATTATTCTCATGCTCAGTAACTGAATTAGACACTTAGCCAGAGATCCTCCTGAGGCTTAAAACGGCAGGCTTGTTCCATTTGTTCCAAACTTGGCATGTGAGAGGTAGAGGGGATGGAAGCTATGAGCCTTGTCTTGCCACCCTTTGCCCTGTGACTCTACTTGATCCTAGAATCTGCCTTGACAAACCAGGCTTTTGTGCAGTTGTGCCTATCTCATTCTGCACCTTTGCTGTTTTTGCAAGAAGCAGAGAATGGTGCAAAGTAAGCTGAGTGTGGCTGTTAACTAATACATCAAAGGATCCCTAAAAGCTTCCCACTCCAAGAAGAAAACACAGAAGAAGCTAGGGGTTGGGGTGGGTCAGGGAGATGAGTAGGGCGGGGTAAGGGCGGGGTAGCTGGGTGGAAAATAAAAACCACAGAGAAAAAGAGCAGGACGATACTCAAGGACGAGCCAACACAATTAAGATAAATAGCCGGAAAAGGGAAAAGGCTGGTGGGAGCTGTGTCCTGCTGCCGCCGCCGACTCTGCTCGATGCATGTTAACACCTCATAACAGCCACCCACTGACAAAAAAGGGAACAAACTTTAAAGAAGATATCAAAGGAGGGCATTAAAGAGAGAGAGGGATTCTCCCAATAGGAAACAGACGCTGCATCCTGCTTACATCCCGGGTGGGGCACGGTGGAGCTTCTTGAACCCAGATGACAAAAGGCTAAAGCAGGATGCCGGTTGACTCGAGGCGCTTCTGGTTGCAATGTTTGACCGTGAGATGTGTAAACATCCCAAATCCCCAGGGACAAAGCAGGTCAAGAATGTGGTACCCATGGGCGGGAGGGGGGTGGGGGGCGGGGAGTCCATGAGCTCCAGATGCTTGAATGCACAGCTTATAGCTGGGCCTGCACTTCTCAGGCTCATGCAGCTTTGTTGCTATGTCTGTGCAATTCTAAACTGTGGGTGGAGGCACCCCCCTGGTATGTGTGTGTGTCATAGCTGCCAAGTCTCCCGCTGAAAAAGGCAGGATCAGCAGCGGCACGGCACTGGAAGCCGCTTCTACGCATGTCTGGACATGCGTAGAAGCAACTTCCGGTGCCGGCACCGCCCGATTTCCGGTGCCCAAACATGTCCATGCATAGAAGCAACTTCTGGTGCCGCGCTATCCATGTCTGGGCACCGGAAATCGGGCGGCGCCAGCACCCAAAATGGAGCCTCCCTGGCAGGTAGGAAATCCGGGGGATTTACGGGATTTTTTCCAATCTGGGCTGCCAGCGGGAAACGGTTTAAAATATGGGGTTTCCCCGCAAAAAACGGGAGACTTGGCAGCTATGGTGTGTGTGTGTGTGTGTGTGTGTGTGTGTGTGTGTGTGTGTGTGTGTGTGTAAGGCTAGCAATAGGTTCCAGGGAGGAACAGGATCCTGAGCAGGGCTGGTCCTACTGTATGGCAGAGTGAGGCCAGTGCTTCAGGTGGCAGATGCTGTAGGGCAGCATTCCTCTCTCTTCGAAGACAAAAATGTGTGTGGTACATGGGCTACCCCATACCACATCAACTAGCCTGCTGTCCTCATGTGCTCTGGAAGACATCCTGTCACCAGTGAGATTCAATGGCTAGTCCAGTTGGCTTTTGCATGAGGAATGGGAGGGCACCACTTGTTGTTTATCTCATTGAGTCAAGGCTCAGATTATCTGCCACACACACAGATAAATCCCACGTTCAGTTTCCGGCATCCCCAGGTAGGCCTGGGAGAGATCTCTGTCTGAAAGCCTGGAGAGCCATTGGCCATTTCCGGTTAGTGTAGGCAGCACCAGTTGCATAAAGTACACTGAACTGGATGGACTAATGGTCTGACTCAGTATAAGGCAGCTTCCTATGTTCCTAGGAGGAATCCATATTAAACAGAATTATACATGGGATTTGGTGGTTTCAACTCAATCATTGCCCGTAATGGTCCACCTTCTGCATCCAGCACCCGCTTAATGCCACTCATACATTGTACTTTTTTTTTTTACTATTATATAAAAACACTGACTAATCACTGACTAATCATATCGAATAAAATAAGTGTATTATATGGAGAGAATGTATAAAAGAGTCAACTCTGATCCTGGGGTTGATATAGTGCCTCCTATCAGATTATCTACATAGCAAAAATAAAAATAAAAAATCCTTCCAGTAGCACACCAACTAAGTTTGTCATAGGTATGAGCTTTCGTGTGCATGCACACTTCTTCAGATACTGAAGAAATGTGCATGCACACGAAAGCTCATACCTATGACAAACTTAGTTGGTCTCTAAGGTGCTACTGGAAGGATTTTTTTATTTTTATTTTGACTGCGTCAGACCAACACGGCTACCTACCTGTAACTAGTACATAGCAAAATTTTATTCTCAGCCTCATAAAAGAAGGTATAGCCACAATGATCCAATAGAAACATTTTATTATGCAACAAAGCACACACCCACACACACCCACTAGATTGACAGTACAATCCCTTTAAATATTGAAGGCAGATCTAAGTGCACAAAATTTCTTGGGCTAAACTTATACTTAATATTGTACAGATAGAAATTGAAGTCTGCTTAACTGTGGGATTCCAGAACTTGAATCAGGAATCTTATTGATCATGAGCTAGAATGTCAGCATGAGAGCTACTTGGAGCTCCATGGCCACCCACTTTTTTGTTCAGATTGCTGATACCAGGGCAACTCAAGGAAATGTACACAAATGTGCTTATTAGGCGAACATATGTATAAAATGCATGTCTTAGTGAAAATAACATGTACAATGCATTATATTGGGGGAATTGCTTAAAAAGCTGTGTACATCAGGTACAATTGAATACAAAGATACTTTAGGAGAAATTTCTGCACTAAATTGCTGGCAGATTTTTTTTGCAGAATTGTGTATATTAGGCAGTATCACATTCAACAATGTGCATCTTAAGAGAAAATTTGCACTACAGCACTAATGAAATTTGCAAAGTGATGCAGAAATATAGAATAATTGAGCTTAACACCAGAAAAAAAGAAACAGAGGGAAAGTGAAATTGATAGATTTGTCTTAGTCCTGTTAAGTAATGTAAAAACTGGATTTAATGGTCTTATGCCCTCCCTCTTCTTTAGCTGGCATAATGTGTACGACTTTGCAAACTTCAAAATAGAGGAAGCCATTGTTTTCAATGTGGCTTCTTGTATTCTTACAGAGGTAGTTTTAAGTGGAGGTTTAGACCATATTGCTTCCCATATTTATTCCTCTATCAAATCACTCACCCACACTGATCACAGTCCCTGAGAAGAGCCTGATACTTTACTAAGTAAAAATTTGTATATATTGGAAGCCATACCCTTATTACTTAAGGTTGCAATAACACACAGTAGTTCAAAGGGTGTCAAGGGGGGCACCTCCTGCTCACTTTGCTGAATAAAGAACTAGATATCTGCCCTAAAGTACCGATAGGACCATAGCACGACAGGAGTGCCTGGCGTGCTATGGTCCATGGGGTCACGAAGAGTCGGACACGACTAAACGACTAAACAACAACAACAACCGATAGGAAGGTGCTGTCACTATGGGACAATATTATTATTATTATCATCAAAGTAGGTGGCTGTAATATTCAATTTATTATTTATTTATTTATTTATTTATTTATTTATTTATATACCGCTTAAAAGATCCTAGGGCAGTGCTTAACATTAAGAACATATTTTACAAAGCATAATAAAAAATATATGATATAAAGCAGTGGTTCCCAATTAGCTAATTACTGAGGACCCCCTATTTTTCAAAAGCCAAGCCACGGACCCACTACTTTCGAAAATTTTGATAACTCTATGGTTGTTACCTGTGCAAAGCAATTTTTTAAAGAAAATATCGATTAGCCCCCTAATAAGCAAAGGATTTTAGGTATACAGTCATACCTCGGGTTACAGATGCTTCAGGTTGCGTGTTTTCGGGTTGCGCACCGTGCCGAACCCAGAAATACCAGAATGGGTTACTTCTGGGTTTTGGCGCTTGCGCATGCACAGAAACACTAAATCACGCTTTGCGCATGCGCAGAAGCTCCGAATCATGACCGTGTGTGCGTAGACGCGGTGCTGCAGGTTGCGAATGCTGCAGGTTGCAAACGTGCCTCCCGCACGGATCATGTTCGCAACCCGAGCGTCCACTGTACTAAAAAAACAAAAAAAACAAAAAAACCAGACCATAACATGCCTATCCCCAGACAGTAGGAAAAACTTGTCTCCATTGCTCCACTAGAAAGAAAGAAAGAAAGAAAGAAAGAAAGAAAGAAAGAAAGAAAGAAAGGAAGGAAGGAAGGAAGGAAGGAAGGAAGGAAGGAAGGAAGGAAGGAAGGAAGGAAGAAAACTAATTGTGTACCTAACTTGCAATTGCTCTATATGCAGAAGGCTTTTTATATGAGAGAATATTCAAACATGCTATTCCTTACTTCTAATCTGAGATGGTACATTTTAGGAAAACTTTGCAGCATATGGTCTGCTAACTGGGGGTCTTGCACCTTCAAGACATAGGTGAAGGCTTGGTCAGGGCTTGATAAAGTATTGGTGAAGACTGAGTAGAAAACAGCTGGAATTTTGTAATGTTGTAATAGTACTACTGTAGTAGTAGTAGTAGTAGTAGTAGTAGTAGTAGTAATTATTTAGTCCTCCTGTGCCCAAGTTTCATCCCTGGCTTAAAGAGATTAATTACTTAAATACAGTACTGATTTGGAGTCAGGTTTTTATTCTTGCTGATTACCCAATAGGAACAACCCTCTTTTTAATTTATAAGGATTCTGTCACACATCTTTTTTCTCCCACCCACAAATGTAGCCACATAGCTTCCCACAACTAAATAAGCCTGGGTGATGTATTGATACATCAATACAATACACTGCTGAGAGCGGTGGTGGTTTCACTTGCGATATACTGTACCGCCGAGTGAAGCGGCCATCGCGGTCTAGGACTGGCATGAGGGGCAGACCACGATGGCCGCTTCACTTGGCGGTATATCGCAAGTGAAACCACCACTGCTCTTGGCTTCCTCCAATAAGTGGTGGTGGTTTCACCAGTGATATACTGCTGAATGAAGCCACCATCCCACTCTGTCCTCATACTGGCAGAGGGAGAAACGAGCTGCATTAGCAAGGTGCAATACAGCTTGTTCTTCCCTCCGCTTCTTTATAGTGCTCGGCTGCGGAGTGTGCGGCTGCCTTGCCTCAACCAAGCAGTTTTACAGAACCCCTGGTTTGCCACCTCTTGGGACAGGGAGACATAGAAAGGCCTCGGATGACAAGCACAGGAGTCCAGGTTGGTTTATATGGAGAGAGGCAGTCCTTGAGGTTCTGAGTTGTGCAAGGTTTTAAAAGAGGATTCAATGAATTTACTATGTCGATGGCTCCTAACCCTGGTGGCTTCTGCTAGCTCCACTGTCTGAAAACCAGTTGCTGGAAACCACAAGAGGGAAGAGTGCTGTTGCACTCGGGTCCCTCTTTGTGGCTTCTCATCAAGGCATCTGCCTAGACCCTGGGGACAGGATGCTGGCCAGGATCTTCAGACTTGGGTCCCAAGATATTGTTGGGCTACAACTCCCATTGCCCCCAGGCAGCATAGCTGATAGGGTGATGTTGTTGTTTAGTCGTTTAGTCGTGTCTGACTCTTCGTGACCCCATGGACCATAGCACGCCAGGCACTCCTGTCTTGCACTGCCTCCCGCAGTTTGGTCAAACTCATGTTCGTAGCTTCATGATAGGGTGATAGGGAGTTGTAATCCAAGTACATTTAGGGACCCAAAGTCAGAAAACCACGATGGAGACTAATTGTGAGCGAGGTGGACCAGTGGTGACTGTGTAAAACACATTCCCTGCTTGGCTAGCATGTTACTCATCCATGGGAAAATGTGAAAGGAGCGCTCCTTTGCATAGCATGGTTATTGATTATCACCATCATTGATTTATTAATTGCCTTTTAAACTACTGTCTCAAGGCAATTTACATATAATAAATAATAACTGCAATAAGTTAAAGGTAAAGGGACCCCTGACCATTAGGGCCAGTCTTGACTGACTCTGGGGTTGCGGTGCTCATCTCGCATTATTGATCAAGGGAGCCGGCGTATAGCTTCCAGGTCATGTGGCCAGCATGACAAAGCTGCTTCTGGAGAACCAGAGCAGCACACGGAAACACCGTTTACCTTCCTGCCACAGCGGTACCTATTTATCTACTTGTACTTCGTGCTTTCGAACTGCTAGGTTGGCAGGAGCTGGGACCGAGCAACGGGAGCTCACCCCTCGCAGGGATTTGAACCGCCGACCTTCTAATCGGCAAGCCCTAGGCTCTGGTTTAACCCACAGTGACCCTAATAACTGCAATAAATAACTGTAATTTTTTAAAAAAGAGTTAAAAACAACAAATACATTTAAAACAAGACCAGAACCTGAACAAAATAGACACTCGTGGTAAAGGCCCATTTTACCCAACTGCATGGGAAAGTCTTTCAGAACAAAAATATATTCATTTTATTCCTGGAAAGTGCAGGAAGTGAGTTCCTGTGGTATCTTGACAGGAATGCTATCCCACAGAGCAGGGGCAGCCACAGAGAAAGCCTTGCTCTGAGTTTCTGCAGTGAGAGATTCTTAGATTTTTGGAACTTGCAGGAGAAACTCTCCAGCATACCGCAGTGATCTACTGGGTGTATAAAGGATAAGTAACCTGATGCTGCGCTGATGGTTAGGCCACCAAGAGCTATAGCATTGGGGTAGGGGGTCCAGGGAGCATCAGCCTCTGTGTATGCAGGCTGTGGATTGAATCTAAATACTATAAATGCTGTACTATATTTTGCTGGTGAAGAGGGCAGACCCTTCTTTCAGTCTCAGCAATGTGACCCTCCACTGGATATCGGTCCAACTCTTGCCTGCCAAATCCACAAGCCAAGAACGCCAAAGATGATCCAAGTAGAAAAATACAACTGGGGGGGGGGGCGGGCGGGCGGGGGGGAGCTGCTTCTCCACAACCTCTTTATGATACAGCTATAGACTTATTTTTATTGTTCTTCCTTATAAAATATACATAGCTTTTTATTGAATTGCCTGCTGTCGAAATCTGCAAGAATTTTATTGCTTTTTACTGTCCTGGAGAGGAATGAAAACAGCACTTTCCATGTAATTCTGTAAGAAACCAAGACAGTAAATCTAATTTTGCCCAATGTAGGATCAATGATGAAAAATCATACAGTGAACGGGAAATTGGTGACATCAGTGTCAAGGGGGTTGGGGATATGTTACACGGACACTGAGCTTCTTTACGTCTGGGATTTTTACATTGAGGTGATTTCTAAATTGGAGGGGGTTGTCCTTCAGTTTCAGGAAAAAACACATATAGAACATGTACAGAATTCATACAGAAGGTCCTCAGCATCTCCAGGTAAATGGATGCTATGGAGCAGGGTTTGGAAGGAGCTCCTAAACAGACTGCACCCTGAACAAACTAAACAATTCTTTGGGGAGCCACGGTTGTTTAAAGTAGTATCATACCACTTTAAATGTGTAGTGGAGATGGAGCCTAAGTTAGGCCCACTCAAATGGATCTGCTTGAAGTCAAACTTACCGTAATTGGGTTGAAATCAACAAGCATGAGTAACTTGTCAATTGATTTAATTGGGTCTCCTCTGAGTAGGAATTTTGTTGTCGTTTAGTCGTGTCCGACTCTTCGTGACCCCATGGACCAGAGCACACCAGGCACTCCTGTCAAACTCGTGTTCCACTGCCTCCAGCAATTTGGTCAAACTCGTGTTCGTAGCTTCAAGAACACTGTCCAACCATCTCGTCCTCTGTCGTCCCCTTCTCCTTGTGCCCTCCATCTTTCCCAGCATCAGGGTCTTTTCCAGGGAGTCTTCTCTTCTCATGAGGTGGCCCTGAGTAGGAATAGCATTGGACAAAATCCATTGATAAGAAATTATGACAGTTACGCAAAGAAGAAGTTAACACAGTGGCCTGTAACATAATGGGAAATTGCTTATAATTTTATGGTTGGATAGCATACATCATTTTATTTAAAGGGTGAGCCGAAGCAACTGCTTGCACTTTTCTCCCCTTATCTGATCAAAGAGCCAGCAATGGCAGTAGCCCCCCCCCCCCGCCACCAGATTTGGATCCAGCAGTTAAAGTTCCCCTAATTGCGTTTGCATGTTTCATATTACAGCCGTTTTGCTTCTCAAGGCTTCTGCCGGACAGTTCTAAAGCCGTGTATCACTTGGCCAGATAAGCTCTTTATGAAAGGTACTTTTCAGTCTCCTCAGCACCATCACACACACATATATAGACATGCACTGCTTTGCAAAGTTCAAACCTTAATGGGCTTTTTATGAAATGTAATTCAGAGATGAGTCAAGGTTTCCAGCATTACACGTTGCAGCCATTTTTCAGGTCATGGTCAGGTCTCTGTGAGGCCTACGGGCCTCTTTTGTTGGCAGGAGATGCAACCATCTTTCCTTTGCTTCTGCTCCAGCCTGGTTGATGTGTCCAAAAAAGTAGTCAATGTTTATGCATAAGACAGATGGGGTGTGTGTGTGTGTGCGAAATCTCCTCCTGACCTGCATCTCTCTTCCATCTCTGCTCATCCTTCCCTCAGACTTCTTTCACAAAGGCACAGGTACGACTTCTTCCTGGCTTTCAGTTCTCCCTTTCTCGCAATTTCCATTTGGCCTTTTTGAAACTGAATCTTTGCCCCGAACCCTCACCTCACTGAGTTTCTAAATGGAACATTGAAACAATAGGTCGCATCTAGTACAGTGGAGTCTACTCCATTGGAGCAAAGTGTGGTGTAGTGGTTAAGAGCGGTGGACTCGTAATCTGGGGAACCGGGTTCGCGGCTCAGCTCCTCTACATGCAGACTTCTTTGAAGTCTCTCACCCGCACCCACCTCACAGGGTGTCTGTTGTGGGGGAGGAGGGGAAAGGAGATTGTTAGCTGCTTTGAGACTCCTTCGGGTAGTGATAAAGCAGGATATCAAATCCAAACTATTCTTCTTCTTCAAATCGGGCAGGGCCCCAACAAGTTCTGTCTGCCCCCCGAAGCCAGTCCTCAACCCCCTGCCTTTTCACATAAGCCCTGTAGGAAGCAGGCCCGTCCTAGCCATAGAGGCTAGTGGCGCGGAGAACCACGGCGCCGGGTGCTGGAAGGGTGCCAAGTGAGCGCAGGGTTCCGGCGATCTGGCCAGGACTGCGCTCCTTCTCCGAGGACTCCGCGCTGTGCCTCCTTCTCGTTTCCCCAGCACTGGGTTCCGCTCTTGCTGGTCCCGCGGTGCGCGCACTGGTGGCGAAGCTTGACTGAGCGGAACCCAGCACTGGGGAAACGAGAAGGAGGCGCAGCACGGAGTCCTCGGAGGTGTCCTCCCGATGCTGCCGCGGTCTGCTTGGCACTCCCGGGCCCTTGGAGAGGCTCTGGAGGGGGGCGCTGGAGGGACCTAGCACCAGGGCGCTGGATGGGCTTAAGACGGCCCTGGCAAGAAGGTGGAATTGCCTGCACTTCCTTCCTCCCACCTTCCCCTCCAATGCCCCTTGCACTGGCTGCCATTTCCCCTTATGGTACCATATAAAGAAACATTATATCCAAAACTAGGATACTACAACCTCTCCTAGACAATGACAGTTCTCTTTCTCAAGCTCTGGGAGGAAGACTTTTCATTGCCTACAGACAGCCACCCAATCTTAAACAACTCCTCACCCACAATAATACAACCACCAGACTTAACATGGACACTGGTGACTGGTACCAGAGCCTGCAATAAACCCAGATGCCAACTTTGCTGCCACATACACCTGGACAACACCATTACTGGCCCCAACAACATCAAACATACCATCTCAGGACTATTCAATTGCTCATCTTCTAACATTGTGTATGGCATCAAATGCCAACAGTGCCCTTCAGCTCTCTATATTGCACAAACCGGCCAAACCCTACGCAAAAGGATAAATGGACATAAATCTGACATCAGGAATCACAAGACAGAGAAACCAGTAGGAGAACACTTCAATCTCCCGGGACATTCTATACAAGATCTCAAAGTAGCTGTCTTATTACAAAAGAATTTCAGAAATAGACTGGAAAGAGCAGTTGCTGAACTGCAATTTATCACCAAACTTAAAACCATGGAGAGACCTGGTCTGAATAAAGACATTGGATTCTTATCTCATTATACATGATAAAGCTATCTTTAGCCATCTCACCCCTTGCTTTTTCCTGTAAGACCAGTCGTTAACAGTCATCAACGGGTTTTCACACCTATCAGCCAATCACCTATTCCCACCACCCTTCTGAGTAATACCCCTCCCCACCCTCTCACTATATATAAGGGTCTGGTGACTTCTGTTTCAGTGTATCTGAAGAAGTGTGCATGCACATGAAAGCTCATACCAATGACAAACTTAGTTGGTCTCTAAGGTGCTACTGGAAGAATTTTTTTTATTTTGTTAGGATACTGGGAGCCACTTTAGGTTTTTTTTTTTAAAAAAGCAATGCTTTGAATGTGTTGTAAAATGCAACGCCAGATGGCGCCAGAGAGCAAATTCATTTTCTATATGATTTTTACATAGCGTTTTTCTTCTTCTTTTGTTATAACAATTTAATTTCTAACTTATTTATAGAGGTTCCCCCCTGTGTGTAGAACCACCCTGGGAGCAGCAGGTAAAGACGGCAGATGAGTGTCGCCAGAAAAACTTATTAATTGCTTTCTGCATAATTGTCTCAAGGCAATATACAATAAAACAGCAACAAACAGTTAAAAATAGCCAATACATTTAAAACAAAATTAAAACAATACAAAAACATGGGAAAGATTTGTTTACCCTGCTGGGACAGACTGTTGGAACAAAAATATTTTTAGTTGTATCTCAACAGGAATTGTATTCCACAGAACAGGGGCAGCCACAGTGAAAACCCTCTGAGTTACTGTTTGGTACCATTACTTTTGGCACTCTCTATTTTTCCTTTCAGGATTATTGAGTGGATGATCTCATGGATGATCCCATCCAATTAGGAATCACTTGATGGTATGGCATCACAGCAGCACATATCCAGTCAGATTTGCCTACATTATGACCTCAGACACAAACATGGAGGTCAAATTAGGGCAGCTGGGAGTGGGTTCAATGCTTGATAGATTAATCACATACGTGGTGCAGTACTAGCCAATCAGGGATGATGCTGTGAATTGAGTATAACATTGCAGTGTCACATAGCCATCAAGAATGGCTATGTGAAAATGCCTTGAAAGCACGAGAAGGCAAGAGAACGCAATGCAAATTAAAGACAAAGATAATCACAATACATGCATTTTAGTTCAAATTCTACCCTAGTAGGGTACACATTACCGTATTTTTCCTTCCATAAGACACACTTCTTTCCTCCTAAAAAGTAAGAGGGAATGTCTGTGCGTCTTATGGAGCGAATGCGTGGTCCCTGGAGCCGATTTGCCCAAGGGCTAAAGGCAGATCATGTTTTTTTTTAAAAAAGAAAGAGCTAAAAGCTAACAAGAGGGGATGAGAAAGGAACCTGCTCAGCAGCTGATTGCAAGAGATTGCCTAGGCCTCAATTGTTGTCTGCAGAGGGAGACATGTGACTGGCTGATTAGATTATCTGTCTGGAAACTGTAGAAATGGGTCCCTTTCCTAGAGAAGCTGCAGAGCTGTGAGTTGAACCCCATAAAACAGGATTTTTTCCCTTTGCAAGGAAACTCAGCAACTTTGAGCTGATCCTAAAAAATGGCGCTTGCCTCCTTTGCAAAAAAGATGCTCAACTCTGAGCTGACAATCCCCCCCCAAAAAACGGGGCTTTTTCCATTTGCAAAAAAAGCTGCACAACTTTCAGCTGATCCTAAAAAAAATTTGGAGCTTTCCCCCTTTGCAAAATAAGCTTCCTAAAATATTTAATTGGGGGGGGGGGCAAAGGAACCTAGGCAATTCAAGAAAGCGAAATATATTTTTCTTGTTTTTCTCCTTGAAAACTAGGTGCGTCCTATGGTCAGGTGCATCCTATGGAGCGAAAAATACGGTACTTGGCTGGAGAGCAGCTTTGCAAAACTCAGAAAAGTGCACATTTGAAAGGATGGCTGTGTTTTGGTTCATCTATTGTTTTAGAAAGTGCAAATCAGATAGGCTCTCTTTTCAAAGCGAGCTGAATCAAATTTCTTCCTCTTCCTTTCTCATCACAGTGCAACTAGGCACTTGTTTACAAGAACATTTTCTGTCCTAGATGAATACATACATACTCTCCCCTACCACTCCATAAAAAGAGCTGGAAGCTTTCTTGAAAAACAAAAGTCACTAAAACTAAATTTATCTCTGTCTTCTATCTATCTAATCTATCATCTATCTATCATCTAGTTTGTTTGTTTGTTTGTTTAAAATATCAACCTGGTAGAGGCAAATAATAAAAGAGTTCCTGAATAGTACAATTTCAGTTTGTGGTTGAGAGGGCTCCTGCCTGAATGCCCCACTTGGGGAAATAAATACTGTAACTCAAAAGCCTGTATTCCCTGCACATAGAAAACTGAGTTTGAATGCTTCTTCATGGTGTGCTACTTTTCTATGCAGAGGGAAGGACCCCCCTCCCCATTCCCCCTGCTTTGCAGACTATGGAATGCAGTACGTGAGGGGATGGGGTCTGAAAACTAGTGGGGAGGGTATGGAACGGAGTATTCTAGAAAAAAAAAGCATGGCTGGCTAAAACACTGGTGAGTTTTTAATGTCTGATGTTTTATCGCTTTTTATTATTATTATTAGCATTAATTCTGTTGGGAGCTGCCCAGAATGGCTGAGGAAACCCAACCAGATGGGTGAAGTATAAATATAATAGTAACAATAGTAACAATAGTAACAATAGTAACAATAGTAATAGTAATAATAATAATAATAATAATAATAATAATAATAATAATAGAGGACTACTTCATTTTGTAACTATGCAAAACATTTGTTGTTAGTCCCACTTGTTACTTTCTTGTTTTCTTGTTTCAGAATTCAGTGAAGAGACACCTAATGGTTTACTGAGGGATGTGGGTAGCTCTGTGGTCTAAACCACAGTGCCTAGGGCTTGCCGATTAGAAGGTCGGCGGTTCGAATCCCCGCGACGGGGTGAGCTCCCATTGCTTGGTCCCAGCTCCTGCCCACCTTGCAGTTCGAAAGCATGTCAAAGTGCAAGTAGATGAATAGGTACCGCTCTGGCGGGAAGTTAAATGGCGTTTCTGTGCGCGGCTCTTGTTTCGCCAGAAGCGGCTTAGTCGTGCTGGCCACATGACCCAGAAAAACTGTCTGTGGACAAATGTCGGCTCCCTCGGCCTGTAAAGCGAGATGAGTGCCGCCACCCCAGAGTCGTCTGCGATTGGACCTAACAGTCAAGGGTCTTTTTTTAATGATTTACTGTATTAGTAAGTCTAGTTCAAGACTAGTTCAGAGACAACTATCAGTAATGGGTTGAAGAGCTCCGCATTCCCTCCAAAGAAAGGAAACATTTAAGAGAGAGATCACTTAAAAGTGATGGTTTGGAAGGTACATGAAGCCTGCAAACTGCTCTCTCTGTGCTGGCCAGGGCTAATGTGGCCAAGGCAATCAGGAGGGTACCAGTATGAAGAAGGCTGCTTGTTACTCCTCCGTTTCCTGCAGTTCATGAATCACCCAACCCCTGGCGGCCTGAAGTACAGAAATTCAGGAAGAGCTTTACTGTTTGTGCTGATCTGTACAAACTGAACATTGGCTTCTATTAAATAACTAAGCACATCGACCCTTTCCTTAAAAGTAAAATAAAATAAATCTAGGTGATAATTATTTGTGCCTCATATTTCAAACAACTGGTGATAGGTACACTGGCAGGACCCCAGCCAGAAGTAACCCTTTCCAGCGCACAAATGCAGCAACTGTCCACTGATTATCACACTTAATCATTCTCCTTGCACTGGAATCAATGACAGGGTGGTTAAAGGTCTATCTAGTTGGCCGTTCCACCATTAATGAGTTTATAACAAAGCTGCCACCATAATGTTTTAGTGTTGCGTTCCCCTCCCTACACTTTTTATTTTATTTTATCGATTTCAATAAAAAGGGTAATTTGAAGACAGACTGGGGTGACATATTTGGGAAGATGATTGCACAACCGGGGGCAGGGGGAAAGTGGGCGCATAAAGGGCAAACACAGGGCACACAGAAGGAAAAATGAGGTTTGCAGCTCGTTTGTAATTTTTATGGAGCTTGTGTGTTTTGTAAGCTCAGCCCATAATAAGTAAAAGACATATTAAGGCCCAAGCACAGCCATATTTCCTGCAAAAGCAGAGTTGTGTGTCTGAACCAACTTTAATCAGTGAGCCAGTGTAGTGTAGGAATAGTGTGGGCCTTAGTCAAGGGGTGGCTTTAAAAGTTTTGACAAATTTGTGGAGAGGGCTGTTTCTAGCCATGATGGCTATGCTCTGTGGTAAAGTTCCTGAATACCAGTTGTTGGAAGCCACAGGAGGGGAGAGGGCGCTTTTCCTCCGGTCCTGCTCACAGGCATCCAGGTGGCCACTGTGAAAAGAGAAGGCTGGACTAGATGGACCACTGCCCTGATCTGGCGGGATCTTCTTATACTGTATTCTTATAAGGCTTACACTGAATTCTTGACACAGTTTTTGAAAAGTGCCCTGGGCCTGTCACTTTCTTTCTTTCTTTATTAATCTTTATTGAAATGTCAAACAAAATCATACAGTTAAAATGCATACAAACAATAATTTTTAAACAATAAACTATATAAGCAAAACAAACAAATCATACATGCCTCTTTTGCATAAATCTACTAACAAATATCAAAATCATATATTTAAATCACACAAACTGTCTTAATGTTAATGACTTTTTATTAATTTTATATAAATTCATATTCAGATCAACTTCCACTCGTCATCCTCCCGGGCTAATAAATTCACTTCTTTTTGGACTGCTTTCTCGGGCCTGTCACTGTCTCTTGGTCAAATCTCCTTTCTTGTGAAGACAAAGCAAAATAAATTCATGGATGCCTTGAACTCCTCAAGGGAATGGTGGGGGACAAGTGTAACAATGATGTATTAAAATGTTTTGCAGTCTGGATGCAAACAAGGAATCAAGCTGATATGTGTCACCAAAAAGCCATTCCATCTGTACCCAATTAATAAATTACACAGAATGGGGAACCAGGCCAGAGTAAACAGCTTTATAGGACCAAATAATACTCCATTGGCCTCCCTGTGTCCCCTGAACTTTGCTTTGATAACTGCAGAACCGCCCTCTGACCACTTGCAGTGCTGGTTCTTCAATGCAAGGGAGAGCCAATCAGCAGCCCCTTTCTCTGGCAACCATGATGGCCTAAGGGGTAACGTGCCTGATTTCTCCCTGGTAGAGAGTTCACTGTGTTCTCCTGCACTCACTTATCCTGTTACTGATTATTCACAAATTTGACTTTTATCTTTGGTATCTTTTGCCATTAGGCATCTTGAAATCTCTTCCTTCTCTGTGTACAAAAGATTTACTCAGAGCAGGTGCCCGACAAATATTGCTGGACTCCAACTCCCATCATCCGTGACCATCGGCCATGCTGGCTGGGGCTGATTGGAGTTGTAGTCTAACAATATGTGGAGGGCACCACATTGGTCACACATGCCACAGAGCAGTGGTTCCCAAACCTATTTGACCTACCACCCCCTTTTCAGGAAAAAATTACTCCGTGCACCCCTGCAAGTCTACCTTCTGTCAACTGACTTGACCACTGATCAGTTATAACTTGCATTTTTGGAAAACAAAGTAAATACTGGTAAAAAGTGCGGCACTTACCATAACAACTTCATGGCGAGTACTGCCACCTTTTTTTCTAGAAGCAAAGCACAGATCACGATGAGTTTAACTCTATGTTACATCGGTAAGCATCATTACACAACAGATGGAACATGTACAAATGGTTTTTCGAAACTGAATGAGAAGGTGGACTAGGCTCCAGGATTAAAAACCCATTGGGTAGACTGGAATGAAGCCCGTTGGCTCAGTCCAATACACTCCAGGGGCAGGGCCGGTGCTGCAGCCTGCCTGCCATTGGACAAATAGGCAGATAAGCTGCAATCCACTTCCTGGGCCTTTGTTGTTGTTGTTGTTTAGTCGTTTAGTCATGTCTGACTCTTCGTGACCCCATGGACCAGAGCATGCCAGGCACTTCTGTCTTGCACTGCCTCCCGCAGTTTGGTCAAACTCATGTTCGTAGCTTCGAGAACACTGTCCAACCATCTCGTCCTCTGTCGTCCCCTTCTCCTTGTGCCCTCCATCTTTCCCAACATCAGGGTCTTTTCCAGGGAGTCTTCTCTTCTCATAAGGTGGCCAAAGTATTGGAGCCTCAGCTTCACGATCTTTCCTTCCAGTGAGCACTCAGGGCTGATTTCCTTCAGAATGGATAGGTTTGATCTTCTAGCAGTCTATGGGACTCTCAAGAGTCTCCTCCAGCACCATAATTCAAAGGCATCAATTCTTCAGCGACCAGCCTTCTTTATGGTCCAGCTTTCACTTCCATACATCACTACTGGGAAAACCATAGCTTTAACCATACGAACCTTTGCCGGCAAGGTGATGTCTCTGCTTTTTAAGATGCTGTCTAGGTTTGTCATTGCTTTTCTCCCAAGAAGCAGGCGTCTTTTAATTTTGTGACTGCTGTCACCATCTGCAGTGACCTGGGCCTAGGTGAAGCTGAAACCCCTTGCCTCCAGCCCAACCACTGGGTCCAGGGGAGGCATTGTTGCTGTCACATAACAGCGCCCAATCTGGCAGTAAGCATCATTACAGAACAGATGTAACGTATGAACGGTTTTTTCAAAATTTTATTATCTTCTTTATGCTTCCACCACCCCCTTATTTATATTCAATGCCCCCCAATTGCATCCAAGGCTACTGCTGTCCCCCTGGATTGATCCAGCGTCCCCCAGGGGGTGGTACCACCCATTTTGGGAAACATTGGCATAGAAGAAAAGGCAAGGCAAGTGTTATTTTAATTCCACAATGCTGCTCTATTTTTTATTGAAAAAATAAAGCACATTGATGCAGGAGTAGATATTTAAAATACGGAGCTTGGGAAAGTATTCTTGTCAGACATTGTGGTATGTGGCTCCTGGCCATTTGAGATTGTATCCTGAGCTCCTTAAAGTATTCTGGGCTTTTGGAAATACTAGCCTAAGCAGTTCTGAGTAATATTTCGGGAAAGTATTATATTGGCTTTAGCTACTATAAGTCTAGAATTAGTAACAAAACTCCAGTCAAGTACCTGATGAAAACAAGGCATTCTTAAAAGATGGGGGTATGTTTAAAAGCAACACACCCTGGGGCTGTATGAAAGATCCCCTGATTTCAAAAGATGGGATTAGGAAGAAATGTCGTTTTTTCAAGAGCCTCTCCCTTGAAAAATAAAAGAAAAATAAAGCAAACTTTAAGAAGCTTGAGAATCAAAGCCCTCCATTTTATTATTATTTTAAGATTTTGTTAATTAATTGATAAGCCATACACAGGGCACAATCCATTAAAATGTTAAGAGTTCTTAAATTCCCTTGATATGCTTCTGAATGTCAGTTGCTGGAAACTGCAGGAGAGGAGAGTGCTGTTGTGCTCAGAACATGCTTAGGGCTTTCCATAGGTTCCCTGTTATGAAGGAGGTGAAGATTGAGCTGTAGTGTGTAGGGCGAAAAGCTGAAAACCAAACCCAACACTGCCACATGAAAAAAGCAAGGCAGCCCTAAAGACCAGAGGGAGAGATTGGAGAGAGGACGACATCACAAGTGCTGTCCAATCAGCAATGCCCAAAGTCATGTAGCTTTCTCTTCTCTTCTCTTCTCTTCTCTTCTCTTCTCTTCTCTTCTCTTCTCTTCTCTTCTCTTCTCAAGCTTGACTCTGAAGAGGAAAATATGCATTTGTGTTAAGTGTGCCTGCAAGCTTCTCCTAGCTATCTGGCTGGGCACTGTGAAAACAGGATGCTGGTCTCTATGGGCTGTTGGCCTGATCCAGCAGAGCTCTTCTTGTGTTGATTCCAGTGGGAGAATTCTTGGCATTGAAATGGTGACTTAAATAAAAAGTATTTAATTTGGTTGTATTCTACCCATGCTGCCTTTTGAGAGAAAACATGCCTAAGGTGATGAATGCCACGAACACCACAATTAAGTACATAGCTGTCAAGTACCCCATTTCCCCCAGGAAACCCCCGTATTTTCTTACCGTTTCCCGCTGGTCTCCCGAATGGATTTATATCCTGTAAATCCCCTGGAAAGCAGCTCCTGCCGGCGGCCATGTTTCTGGTGCCGCTCTGCCCATGTATGCACACCGGAAATCAGGCAGTGCCAGCATCGGAAGTCGCTTCTACGCATGTCTGGAAGTGCTTAGAAGTGACTTCTGATGCTGCTCTGCCCATTTCCAAAATGGCCGCGGGGCCAGAATTTGCTTTTATGCATGTCCGGAAGTGTGTAGAAGCGACTTCTGACACTGCAGACATTTTGGAAATGGGCAGAGCAGCACCAGAAGTTGCTTCTACGCATGTCCGGAAGTCGCGTAGAAGTGACTTCTGGTGTCGTGCCGCTGCTGGTCCCGGATTTTTCAATCCGGACCTTGGCAGCTATGATTAAGTAGCCTTAAAAACATGGAATAATTAGTTGAAAACAATAAGTAATATTATTGATGACTAGCCACAGGACCACTAATTACTAATGAAGTGTTTTGACAAGGGATGTTGGGAGAATTCTGAGAAAAGCAGAAATGGGAACAGAAATTGACAATGTTTGCTCAGTCTTCCCATGTCCAGAAGAGAAATCAATTCAATTAAAACAACCAGCATTTGTTGCTGTTGTTTCTTTCAGCCTAATTTATTATGTTTTCCCCTATTTGCATTGCATTCTGTTTCCTTTGCACTGAAATGAATGGGGTGGAATTATGTAATGACAGCAAAACTTACATAATTATGTAAATTAATTACGCAAGTTATGTAATTTCACCATAATATAGTTTTGGGCAGTAGATGCAGTGGAATGGAAACAGAGCTGCATGCAACAAATACAAGGTGGAATAATAGAGGCCTCTTTACACCCTTAGCTTTGACTACTCTACAACATCATGTAAATTCTGACTGCTGAATAGAAGGAAAGCACACTCTGGTCACTGCAATGAGCTAGGAAGTCAAGGGCTCCTGGAAGGTTACTGTACAGGTATACTCCTTTGCCTCTAAAGGAGAACACAATTGTGAAAGGAGACCAGTCTAGCCCATCCATCAGCCAAAGAAAGATGGCCCAGCTCTGTAGTCCCCAAGTAACTGGCAGTTGGAGCTTTCCAACAGCTTTCCCTTCTGACAGAGAAGGGTAAACAGGCATCCCTACATCTGCTCTGCCTTTGCTGGCCCATGGCAGGTCATTCATCTTAGTTTAAAAATAAAATTGGTGGTGGGGATCACTGTGGTCTGCAAGACTATGGGTTATCTCCCACTAAATTATACTCCAAGTAAATCTGTTGAAATTAATGTTTGTAACTAAATTTGGCCCACTGATGTCCAGTTAATAAGGTCTACTCTGAGTAGAACTTTGCTGGATACAACTCCGCCAGACCCATTGAAATTAATGGATCTAAATTAGTTGAATGACACTACTCTATTCTAACATCAAAATGGCTAGAAGAAGTCCATATCCACACATGAAGGACCACCTGTATCCATCATTTAACTACCCGAAAATGAAGATCTTCAGTGAAGGGCCTGCTGTAGGAGCCTCCATCATCTGAAAAATAGGGCTTTCTCAGTGGTGGAACCCTGGTTGTGGAATGCTACTGGTATCCCCAGTAAACATTAGAATCATACAATGGTAGAGTTCTCCTTTCAACACCAGGCAAATACCATTTTAATTTCCCCATGTTTTTATGGCTGTACTACTTTTAGCTCACTATATTTGTCATGTTGTTGTTTAGTCGTTTAATCGTGTCCCCTCAATTCCTTCATCCAAGTCATTTATAAAGGACAGAACCTCCAGCAACTCACTTGTCCCTTTCCCCAAGATGACAAGGAACCATTAGTGAGCACTCTTGGGGTTCAGTCAGCTTGTTGTTGTTGTTGTTTAGTTGTTTAGTCGTGTCCGACTCTTCATGACCCCATGGACCATAGCATGCCAGCCACTCCTGTCTTCCACTGCCTCCCGCAGTTTGCTCAGACTCATGTTGGAAGCTTTGAGAACACTGTCCAACCATCTTGTCCTCTGTCCTCCCTCTCTCCTAGTGCCCTCAATCTTTCCCAACATCAGGGTCTTTCCCAGGTAATATTTGTCGTATTACCATGTTTTTTTATTTTATTGTTGTTATTAACTGCCCTGGGAATATACCGGTAACACAACGGCCATGTATTGCTATCCAACTGAGATATAATTGGAGCAGACCCATTTAAAGGAGTGGAGATGGCTGATTTGGGTCCATTAATTCCTAGTGGGTCTATTCTGAGTAGAACATAGTTGGATACAACAACCCCATCAGAGCTATTGAAATTAATGGACTGGATTTGGTCATGTCCATTCATTCCCAATGGGTCTGCTTTGAGGATGACTAACACTGGATGCAAATCCAGCTTTTTAAATAAAGTTACCCAAACAAACAAACAAACAGGCCATTTTGATGTGCTTTTGCATGGAGAATGCATGGTTCATTGTTTTTTAAAAAACAAAATCTGTTTAAAGCTGCCAAATCACTGTACTTTAAGATAGAAAGAGGGGGAGAGAAAGAGAAAACACCACACACCCACACAACGAAAGCTTTGTGGCTGATGTATGTACTTGGCAAGCTATGAAGAAAGGGGGAGAGGGAAACAAGACAGTGGTGCTTCTTTTTAAATGAGCGCTCAGCCAAGCAGAGATCAGGGCAGAGTTCACATTATCGGCTGGTGTACCTCACCTGGGGGCTGGGTTATTGATAACTCTGTCATCCCTCCTAATATTGGAGGGGTAATAGCACTCACTGATTAGCCCACTCTCGAGCTATTAACAGCATTTCTTATCCCTTTTATAAGAGGTTCTTAGTCAGCGGAGGGAACAAAGGCAGCCTTCAGCACGGCGAAGCCTAAATTGCGGCCGAGTATTCGAAGGGCCTGAAAGGCACAACTGTTACACTTGCAGGAGCCTTCCAAGGCGGAGAGAGGAGAAATGTCAAAGGTTACCTGCCGGTGTTATCTGAAATGAGTGGGCAGCAGGTCCCTCCCTGCGATGACAGAAGGTTGCGGAGAAATTACAGAAAATTGCCTGTTTTGTCAACATTTTCTCGGGAGGTTGAGAGGGAGAAAGAAGGGCATCTAGTTTCAGGGAGTTAAAGGGGCTCAGTCATCCAGGAATTGGCTGACAAACACTCTATTATTTCGGCTATGTAAAAAAGTGATATTTTATATCATTTCTTTGAGCGATTGTTAAGTGACTGGAGAGAGCGACTTTGACGTACAAGATAATTCCGGTAATATTTCCAGTTTCAAGGCAGACCATCCCCTCCTTAGCTCTGTTTTATCCAAAACTGAATCCCCCATTCGCTCTCCTGCACCCACCCCCTTTCTGCAAGCTGGACATGTAGAAGTCTGTGTGAAAGAAGCGGGGGGACTGATGGTGAAGGAACAACTTGTCTGATCCAGAATTAAAGTGAAAAGCAAATGTGGATGCATAAAAGCTCTGTTGAGAGCCATGTTTTAAAATAAATGAGAGTAATGGTCAAGCTTAAAGATGCAATAAGGACTAGGTTTGCACAAGGAAGGTTTGAGAGGGGTATGGGCAAGGTTTCTATCTTAATTTACAACCACTTACCACACAATCAGGACGCAGGTGGTGCTGTGGCTTAAACCACAGAGCCTAGGGCTTGCCGATCAGAAGGTCGGCGGTTCGAATCCCCGCGACAGGGTGAGCTCCTGTTGCTCGGTCCAAGCTCCTGCCAACCTAGCAGTTCGAAAGCACGTCAAAGTGCAAGTAGATAAATAGGGACCGCTCTGGCGGGAAGGTAAACAGCATTTCTGTGTGCTGCTCTGGTTTGCCAGAAGCGGCTTTGTCATGCTGGCTGTACGCTGGCTCCCTCGGCCAATAAAGCGAGATGAGCGCCGCAACCCCAGAGTTGGTCATGACTGGACCTAATGGTCAGGGGTCCCTTTACCACACAATCACTGACATATTTGCTCATCACTTTCTGTTTTTAATTTGAATGATATGCTTTCAGCAACTCTGGTGCATGCTTAATGTGTCATGCTTAAGGACATCATTTGGGCCCTGAAATCTCAAGGCGTGGGATTCCCCTGACCTGCAGCCCTACTGAGAACTAAACATACACAGATTGAACGTACAATCCATTTTACCAAATAACAGAGCTACAATTTTCAGAGTGGTTAAGCAATTAATCCCACTTCACAGGGAACTCAGGGAATTGTACCTCTTGGTACAACATCTCTTGACTCCCTTAACAAACTAGAAGTTCCCAGAATTCTTTAGGGGAATCTATGGCTCTTTAAAGTGGTATCATGGCACTTTAAATGTAATGTGTGGATGTTTCCTCAATCTGATCGTGCAGTGATTTGTTGCAGAAATAGTGGCGTTTGGCTTTGCTACCTTTTGCCATCTCAGTGAAGCACCTTGTTTTAGGAAAGAAAGAAAGAAAGAAAGAAAGAAAGAAAGAAAGAAAGAAAGAAAGAAAGAAAGAAAGAAAGAAGTGGTCTTGGGGCAATTGAAAATGGGACATTTTTCCCTTTGGAGAAAGGCAGCCTTTTTAAAGCCAAACATTCAAAGGGAGCTGACTATTACGACTCATTTAGAACAGTGGTGATTTGTGTATGACGGGATGTCAGTCTGACATGTTCGGAAATGTGATACCGCCATACATGTGATCTCTGGGCTCATTTCATTTGCTGACTAGGCAACTCACCTTGTGACCTCCACAGTAACATAACTTGGCTCTTTCCAAGCACCAGATGTCAGTTTCATTAGCCTCAACCAGGCTATTTTGCCATGTATTAAAGTTCTGAGTTACACAAAATTGCTCTTCAAAAAAAATATTTTTTTAAAAAAAAATAGAGAGAGAACCTTTCCAACAATACCTTACAATCACCTAATCCTTTAAGTTTGTCAATACTGGCATTCTCTTCCAAATTCACCTTGGCCGCTGTTAGTTAT